>NC_143476.1:86911459-87247293 GCF_987193195.1 Phasianus colchicus | reverse complement strand
ATTTTTTAGGATGATCATTATCATACCAAGATTATAGAATGGCTTGTGTTGGAAGAGGCCTTAAAGATCATCTACTTCTAACCCCCAGTTTTCTTTTATTACTGTTCTTTGCTATGCTATCTTACAAAAGTGTAAAATAGACAAGCAAACAGATATACAGCTTGAGAGCAGGTTAGTAAACCATAGAACTATGAAGCAGAGATTTAAACGTTGAGATTGTTAGAGCACATCAGAGAACAGATCTGTGTGAATGGATGAATGAAATCTTCAGCTCTTTTGCTCCACAACAAAGAACTTAGCAATAGATTAACATCTGAGTTGAAATAAGAATTCCACACCAGAAGGCTCCATACTTTGCAGCTGAGAACAGGAAGTGTCATAACCTCAGTGGACATCATTTAGCACAAAGTACACCAGTTCACAGAACTTAAGGCATTTGCCATTATTCTTTGTGAAGGCACTAGAAATCCATTCTATAAGTGTTTGTCCTTCTGTCTACACATTTTTGAATTAGAAAAAAAAAAAAAAAAAAAAAAAAGAAGAAGAAAAAGAAGAAAAATGCACATAATTACAGAACTGTTCCTATTCCTAGTGCTGAGGAGACAGCATTGTTCTGTGGACACAGCTGTGAGAATCCTTCCTTGTTTTTTGGCTCAAAGCTTGCTTCCTGAGGTATTTCTTGTGATAAGACTCTGATTGATTTATCGAAGAGGCAAGTGATGGGTGCTACCACGTGACAATTGATATCACTTTGGGAACATTTGAAAGCTCCTTCCTCCAGAGTTGCTTACTTCCAGAAAAGAGTGCTCACAAGTGTTTACTGGCAGAAGATCTGGCCTGTGACTAAATAGCTCCAGCTTGCTATGGGAAAATTGGGGAATGATGCCATTGTGTCCTGTGAAAAACAGGATACAGGTGGGCATCCCTGCTCCCTCTTATCTGCTGGCAAGGCTTGGAATATGGGAACAAAAGAGTTTCTGCTGAAATCCCAGAGCCAGAAGCTGCCACTCCAAGGAGAGATGACAACCACTTTGGATTTGAGCTGTCTCAAACACTTTGAAAGCGTTGAAAAGTGGCCATCATCGCCATAGTCACCGTCGTTGCCATCATCGTCGTCGTTGCCATCGTCAACAGAACAGCAACACCCAATGACCCACCACTACTGAAGATCAATGGCTGAACTACGAACCTTGCTGGATCCATGGTGGTGACTATCTCCCTCCTGCTTCCTGTAAAGACTTCTTGCTTCTTCTTTCCTATCTTTTCTATTGCCCTCCTTCCCTTCCCCATTACCCTAATTCATAATAGTGTCCATCCTCCTCTTCGTCATCTCCCTAATTAACATTTGTAATAATCTGGTCAGACCAACATTTGAACCATTGTTTCTTAATCTCACGCTGGGTATACAGATATGAAAAGAACCTCCTCTCCCTCCTATAAATTGGAGAGAGACAACAGCACAGGAAACAAAACATTTGTCATTTGACTTCTCGTACTAGGTGGCTTCTTTAAAATTTCATTTCTCAATTTCCAGAATAAAAAGTGATTCTGAGCATCTTTCTAAGATCTACTGCTTGAAGATTTACTGTGAGTCAGACATTTGGATGTTATTATTGCTCTCATTACTATTAAGACATTAAAATTATTATTATATTAAACATTATTATTATAAAACTTTTACACTGTTGAGAACAGCTTAAATCATATACCACTGTGCTGAGACCCAAAACTTGCAGTGGATAAACTATCCTGAAAGATAATCCTACCACTAACAAGGTAAAAATGAGAGCACCATGCAACACAATAGCTTTCTTCACTGATAACAAGGCATTCAAAAACCTTGAGCCAGATTCTGTTCTCAGTGAGATGAGTGTAAATCTGAGGGGTCCTGCTGAGGTCCACAGGACTGTAGGGAAATTACTGAAAATCAGAATTTGGCCCAGCGGTACTTAAAGTAAATGTGCTCGCTTTAAAGGGCCTGATACGCATTGGCGCTCACTGTGCTACACAGAGAAGGAAAAACAACAGAGACACACGCTAATTAAAACCGCAGATGTGACTTCGTGGCTAGATTAAATAACACCTCTGGAAAGAGAGGAGCTGCCAGATATAAAAGCAGAAAGCTCCTCACTAAGTGGTTTGAAAGGCTGTTGCTGATTTAATTTCTTCTAATTTCTAGAAGCAGAACCAATAGCCTTCTTTTCCTGGGTGACATCTGTCAGTTAAATACTGACCATATACTCGCAAGTGCAGTTTAATCTTCCTTACATACGTTTTACACAGAACTCAGATGGATATTTAGAGAAAGCTCCAAAACACTCTTATTTTTATCCTATTTGGGTGAAAAAAGAGCAGACAGGTCACATGCAGCACTGAAGCTACCAATACAGCTCATTTTCAGCCCCTTTTAGTCAAGGTGAGTATGAAAAGACTGAGTTACAAACAGTAAAATACAAGGGCCAAAACTGTGCATTCTGAAGGCAGCTCTTGGCAGTGTTTTTAATTTCCCAGGCAAAAACAGTCCTATTTCCACTGGACCTAGGTACTTACAAAAGCCATGAAATACACATGATGTTTTGCTTTTGTCTGTGGGATCACTTAAATTTTAAGAAATTCACATCACTCTCCAGGAAAACAAACAAACAAACAAATAAATAAAAATCACAGACACTGAATAAAGTTGAAAAGAAAACAAAGCTAAGTTTCTTAGCCTGGTTTATATTGCTGAAGACAACGTCTCCTGTGGCTGCTATTCCTATAACATCTGCTGTGTGGCATTGCTCCCCTTCAGATGAGAAGAAGCAGTGCACAATGCCAGAGAGCCAGCAGCGATCGCCGTAGCACAGCTCTTGAAGACAGTTTTATGTCGTAACAAACTGATCTAATTGTTATGTTGACTATTATTGCAATACTCTGCTGTTCAATTTTTTTATTATTATTATTATTATTTTTTAAAAAATATATATTTGTATATTTCGGTAAAGCTACAGGGAGCTAAAAAATGTCTTTTGCAAATTATTATTATTATTATTATTATTAAAAAAAAAAAAAAAAAAAGCCTTGAAAAATAATCTACTGGCTATGAAATCTATTATGAAATATATTTCAATTAAAAAACTACATAATTTATGTGCATAAGATTTTATTCTGTCAAGTTTATATTTTTGTTGTCTTGTCATAATGCCCTGAAGTAAGCACTTCTGAATTTTAAACTTTAGCATTAATCTTAGAAATCATGCTGTGAAGATAAATATCCCTTGAGGAAGATACACAATTGGATCTTGTATACTAGTAAGTTAGGCTTTGTACAGGTTATTACTGCACTAGGAAGCACAGGGGTTCAATAACAACAATTAGCATTTAGAGATACACTGTTTATGTTCAGTGTATCCTACAAGCATCAGTTAATTAAATCCACGCAATGGTTGTGATTCAGAAGCTCAGTTCTGGGATTCTTAGAAACGTTCATGTGGCATAAAAGGGTCATAAACCAGTCACAGAATATCCATTAGAAAAAAAAAAATTCTGTTGATGTTAAGCAATCTGTAGGGGTCTTCTCCTTCTATTTCTTCTAGCTCAGGGGACATGGAAGGGGCACGTTTGAGACCTGCTCATTCACAGCCATAATGACCAGTCCTGAAGCAAAGAGCACAGTTCTGCTTTACACCAGTTTATACAGTTTCTGCACACCTTTGCACGGTCAGCATGTACCAGAAGGGTGAACTGGAAAATTACCATTTTTCTGTGGACAGGCTATTTTTCCGCTGTCTCAGTCCTTTCATTCAGTTTACTGAGTGGCAATGTAAAATGCTTGTGGACAGCACAACTTAGGGAACAGCTTGAGGAGAAAATATCTTGCTAACAACAACAAAGCGGACAGCACAGCCACTAAAGTCAGTATTCAGCTGTCACAGGATGCTAATTAGGTTAGATGTTCAACTTAAATCCAGGTGCAGTTGCACTTAAACCAATCTGAGACTACACTGTTACTAAAAGGAACACCTATACCTCTCCTCTGCATCAGCAATAGGCCGGTGGCCAACCAGGCCTTGCTGAAAATAACCCAGAATAAAAATGACTGAAAAATATGCTGGTATGCAAGAATTAACACATGGCTGGCAATAAAAGATATGTCTGCACATTTTTGGTACTTGTAGAATATTAAGTTAGTTGAAACTGATGATGAAACTGTACCTATAGCCTTGCTTTGGAGTAGCCTTTGAAGGAGACTCTCTCTCTCCTCTCTGTCTCTCTGCCTCTCTCTCTTTTTTTTTTTTTTTTTTTTTTTGATAGAAAAATTCCTACAGCCACTAGTCCACTAAAGAAGACATTAGCTGATCTTCTGAATTGAAACGAAAAATCTTAGAAATAAAACTAGATTTCTAGCATTTCTTTTCTGCCACTCTCAGCAAGAGCATCTGTGTTAAGGACTATCCTGGTGCTTCTTTGACTTACATGGAAATGATTTGTCTTCCTAACATGGGCAGAAGAGCTATGACTATTCCATTAAGGAGCAGCAAAGCCAGGAATAGGTCCAAGTTTCTCATTGCTGGATGTTCTCCTGGGTTCCCTGCCAGCCTTCAAGATGCCACCATGGTGGTTATTTATCTCTACAGGGAGGACTTGCTCTCAGAAATAGTCTTATTGATTTCAGTACTGGCTATACTACTTATTTTCTAACTCGAACAACTTATACTCTTCTCTGCCAAGTAGTATGAAATCTGAGCAGATATTAGGACCCCATAACATTTCAGAGAGTATTAAATTCTCTATACTGTGCTATTATTGCCTTTAGACTTCATAAGATCTGAGAATCCAGACCTATGATTCTTATGTTTGCCAATACAAGTTCAAAATCTTTTTTTTTTTCTTTTTTTCTTTTCTTCTTCTTCTTTTTTTTTTTTCTTTTTTTCTTTTTTTTTTCCTGGTAGAATCCTGGTTCCTGACTTTGTACAGAAATAAAACCTTTGAACTCAACTCTAATTCTGCACTCAATCAGATCTTTGAAGTTCTTGAACAATTTCAACTAACTGCAATCAAAATTTGCATTTAAGTTTGCTTTCAAGAAAACTGACAATATTTTGAGATAGATATCCAAAACTGCATGTCCATGAAAGGGATGTTCTGGATGAAAGAATGGGTAATCAGTTGTCATCAGGTACATTATATCTCTGCAGTGACCGAGCAATGAAATAGTTGTCATAAAGAAGGATTCTCTAGTTTTATTTCTAATGGATGTTGGTTTTATTTCCTTTCTTGTTCATGTTGACTGTTTTCCTGACTGTGACCATCTTGTTTTTATATAGCAATTATAGAGATAGGGCCATAGTCAGCTGTTCTACTCACTGGAAGCAAATATCTCTCCTCAGCATTTGATGCATTCTTTTCCTTTCCCCACATGGGTCTGGGAAAACAGAAAAAAGCTTGTTGGAACTGCACTTCATCTCCCTGTGGTGCTCAGACATGCTTTCAGGTAGCAACACCATGTATTACAACCATGTCCTGCAACTCAGTTGCTCAACTCAGATTATTCAAAGAGTAATTTTCCTGGAACAATATGCACAACTGGAAAATACCTTGCCATTTGGAGTAGGTATATTCTATACACAAGTATTGAGGAACAGCATATCTGAGATTCCCCCTCTGAAGGTAAGAAAATGCTTCTGTGATCATTTTAAATGGAGTTTAGTCAGCACTACTTCCTGGTATTATAACAACATCTATTTATTTTTACAAACGTTAGTAAGCACATATGGGAATTTTAAAAGATTTTTCTATATTTATTTTATTTTATTTTATTTATTATTTTTTTTTTAAGTGCAGTTCTTTTAGAGCTTATCTGTGTCAGAACTTTTTAATGTCTGTTTCTCTGTTGCTTTCCCTAAGCTTCCTGGGTGGATATTTCTGATCACTGTTACCGTCTTACTACATTTGTAATATTATCTTATAGAATCCAAGGGCTGAATTCCAGGAGACTGTGCTCTCTATAGCATCTCACCACCACATAACCCCTCTGGTTATTAGACCTGAGTTCACTTCTGATCAAGAGAGTAGGGTACAAACAGAATCACAAGACAATAGAATCATAGAATTACCAAGGTTGGAAAGGATCCCCAAGATCATCCAGGACAACTGTCCACCTACCACCAACATTTCCAATTAAACCCTCAGTACAACATCCTGAACACATCCAGGATTGGTGACTCCATCACCTCCCTGGGCAGCCCATTTCAGCACCTGACCACTCTCTCTCAAACAAATATTTCCTAATGTCCAACCTGAACCTCCTCTGGCGTAACTTGAGGCCATTCCCTCTCATCCTATCTCTAGTTATGCAGGAGAAGAACCTAACATCCACCTCACCACAACCTTCCTTCAGATAGTTTTAGAGGTAACCCCTGAGTCTCATTTTCACCAGACTGAACAATTTCAACTCCCTCAGTTGCTCCTCATAAAACCTGTGCTCAAGACTCCTTGCCAATTTCACTGCTCTCTTCTGAATGCGCTCCAGGACCTCAATGTCTTTCTCATAGTGAGGGGACAAAAACTGAACACAGTACTCAAGGTGCTGCCTCACCAGTTCTGAGGGATGAGTGCACTACCAGCCCACTGCAAACAGACTCATCTTTCCCTGAAGCCATTCATGCATTGGAGCAGAAAATCACAACTTTAAATAAATAAATAAATAAATAAATAAATAAATAAATAAATAAATAAATAAATAAATAAATAAATGTTTTTTTTTTTTTTAAAGAGAGAGAGAGAGAGAGAAAGGAGGGGGAGAAGAAAAGAAAATTTAGATTTCTGTGTAGGGTAAATTGAAGTATTTCTCTTCAAATCACTGCAGCTACACTGATAATCACTAACAAGGGTTCAGCTTAAAATTTCTATCAGTCGAAGAGTCCGTGTTTCAGTATTACCTGTGTTTTTTTGTTTTTTGTTTTGTTTGTTTGTTTGTTTGTTTTTCATGCCAACAAGATTTCAAGCACGCAAGAAAACTGCAAACCACAGTGTAGCCATTGCCTCCTTGTAAGCTTGTTGCTTACTTTAGACAGGAAAAAATCTGTTCCTTTCAAAAAATGGAAAAGATTACCTACCACCACATATATAGCAGCTAGAGATGCTAGTTTGAATGCAACACACATATCAAAAAACACAAACCTTTTTAACAGGTTTTATACATACCTTCTAAAATTAAGAAATAGTACGTAGATAGCAATGCACTTAATCTATCTTTCCTCTCTTTTTACATATATTTTGATCATCTAATTCTATTGGGGAAAAAAAAAAAATAATAATAATGAATGCATAAAAATATTGATTTTGCAACTGCAACCTAATCAGCTCCAAATCTCTGCAGGTTGTGGGGCACACCACAGAGCTGAAGCCATGTCGGAGGAACAGCTTAAAATGACTCAGAGTCCCCTGTTTCTGTTTCTGGGAAGATTAGGTATTTGGAGGGAACTGAGAAAGGGGTGGTATGTGGGACTTTTTCAAGACAGAGAGGAATAGCTTTAAATGCTATAAGCACAGGGTTTGAAAAGGTGACTTCAGAGTGCAGGACTGTGTGGATTTATTTTCTCAGACGTGAAAAGTGTTTCGATGTGATCTCAGGACAGTGGTACTCTTTTTTCTTTAAAGGCTTTGAGATTCACAATTTTGAAACACTGGTGCAGATGCAGAGTCTTAGCAAAATTAAGACAGAGAAATAAATATTCTACAGGATTTTTAAATATAATCTCAACAATCCTATTTGCAGAGATATTGCCCTTTTAGATTTATTATAAGA
The DNA here is from genome assembly GCF_987193195.1 of Phasianus colchicus. Lineage (NCBI taxonomy): Eukaryota > Metazoa > Chordata > Aves > Galliformes > Phasianidae > Phasianus > Phasianus colchicus. The sequence continues at coordinate 87,239,504 of NC_143476.1, read as the reverse complement.
TGCAAAAAATCTACAGAAGGAGTAACATCCTTTATTAAATTATCTGGCTATTTAGTGTAATTTCTATAGAACCCAATTTAATTTCTGAAAAACTCTATAGGTTTCAACCCTTTTCTGTTCTGTAGGATTTCTCCATGGGGAAAATTATTAATGGTTGTGATTCACAGCAAAAATGTAATTTCCAGCAAAATTGTTTTTAAGGAAGGAAAAATGGCTTCACTATGAAAGATTTCAGTGTAAAGAAGAGTCTGTTTTTGCAGGCAACTTTCCTAAGCCAGTGTAACATCCTCAGCCACTCTCGGGCTTGGTACAACTATGGTGGTGATTTAAAGCATATACAAGTTCAATGACACATTATCCAAGTGAAAGGTTGAAGGGTTTGTTAGTTTCAGATCCCCCCACAGCAGGTTTTTTTTTGTTGTTGTTGTTGTTGTTGTTGTTGTTGTTGTTGTTGTTGTTGTTGTTTGTTTTTGTTTTCTGGTAGACTCTTACACCTAAATCGAACTGCTTGAGATGAGTAACTCGGGAATGAAAGCAAGTTCTTTCAAAGGGAAATGGCTCCATAATCTCCCACTTGGTGTTATCAGATACTTCCTCAGCACCAAGTTACACTTTAGTGATCTACCTGTGACCTTGCTGCAGTTACTGCCCTCCCTGTTACTTGACTTATAGTGAATAATCTGAGGCTGCATTTTACAAAACAGCAATGCATCTGTTCTGTGCCAAAGCTTATTCAGGATGATGTGAAGAGGAGAAGCAACTCAGTCAGAAGTGAATAGCAAGAGAGAAAAATCACATTCACAATCTCTCTTGAACACCAAACTGCACTCTTGCGCCTAAAGTACTTTGCAAACACATGTTCCCAGTTGCCTTCCCAGCACACAGTGGCCCTTTGAATCAACAGCACCGAGAAGCAGTGCAGAATGAGGATTTCATTTTGCCAGCAGCCTGCAGCATCAGGAGCGTGCAAGTTGTACACACCTTAAGTTTTAACGGTTGCCATGGTAATGAAAGGAGGCATTACAAAATGCACAAGCTGTTGAACATGTTGCCGGAGCTGAGAGGAAGATCTAAGAATAAACTTTCGGCTAATTCTCCATAACGGCATGCTCCAAGCAGCTGCTGCTCGGCCAGCGTTGTGTCCCAGCCAGCAACTCATTAATACAAGGCAGGTTGGAGCAGGAGGGAGCTGTCCTGCCGAGCTCCCCGGGCCTGACACTGAAAATGTAGGCTTCTAAAGAAAGAAGAATCTAATTTGATGATGATGGTGATGGTGATTTAATTCTCCTTTCTGTGGAGCTGACAGATAAGATCATGCCAGCTGCCTGTGTATGAAGAACCTTTTTTTTTTTTTTTAATTTTAATATAGATTGTAAAATGATGAATTTCACCTTTTGTCCTTTTTACAATCACTGCTGCCTGGGGATGGGGAACACATGAGTTTTCCTGGCCCCTCACACAGTGGTATGGAAAGCTTCAGTTTTTAATGCAGACAAAGTATGTCCGACTCCCAAAGCACTCAGTCACATAGATGTAAAACATGTAGCATGCTTGTGTGAACAGGTAAATGCACCTGTGGACAGGTAAATCTAATGCCCCAGAAAGCTAGCATGAAAGGAAATTTCTTATTTTCTTCCTTTTTGTACGCTTGCTCATTTCAAGCAGAAAATTTGTAGCACAGTGGGTGTGAAGTCTGCATTTCTGGTCGATAAAAGCCCACTAGATGGCAACGTTTTTCACTCCCTCTCCCAGCACTGCAGGAGCTGGATCACATATAGTGCAGGGCGAGTTAGGAGGGTGGCAGATCAGACATGGGGATTTGGAGTCCTATCATTCACTGAGATTTCCAAAGTGCAAAGAAAAACAGACCAGCAAAATATTAATTACCAAAATAATTTCAGTTTTAGAAATAAATTTATTCTGCAATAACAAAATGCCCATCACCTGTGTCTGCTGAGAACTTCAGAGTGTTTCTGAGCACTTTCTCGAAAGTAATCTCAGGACTTGTAACTCAAATATATGCCTCTACTCAGAGCTTGAAGAATCATACCCCCTGGAATAAATAAATAAATAAATAAATAAATAATAAAAGTAAATGTTCTTCATACACTTTGTCCTCCATTTTCCCAGAGATTTTCTGCTATCTTGTCTTTCTCTTGAGTAATGTTTCAAAGTTTTTAATGCAGAATATCTACGTACTTATCTGTAGAGCGTTCACTGCACTTTGAGTATAACATAAAAAAATATAATAATAATAGCAGTAATTTATCCAGGTTTCCTTGTCCACAGACTCAGGGATCATCTCTTCTGGCACTCTTAAATATTTACATATTCTCAAGTATGCATACAAATACTCAGAGGCACTAGAAATGCACCTAACAAAATATTAAAAAAAATGAAGAATTTGCTGCAGAAAGAGCACACTGTAGGAAGAACAAGATAAAAGCAAAAAGTGGACGTGAGCGTGTAAGAGATTATTCTTTTACATCATTGTCTCAAAGCTTGCTGGGGACACAGATGGACAAGTCCAAGCAAGTCCTGGGCAAGGACTGAGAAATCCTCTATCTGGAGAACATTGATGGACAAGGCCTGGGCAAGGGTTGTGAAATCCTTTGTCTGAGGGACACAGATGGGCAAGGCGAGGGGCTATGAGAGAGAGAGAGATAAACCGCAGATTAATGATCAGGAAGCAGTCTTTTGTGTGGACTTATCTCGAGGAAGGGCCATCTCAGGAGGTGCTGCACATGACTCTTACCCAAATGCCCAGGAATGTCACGATGGCAGAAGAGGAAGGATAAAAAGAGGACCTACAACCATGAGGTTGAGGTTTTCTGACAACAGATTCCTCATGAAGAAGAAGAGGTTTCTGACACGAGAAACCTCATGACCTGCCTCTCTCCCTCCTGGACTTGCTCAGTGTTCTATCTGCACGCTAAAGAAGAACAAAGCTGTCTGCCATCATATTCCTCACTATGGAATTCCTGCATGCTAACGGAGTCTCCTGGGCCTGCTACCTGAGTCCTGCTGCTTCCTCCTGGACTGGCTTTGCGACTTCTTCCTGCTGGATCCTGTGGTGACTATCCCTGCTTCATGCAATTCTTATTTCCTATCTTTTCTACTGCACTCCTTCCCTTCCCCATCACCTGTTTCCGTTGCCGTCCTTCCCTTCCCCATCTCCCTGATTAGGATTTATAATAAACTGGTCAGACCAACATTTGAACCATTGTTTCTTAATCTCACTCTGGATGTACATATATTAAAAAGAACCTCCTCTCCCTCCGATAAGTTGGAGCAAGACAGAGTGTTATAATGGCCCTGCATTAAAGAGAACAGTGGGACAATATCACTATCTGATGCAATGGCTTATCTTGTAGTAGGAAAGATCAAGTTTTGAGAACTGCATGTTGGTCTGTGTACAGCATATTTTTTAAAGATGATCCCTTAGTCTTGCTTCAGACTGCTGGTAATTATGTCCTGGGTACTGAGGCAGCTGTAATTCAATACTGAGAACAATCCCTTTACCCTACAGTACTCACAGAGAGGTTCTGTTTGACAAAGTGGTGACCACTAGTATTCAGGTTTTATCCACCTTCTTGGATTCCAAGCCAGGGAGAATGTGTCCTTCATGAGAAAAATATCTTATCAGTATGTGCTGTCTTCCTTTGAAATGATTGGTACACTCTGTTTCCCAAACAAAAATGAGATTCAATCAAAATTCATCTAATTAAAAGTTGAAAAAGGAAGGGACATTGGGAAAGGAGTGTAACAATCATCTCTGCAGAAGCTGAGAATGGAAATGAAAAAGATGTAAAAATCATGAAATTTCACCAGTTGTCTTTTGCCTTAAAGTAACATCTCTGGGGGAAAAAAAAAAAAAAAAAAAAAAAAAAAAAAAAAAAAAAAAAAAAAAAAGCATGATGTGGGGTGGGGGGGGAAGAGAAAAAGACGAGGTCTCTTCAACCTCGTGATGTAGAGTGTGACTAGCAAATAAGCATTTATAGCAGTGTTTGTTAGAAGACTGTAGCATGAGGAAGACCAGTTATACAATATCATATGTACAGGAAATATCCACAAGACAACAAACACCAGGTAGTTAAAGTTAGTGTAGTGGGAAGGCCCTCAGCTTCCCTAAATCATTTGTAACCCTCTGCTGTACCTCACTGCAGTCTTATGAGAGGGTAGAAACTGGAGGTAGGGGTAGAAGGTAGAGAGGTAGAGACTCATCAGACCCATGCTGATGAGTCCCATCTTTAAATAAGTGTTGGAATCTGTGCCATGGCAAATCATATACTTACAGGTGCACAGGCCAGTTTGGTAATATATTTGGATCATTTTCCTCCAGTTTTTTAAGAGTGGTCACTTAGGAAATATGTACATTGAAAGGCAAGGGAAATTAACACTGACACATATTGGTTATCCACACCTACGTCTGAAACGAACATGTTTCCAATTAAAAATGAAAGAGACAATTGTTGAAGTCACTTTGGCAGTGAGAACTCTCCAGCTGCCTTTAGATTCCTGAATAAGTGAAATGTTTGACACAGAAGCATATGTTTTTGGCAACGTTGTTTAATCCGTGTTTTAAAGGGAAAATTGAAATTCTACAAGGTGTGAAGAAAAAAAAAAAAAAAAAAAGATCACTGGAACATTTTCTGTTTGGAATGGCAGAGACCACATTACCCTCCTATTCCTTTCTGTAGATTTTCATTTTACAACAATAGTCTTACAAATGTGCAGATAGAAAACATACAAGATAGGCATACAGTTGGAGAAAGCAGAGATAGCTGGAGACACATGTAATGCAGTATCAAACTACAAAATAATGAAGAGGGTCCTGGAAAAAGTTAAATCTGGATTAGAAGCAGATTTTTTACAGTCCTCAAAAGACTAATCTATATATTTAGTTTGTTATATTTCATTTTCTCACTTGTTAAAACTGAAGAGGCAGAGTAGGGAGGAATATTTCCTATATGTACAATTTGATGAAGTATTGCTTTTTACAGGCATCCCACAGCTCTGCCAAGTGTAGATTTCCATCATTTATCTCCCAGTTTAGCACACAATCCTAGACTCTTTAGTAAACCAGAAACTTAGATAGGATCATATGAGTCACCTAGTATGGTCCATTCCTATGAACAGGTACTATTTAACTGGAAAACAACCTGAAACACTGTGGTTACTGCACATGTGCCCATAGTGTATCATAGGCTATGGTTCTAGAAACAAAAATTTAAATAGATGCCTTATTAAAATCTGTTTTGTTGTTTGTTGAAATGTTGGAAATGTTCTACATCTCAAATATAATAATAATAAATAATTTATATTAAGTTCCACACACACAGAGAATCAATTAGGAAACAATAAAAAGACAAAAGAAAATGAAAGAAAATCAAAACAACAAAAATTTAGGACATATTAAGTGTTTATGCCAAGTCCTGCTTAAAATGAAGCTTTTACCCCCCTTCTTTGCATTCTGTTTCTTTGTCACTCTTTGGACCATTACAATGTGTTTTTCCTAGGATCCCATGACAGCTTGTTTCCTTAACAGACTTTTGTGAGAGAATTTCTCAAAAGCTTATTGAAAGTCCTAATAGGATGTGTCAGCCAGTTCTCCTTTACACAGTATTTTATTGACACTTTCAATGAATTCTAGTAAATTATAGAAGCTTGATTTTCCTTTAAACAATATATATTAATGTAAGTATTTTATTTTATTTTATTTTATTTTATTTTATTTTATTAGTAATTCTGCCTTTAATTACATTTACAGTCAATTTCCTGAAGTTTGACTTTCTGGTGTGTAATTCCTACAGTCAACCCCATTGTCTTTTTAAAAGATAAATATAACAACTACAGTGGATGATTTTGAGACATTGTGCATTTTTGTTAGCAGCTGAAACACCTCATCTTCAAGTTACACCAGCAGCTGGTCCAGGTGATTTGTTACCTGGGTTGGAATACAGCTAGGACAGAGGGGGTTAACACATCTACCCATGAGTAAACTGCTTTTAAATCTATAATGGGCAGAGGTGTTGAGAAGTTCAACCTCTGTGTATCTGGAAATACTCAGCTTTTCCATGAGCTTAGTGCCCCATGCTGGGAATATTTCATGGCTTTCATACGCAGATTCAAAGGTCAGGATTTTCTTGTGATTTTATGGACTACAAAAGTGATAGAACCATTTGTATACAAATACACAGCAATTAGAGTGAATGAATGAATCTCGTTCCATAATTCCACTGTGCACTACAGCGACATGTAATCAGTTTATTCTACCTGCAACATAAAATTCTACTTAGTTACACAAGAGTACATTTTATCAATTATTGATTTATGAACATCTAAGGCTTTCTTCAGTCACCATTTATGCTCTTGGTTTTATCATCTCTGCTGTGCTGAGAGTAGTGACATACAGTGGCATAGTCTATACTACTTAAAATTCCACATACTTCAATAGACTACCCCATTAACCATTATGTTTTCCAGGCTGTATAGATTAAAGTAATTAAACTTGTCCTCAAAGACCTAGCTCTTTGATTATGGGATCATTCTACCGCCTGCAGCACATTTGAGGTGATTTGCGGTAATATTATCTTTGGGAATTTAGCGACCATTCTACAGTGGCCTTCACAGAACAAACAAACTAACTAAAATTTCATCTCTGCCCTTACAAAATATCTAAGAATGGTATGTTGGGGATGTTATGAATGGCTAAATGGCTCCAGGAGACTTGCACTTGTCTGTATAGCTCCCAAATCAAGATATGCTGTTTCAGGTCACAGTGAGCTTAGAAGTGTGTTTGGTTGGTAGCAGAGTAAACAGGTGTTCATATTGTACTTAAAATACCCCACTTTCACCTCCAAATAAAACTTTCAGCATGAAGGTCAAGAATAGTGACTAAATTACTCTTTCTTCCCTTAGAGATGTCTCCAAGCTCCGAGGGATGCCTATTGATCTGAAAATCTGAGGAAACCTGCATGTTTTCTGTCTGTGCTTTATCTTTTACGTGAATAAGAGGGATATTTAAGAATGTAATTCCTACATGTTCCACTAGTGTGAAATTTGCTAAAAAAAAAAAAAAAAAAAAAAAAAAAAAAAAAAAGTTTAAAGAAAGAAAAAAAAAAAGAAAAAGAAAAAAAAAAAAAGAAAGAAAACAAAGAAAAAATGATGCTTGCTGACAGGCTACTGATACGTTGTGGAGAAATTTTCAAAACCATTTCATTCAAAAATGATTAACAGAATCACAGAATCACAGAATGGCCAGAGTTGGAAAGGACCTCAGGGATCATGAATCTCCAACCCCCCTGCCACATGCAGGGCCACCAACTTCCTCATTTAATGCTAGACCGGTTGACCAGCACCCCATCCAATCTGCCCTTAAATACCTCAGGGACGGGGCATCCACAAACTCTCTGGGCAGCCTGTTCCAGTACCTCACCACTCTCTCTGTAAAGAATTTCCCCCTGACGTCCAACCTAAATCCTCCCTCCCTCAACTTAAAACCATTTCCCCTCTCCAACAGCTCCCTGTCTTTCTTGTACTGAGGGCTCCAGACCTGGACACAGTACTCCAGATGGGGCCTCATGAGGACAGAGTAGAGGGGGACAATCACCTTCCTGTCCCTGCTGGCCACCCCTCTTCTGATGGAGCCCAGGATACCATTTGCTTTTCAAGTTCCAAGAGCACACTGCTGGTTCTTGTTAAGTTTTTCATCCATCAGGACCTCCAGGTCCTTCTCTGCAGGGCTGCTCTCAAGGACTACTCCTTCCAGTCAGTATAGATGCCTGGGATTCCTCCAGCCCATGTGCAAAATTCTGCACTTTGCCATGTTGAACAGCATCAGGTTCACCCAGGCCCACTTTTCTAGCCTCTCGAGGTCCCTCTGAATGGCATCCTGTCCTTCAACCGTGTTGACCGCACCACTCAGCTTGTTGTCTGCAAACTTGCTGAGGGTGCACTCAATTCCATCATTGATGTCATTGATAAAGATGTTAAAGAGCACTGGTCCCAAGACAGATCGCTGACGGACACTGCTCATTATCAGCCTCCACCTGGACATAGAGCCATTGATGACCACCCTCGTCTGCGGCCTTTCAACCAATTTCTTGTCCATCGAGTGGTCCACCCATCAAATCCACATCCCTCCAATTTGGAGATAAGGATGTGGTGGGGGACCATGTCAAAGGCCTTGCTCAAGTCCAGGTAAATGACATCAGTCACCTTTCCCTTGTCCACAAATGCCTTAAATATCTTATATATCATATATTCTCTCTTTTTTGTTCGGTACTTTTTCCATCTTACAGAAGTCTGGAAAATTTGATCCTTGCTGCTTAGGTGTTAACCTTCCTTGGCTACCTATTTCTCAAATGCAGTTGATACTCTTCCTATGTGACAACCACAGTTATGAATTTACTTACCCAGCGGCAGTGCTCTGGGGCCCTAGTAGAGATCAGCAATTTGTTTACAAGGTGCACCAAGCATATAACTGTCTTGTATGGCTTTTTCTTCTTACTGAACAATGGATAAAAGAAAATGAGAAATATTATTTCCATTATACATATGGAGAACTGAAAAATGATATCAATAAATGCACAAGTAGGAAAGAATTTAGATAACATAATGACTACCTCTTAGCCTTGTACACTAATTACCCTGACTCTTGGTCATCTGGTCTTGGAATGATCTAAGAATATAGATTGCTCTGAAAGTAATGCCTCCTCTTTATTACCATGGAAACTGCAACAAATATAAAGAGCACAGTAACATTCTTTGATAAAGCAATTTATCAGCTACAGGATAATGTAGCTACTATAGTCACCACCATTAGCTATGCATTTTCATCAGCAACTAATAAGAGCTTGCATGCAACATTTGTAATATTCTGCACCAGCAGCAATCCTAGAATCATAGAGTGGTATAGGTAGGAGGTAACCTTAAAGAATATCTAGTTCCAATCCCTCTGCACTGAGCTAGATTGCAAAACCACTGTATCAGGATTTCTGGGATCCTATCCATCCTAGTTCTGAAGACCTCAAGGTTGGGGCATTTACAATCTCTGTAGGCAACCTGTTCCAGCACCACACCACCCTCTAAGTAAATAATTTATTTCTAACATCTAACCTAAATATCCTCTTTTTTTAGTTTAAAGCTATTCTCCCTTATCACTATCAGGCTATGTGAAATGTTGGTCGTCTTCTTGCTTGTAGCTCTCTTAATAACCTACTGTTTCACAGCTGCTGTGATGGCTAGGAAAATTCTACTCATGCAGTCCATCTTTCATTAGCCTGAGCAGATAAAAGTCAGGAGATGCCAAATTCAAACTATATTATATTCAGACAGAACTTGTGGTAGGATAGTCCAGTCAAGACTGACAATTTACTCCACAGTCTTCAAACTTGTGTGGGGTTTGGCACCATCATGTTGCAAGAGGAAGACTGCCTTCTTATCTGTTCTGGCTCTGGAAATTTTAGCCTTCATCTTAGTCAGTATCACATTGTACTTGAACAGTTAAGGGTTTGTCCAAGTTCCATGAAATTCAGAGAGATCACTCCTTTGCTCTCCCAAGAAACAGTGTATATCACTTTACCCACTAAGGACTGTGTCTTGAATATTTTCTTTGATGAGGAATTCACATTTCATCCTTCCGTGGACTGCCATTTTGACTCTGGCTTGTACTGGTGGCACCATAACTTGCCACTGGTGATTATGCAATCCTCTAAACTATCATTTCCAGCCTTGTACAGGTTCAATAAGTCCTGACAAACTTGAACACAATGTACTTTCTGCTCCGGTGTAAGTATTCATGGGACTCACCTGACATGATACTCAGCTCCATATACAATTCCATGATCATTATCTATTGATTCACACAGATAGCAGGTCAAGATGCTCTTCATTTCATGCTGTGACACGTGTGCATGACCATCGAGAATGTGGCTTATCTGCCATGTTGCTATCACCACTGCTGAAACACACCACCCAAAGTCTCACTTTGCTCACATGCACAGTTTGGTTGCCAGAAACACTCAACAAGAGCTGATGAATCTCAGTAAGTGTCATTTCTTTTCCTGAAGGAATTCAGTTAAGCATCATTGTTTTATACACATTTCATGTCAAATGCCTTTTTGTTAGACTGTCCTTCTGCTATCATCTGTCATATGGCAACAAAATGTAACAGAATGCTTGTGGGAAGGTTCAACCTCTATTGTCATACTATCAACATCGGCCTCTGATGTCATGAGATTATATAATAAAACAGGAGGCATTACTTTTAAAGTAGCCTTAAAATTTTATTCATTTATTTATTTATAATTTTCTCTGTATACATATACTATGATCAAATTATACCCTACATCTGGAGCTGTCCATCATCTACCTCAAGCAAAAATTGCCAATGGGACTCAAAACTTACATTTTCTTTGCTAAAACAATCAGTGTGCTTGTGAGATCAAACTTCTCATTTTCAATGGTTAATATTTTTGGTTTTGTTTTTTTAGTTCCACAGTTTTGTATCAAATCCAGAATCTGAACTTAGGCTTGTGTCCCATTTTACTGTTTAAAATGTTAAGTTCAATGGGCTGATATTGGGTAGATTTTTGTGTAGGTAAGTTATGAGTAATTGATTGATTGATTGATTGATTGATTTTTACATCACAGCATGATACAATTGTGATCCAAAGGCCAATTTTTACACAAATACTCTTTTGATTGATTGCTCTGAAATGGGATTGGAAGCAGACAAGTAAGGTATTACTTTAACAAATTCTGTCTTATTTAGCACTGTTCAGTCAGCATCAGACTAAGATAACTTGAATCAGGACACAGGTGTCCTGAAGTAGTGGAAATAATACTTCAGCATAACTGCTAGTAGATGAATACTGGTAGCTTCTGACTGATGTCCCTGGAAGGTACAGACAGGTTTTACTGTTGCATCTCCTTTCACTTTTCTACATTATTCACACAACTGAAAAGCTCTCTATTGTTGAAAATTCTTGAATTTCATTGTTACTGACTGCAATTCTGAACCTCTTACGCTGCCTTAACCCATGAGGACAACTGCCCTGAGGTTCACATAGTAATAACAGCACTCAGCAATTCTTCAACTCCTATCAGACTGACCATTCCAACCTCAGCTATATCTTTAATTTCTGAGTTCCTATTCATAATAGTTATTTGACTGTTTTCTTCTCCTGTGTAAAGAGTGTTCCTAAGAGATATCTATGATAATATACTAAATTGTGATCACGAATGCTCAGAGGTACAATTCTCAGGTATCATGAAATACAAATACTTCATGGTTTGGTTAATTCAATTCAATTCAATTCAAATAAAATAAAATAAAATAAAATAAATAAATTAAATTTAAAAAAAAAAAAAAAAAAAAAAAGACTTTCTAAGAATTCCTGGTACTCTTCTTGACTATTTATATAATAGAGATATTCACAGATAGCAGCTTATTAGTCATCACACATTCTTGGAGGATGAAATAATCTAACACTACAGAGTTTATTTTATGATACTTGACTCACCTGGGTACCTTCCTCTGTGATCCACTATAGGGAACCCGATCTAGCAGAGGGTTGATGACCTCTAGAGGTCCTCTCCAGTCTCTAAAATTCTGTGTGTGATTCTTCTCTGTATCAGAAAATAGTTCCAATTCTAATAATGGAATATTAGTACTTGTTAATAAGTTCGGAATCGGACTGGGACAAAGACTTCTATTTTTCTCTCCTTTTTTGTTTGTTTGTTTGTTTTTGAGAAGCTGTGCATTGTAATGAAAAATAAGATTTATATTGTTTACTTGTATAAAGAATATCAGTCTCTGAGCTACAGTAAATTTGCATGCTTCTGCTGAAATCCACAGGACCATGATTAAATTTGAACTACTGATTAAATCTTTTGCTCAGTTATCACCAAAGTTCTCAGGGCTTTGCAAGATCAAGCTGTAAAGGTCTAATCCAATTATCTTTGCCAAAGGAAGGTTGACTTTGTGTTACAGGATGAGTAACTGTGTATCATGATTTCAGCCATTATAATGAAACCCACCTTGTATTGCAATTACGCTGAGAATTTTCAAAAAGACATTTGATAAATGTTGTACTCTTGAGAGGTGCCACAGCAACAGTCCTGAAGGTTGAAATGTTTCATTCACTTCACAACAGCTTAGGGAAAGCAGCTGCATTACGTACTTCCTCTAATCTATGCCAAATCAACAACCTCCGTTTTCAGGACTTAGACTTCTTAAACTCAACAATATTTACATTGAGAGAACATTTCTCCAAATTGAGCAGTCCATCAATAGCCTCATCTAAGTACAAAATGCATGCAATCCACTTTTTTTTTTTTCTTTCTTTTTTTTTTTTTTTCCTACTTTTTTTCTCCCTTACCTTCTCTTGTATAAGACAACTTTAGCTTTCTATTTAATAACAGCCATGGTTATCCAGACAAGATAATTTCTTTCACAAAACTGTTGTGGCATTGTGTCCAAAAAGGCAGGTAATGCAATGTCTTAAACAGCCTAATAAGAATAGAAGGCTGTGTACAGCTATTACCAATGTATTCTGTGATTGTCTTTCTACAGATTACAAAGCAGAGTTAGCATCAGAAAGAGAAGCAAAATTTTGTAGGTTTGCTATATTTTTCTTTGAATTCCCTCTTTCATCATACTTTTTTTTTCACACATTTCACACTTTTTTTCACACATTTGCTTTGCATTCCCTGAAAGCACCTACAACAGTGATTCTAGTGCATCTCAGCCAGGTTCTATAAGGATATTTCCTTCTTCTTTTCTGGTCCAAAGAAGAGTTCTTACCTTTTTTTAATACCGAGTTTCAGTGTGCTGAAAAGTGGTATTCTCTCTGGAATATTTTTCTATAGCTAGAGGGGGAAGAAAGGATGTTTGTTAAAATTAAAGCTTCACTTTATAGTTAAAATTTTCACATTCCCACTATCTTTCTTTCTTCCCCCCCCCCCCCCCCCCCTTCATATTCAAATGAATAATTAGATCAACTCAGCAGTGCTAAGAAGAAATGGAGACACTAAACAATGATCAGAAAAAAAAAAAAAAAAAGTGCTTCTAGAACAGGAAACAGGCTGCAAGTTCCTTCTGTAGCTGACAAGTTTCCTGCCACCAAGTTTCGCAGACAGACTCCATCCTCACGGACTTCATCATAGTAAGCAGCTCATATTCTGTTGTAGATATTCCTGGGAGTGGTATGAAATTGAAACACTACAAATAAAATTTGGATCTACTACTGAAGTAGTACTGAAGAAGGCCATCCCAGAGACTGCTGATCTTCAGGCTACTGAATTTGAGGAATAAAAAAGAAGAAAGTTGTATATTTTAAAATGTGCTTTAAAGCTTGTCTAGTACTATTAATTTATGCTGAGAAATAACATATTCTGCCAGAAAATGCCATCCCAAATTCGAGCAGAAAATAGGTTCATAACTTTCATAGACCTTTGTGAGCTGGAGTGTGCATTATCATGGTAGACCACTGGTAACACAGTTAATGTGTATAGAACAGCTTTTGACCTAGTCAAAGTTGTGATACCAAATCTCACTGAACTTCAAGAAGATATTGTAGGGACATACAGGACTGGGCAGAAGCCAAATAAGCCTGCAGAACTGTACTTAGACGTATGAAAATTTAAATTTTGAATGAAGAAAACAGGGCTTGCTGTTTTTAGAAATGATATTGCTTATCTTCTTCTGAGGGATATTTTACAGACGCTAATCAAAAATATGCCTACATTAGTAATGCAATAGTGTACACAAGTCTAACAATAGAAATTTTCCATGCACTTCAATTACATTCCTTCTCTTTTGTGGACAAGTAGCTGAACACTCATCTTCTAGGATCCTCAGATTTCTTTTTAACTTTATGAGATGGAATCCATCACTTTCCACCATTTTGAAGTGTGTGAACTTGAAAGGTTTATTCTGATCATTAATCAGCCCCTCCAATTAAGCACAATTACACCCTATAATGATAGTTATAATTATTGATTGATTAATCTTTCAACTATTAATTAAGAATCTTAATTAAAAGAGTTTTTTCATGTTATTTAAACTGAAACATGACTAATTATTTTATAATTTACCCAGTATGTGCTAAAACTGCATCAATTCTGTTTTCTTCATCTCTGCTGTATTGCAAAAGCTGAATTAGGGTTTTCAAAAGCTAATGCCTCCATCTTTACAAAACCAAATTGAGACACCCTTGTAAATTCATTTTTTCAGAAAAGCTGAATCTGAAACAGCTCTCACTAGGAAGCTACAAATATTCTTACAAGTTTAAATAGATTTGAAATCCTTAGACTATATTTGCTAACTCTCATCAATATCTGAATTTATTACCCGAGCCTACAGAATATCTCACGATATCTACACTGAAGGATATTCTATAACAGAAATTGTATTACACTGAATATAATGCAAAGTTCCAGTTTCGAGTGTCTGGTGTTTTCATTTTGGCAATTACAATAATGAAGTACAGATGCACAGAACAAATTCCCAAAGACAGCAGTGTAAGCTTTATCTTCAACAAGATGATGAGACATTTAAACAGGACCAAATTCTCTCATTGAGAAGAAAGCATTTATCAACTACTCAGAAAACTTACATAACGAAAAATCTGGGTGTCTCTTGTCTCTGTTTAATTCAGTTTTCCACTTGTGTTTTAATAGATTGAACTCTGTGTCTAACTGCTTAAAACAAATAAACAAGCAAACAAAAAAGAAACTAATTAAAAAAATAAACGTTTTGGGGAGTACTTTGGTATATGTATTTTTTTTTTTTTTTAATCCATGTATTTATTTATTTATTTATTTTTAATTTGTGCAACCTGTCTCTTATGTTATAGACTTGTAAGTGTTTAACTCGATTAAAAGTGATAGATATAACTTTCTAAAATCTTATCATTAAAATTTTAGATGCCTACAGATAAATTAGCTACTCTCTACATACTTATTGCATAGATATATTAAAAAAAAAAAAAAATCTGCGCTGTGATGCATTTCACACTATAGCAGAGCATTAAGATGTCAGACAAATGATTCTCCGGTACATCTTAGTTTCTCTATTGACTATAAAGGGAGGCAAAGGTGATTTGTTCAATTATATAACTCTAAAATTAAGTAAGATCAAACTCTCCCTGTGTGTTGCATATGTCCCTTGTTATTTTCAAATTTTAATTTTAGTCTGTGTCAAAATCTTCATACACTGGGATGTACATTTTGGGAATATTATTTTAATAGCTATAGTAAACATATAATGGGGATTATTTGTGTGAATGTAAATAATAGTGGAAAAAAATCATGCTATTTAGTCAAGTAATACAACTGAAGCTAGCTGAATTTTATGTAAACTCACATGAACTTTTATTAGTAAATTAATCAACAGGGACAGATTAAAAAAAAAAAAAAAAAAAAAAATTCTACCAGAATAGATTCCTCTAACTATAAAGCTTTCTTTATCAAGAATGCTATTTCACTTTAAGAAGCATCAAAATGTTTTGTCCTCTGGTTATATTTAAAGCTTTACCAGTACAGAGTGAAATAAATTTATTTCAAGTTAACGCTCAACAACAAAAGTATAAATAAATAAAGCTGGAAGGGGCAAGGGGCAAGGGGCGGGGAAGGGAAGGGAAGGGAATGGAATTAGTCAATGCTCAAAATTAGTCAATGGTATGTATGGCAGATGCAGCGAATGTACTTCAGTCTATGAGTAATGAATTTTATTGATAGCATGCACAGGAAAGGAAAGCTGGAAGTTCTCTAAAGTTCATGATATATTTTGGATGACACATGAACTTAGCTGCCAGAACAGGATACAAAAAAAAGTATGAAACTCTCTGCTTGTATCAGATCCTAAAGCACCTGTCCCAAAATTGGCAGATATAAAAGCAGAAACATTTGCACCTAATCTGTGACAGCTGGTCTGTTTTCCAAAATGAGAAATCCCACTTCTGTTGTTGTTTGTTTGTTTGTTTGTTTTTGTTTTTGTTTTTAATATATATATATATTTTTTCTTGATGGTGATTTGGTTTAGTTTGGTTTTAAACTCAGCTTTTTACCTGCAGATGACTGAAGCTGCACCTTGTTGAGTAAGTCTCTCTAGCTTAAATTAGTCTTTGCTCTGTATCAGCAGAGAGTCAAAAACATCATTTGGAATGAAACTTAAGGGCCTGAGATTTTCACTCTACCCATGATGATGTTTGTACAAGAGACATAGAGGAATGAATACAGTTCATATTGTATGAAATGCTGTATATTACTTTGGGTTGTTTTTAACTGTAAGTTCTTCTGAGTTCTCATCAGGATTCAAATGTAGTTAACTAAAAGACTTCCCTTTTATATGAATTTCAGCTGGGCATGTACTTGTCCAAAGTGCATGAGATTTACATGCTGAAGCTGCAGTAAATTCAATTTGCAACACAGTGTGGTCTAAATCTCAATATATTTTATTTAACCAACTTCCTTAGACTTTCACTGAGTTTAGATGAAGAAAATCTCTCAACAGTACTCCTTTGCAATTCAAACATTGGTGACCCTTTTCCACCAAAAACTGCATGGTTACTAGTGCCTGACAATTCAGAAACTGTTCATGAGCATTAATTTGTCTAATCTATAAATAATCTGCTTCCAAAGGATTTGTGCAAATATCAAGAATTGAAAATATTTATCTTATTCTGTTTTTGTTTACCTTCTCTAACTTTAAAGATATCAAAATATGTCATTAACAGATTAATATTAATAGAGAGCTTTAAACACCCAAAGAATATGTAATCCAAAAAAGCATTATATTTTAAATCTTTACTAGCTCACCTATAGCCTTGTTAATCCAAAGCTCACATTATCAATTTCTTCTCATTGTGAACAAAAAATATTGGCAATCACTGTTTTGGGTGCTTTGTCTGTCTCATTCAAATTGTACCACAAGGTGAGTTCTCAGCAATGAACTGTACTTCCCTGAAGTTCACAGAGCTTTCATTATCAGCTTCTTTCCCTAGCACACAGGGCCTTGTGTTGCTCACACAGACAGCACCAAAATGCACTGCCGAGCTTTTAATGCATTCTGAATAGCTCTTGTCATTCAGGATCCTTCATTTCATGTTTCAGATTTTCTCAGGGGGCTTTGATGTTAATCCATTTCACACTTCTAACACATCTGTTCTTCTGGCTTTCTTATCTCTTCTAAGCATTCAAAAAAAAAAAAAATAAATAAAAAATAATAATAATAATAATAATAATAATAATAATAATAATAATAAAAGTTTTAGCTGTCATTGTGCAGTTTGTGAAGTAAGACTTTAATGATGAAGCATATTCCAGCTAACTTCATTGATATTTGATTTTAGTCACACAAAAAGTTATGTATATAGCAATTCCAGGGCTATTTCCGTATTATTTTGAATTTCTTTTGACTGCTTATACAATTAAGAAAAAACTGTGTGTCATAGTCCCTAGGAATAAGACAGTATAGTGCAATGTTTTTTTTCCAATATCAGCAGAACAGTTCTACAAGGCATCTTTTCTCTTTGGTGACATTTTTTGAATAGTAAATAATAGTAAACACAAATCACAGAGTCGGAAAATCCCAAAAAAGTTTGGGTTGGAATGCAATTTAAAGACCATCTAGTTTGAAAATTTTGCCATGAGAAGAGAGAATTCCCACCAGACCTGGTTGCTCAATGCCTCATCCAACCTAGCCTTGAAGATCTCGAGGAATGGGTCATCCACATTCCTCACTACCCACATTTTTTTTCTTATCTCTAATCTAATTATTATTATTATTATTATTATTATTATTATTATTATTATTATTATTACTTTAGAACCTATCTCTATACTTCCTGATAAGAAGTCTCTCCCTATCTCTCCTGTTGACCTCCTTTGAGTACTTTAGTGACCACTGTAATGTCTCCACAGAGTCTCCTCTTCACTATGCTGAACAGTCCCAATGTTTTCAGCCTTCATTCATAGGAGACCCTTTTGATCATTTGCATGGCCATTCTGTGGACCTATTTTTTCCTTTTTATTGGATTGCAGAGTTGAATACAGCTCTTCAAGTGCTGTTCACACAAGCAGAATAAGGGGAGAGAATTTCCTCCTTCTTCCATCAGAAGAGGGGTGGCCAGCAGGGACAGAGAGGTGATTGTCCCTCTCTACTCTGTCCTTGTGAGGCCCCATCTGGATTACTCTGTCCAGGTCTGGAGTCCTCAGTACAAGAAAGACAGAGAGCTGTTAGAGAGGATCCAGGGACAGCCACAGATATGATCTTAGGGTTGGAGTACCTCCCCTATGAAGACAGGCTGAGGAAGCTGGGATTGTTCAGCCTGGAGAAGAAAAGTCTGTGGGATGACCTCATTGTAGCCTTCCAGTACCTAAAGGGAAGAGAGTCGACTCTTTACAAGGGTAGATAATAGCAGGACAAGGGGGAAAAAAAAAAAATGAGTTGAAGGAGCGAAGATTTAGGTTGGATACTGGGAGAAGTTCTTTACAGAGAGAGTAGTGAGGTGCTGAAAAAGGCTGTCCAGAGAGGTTTTGGATGCCCTGCTGCTGGAGGTGTTCAAGACTGGGTTGGATGAGGCTCTCAACAGCCTGGTCTAGTATTAGATATGGAGATTGGTGGCCCTGCCTGAGGCAGGGGTATTGAAACTTGATGATACTCAAGGTCCCTTCCAACCCAAGCCAGTTTATGATTCTATGATTCTATGAACCTGGTAGCAATTTGCATGCATAGATGCACCTATAACAGTTTCTGGCCAAAAGTAGACATTATTCTTGCTCCATCGACAGTGGTGACATATTGAAAACTTTGGATGTGATTCCCAACCTAAGACATGTATCTAGATAGGTGGAATGACTCATCACCTTCATATGTATCTTTCCACTGACACAAAAAATTTTTGGATGACAGCTTAAGCTAAAGGTTAACATTAAGGTAGAAAGAGACAAGTAAAAGCAATCCAAGCTTGTGATTTTGCTGTGGAGAATAAAATAACTATTGTAAATGTCTTTAAAATGTTCCCCTTTATCCTCTTCTCCTATGCCTGGGTAAGCATAAGCATTAAGTCTATTAATGATCATCCCTATTTTAAATATGAAAATGTACTATTTCAGGGTTAAACTTTAAAGGAAATGTTCTATTGTACAGTAACAAGTTATTTGAGACATGTTTTTAGGACTGACCAAAACTGGTTGCTTAACAAAGGAGGTAACTTAATAACACCGGAAAAGAATTGTATTCTTAGCATCTCTATAGGCAGGAGGTTACCTAATAACATTCCATTGTAGGTCTGTCACTGCCTATGAAAGAAATGTATTATCATATAAATGAAAAGACTGCTTTTCTTCCCTCATCCATAACCTCACTCCCACCCTCAGGAAAAAAAAAAAAAAAGAAAAAAAAAAAAAAGAAAAAAAAACCCAGCACAGACTAAAACCCTGCAACAAGAAGTTCCTTGCAAATTCTTATCAACTCTTGACAGTTCTCAATACTTTTAAGCCATTTTAGACTGTAAGTGAAAGCAAAAAAAAATTGTAACGTCTTATTACTTGATAGTCAATTAATATTGAAGAGCAGAGTAATCTGAATTACAGACTGTGGACCACAGCTTTCCCCTGAGAAGGCTGCCTTCTATTCTGTTGTTGTCCAGTACTTCTACTTAGCAAGGGAGGCATTTAGTAACAGAACTTCTTACCTTAATTGTACGGAAAAAGCAAGCTGCTCTCACTTGGCTGTTGTAGATAGTGGTCTGCAAAAATGCTTTAGAAGATGATTCAGGTATTAGAAAGTTTGTGATAAACAGTGCAATCTCCAGTGAAGAGAGGAAGGAAAAGGATGTATATGAACAGAGAGCTAATGGATCTGACTTGAAAATCTGATTAATATAAGGAAATGTTCTTCATATAATCATCCCATTTTGTTCAAAAGAAATCAACTTCTGAGCAGTAATTACATTAAAGCAAAGAGAACTTTTTATGACTGAACGGTCTGCTGTAAGAAACGCTGATTTTTCAAAAGAAACACTACTAGTTTCACTGCTATGTTCACCAAAAATCTGGTTAAAATGATTTCTATGAAGTTGCATATCAGTAGAATTAAATCTTATTGTCAAAAACAAGCACCTTTTCTTATCATAATTAGATGATTTAATAAGGTGATATTGACTTCTTTTTCTCAGAACTTTATTTTTATGTATAATAAAATGACTTTAGACAGTCATTATGATTTAATAAAAAAGTGAATTTCCCAGAGAAATTTCAGGTGTGAATTATCAGTGAATTACAGCCTTGAAGCAAAGTTGTACACTTAGGCCTAGAGGTCCTAAGTTTCCTATGCTTGGGAACTTCAGTGTGTTAGTATGACAGCTACACCAAAACATGCTGAAACCCATTATCTTAAACTACTCAAAAACTTGAAAAGTGGGGTTTTCTTCTTGAAGAAAATTTCCAGTAAGTTTTTTTTTTTTTTTTTTTAATTTTATTTCAAACTGACAAGTGCTTGTACAAATTAAGTGGCATTTAAACATGTATAAGTATATAAACATAGAAAATGTTTTTATTATTATTATTATTATTATTATTATTATTATTATTATTATTATTTTATTTTATTTTTAAGTTTAAAGCAAAATAATGTGTGGAAGATTCAGTGAAGCAATCAAGCAGGTGGTTCTCAGTTAATCATAAATAGCCAAAATCCTCCTGATTTTTTTGTCAGATGCTAGAACTATTCTGATTTACCAGAGTTCCTTTTGGTGCTTTGATCTAGATGGTTTGTTTTGTCATTCATGATATCAAATATAATTTATCTTCTTATGTAATTTTGTATCTCCAACTGTAGCTAAGTTATTACAACATAGATCTCATCATGTGTTTCAGAGGTATAAATTCAGACAAGGGGGAAACTCGGCTTCTGTTAGGAAATGGAATCCATGAGTGAAGGCTAGTCAGAAAGGAGAAGACGGTTTCAGGTAGTCAGCCATACATCACTAAGGTGATGACAAATGAACATTTACCACTTCTGTTTGATCATGCAAACTGATTTGATTTGAGTGTTCTGTACTAAAATGGAATATTCTATGCTGACTTTTTCAGTAAGAAGAATTTTTGACATTTTTTCCTGATGTCTTTTAAGGTGATAATTGCTTGCCACTGCTGTTAGCTAACAGAGTTGCTAGTAAAGTGTCAGAAATGTCTGGTTTGAAGCTCTGTTCTTAACATTGTAGATGGTGTGCACAAGAGGATCTTTCGTGTTAAGTGTCTGAAGTGCTACAGTCATTTTTTTCTTTAATATCATCCCAAAGGACACGGGCATTCATCATGAACATAAGATGCCACAAAGACCAAGACTGATCTTTCCAGTATAACTTCATTTTGTATTATGCTTTTCTGTTATCTCTTTGTATTCTTCTGTTCCATCCACCTTCCTCATTTCCTTTACAAACAGTCATGGGGTACTTTTCTGCTCTGCATTTGGTTCTTGCAGTCTGCATAGTCATTGCTACAACTTTTGAGTAATCTTTCTCAGGTGAATGTTGTCTTGCTTGTACTGACATTTATAATACAGAAAAGAAGTTTTTTCAGCTGAGACAGACAGCCACTCCCACTTTTCATCAGAGCACGCTTCTGGAAGATTTATTTAATTTCCCACTCTACCTTCTGTTTCAATTATGTATGACTAGAGAATATGCTTAGACTTAAAGGTGTATAAGAGACCTGTGATTTTTTGCTAATTCTTGGTGGGGGGGGAGGGGTGGGGGAGTCAAACACCAAATAAAGCAGACAACCATCTCTATCATACTGATATTTTATCTTACAGTGGCAAAATAGGAATGTCTATGCCATTATTATCATTGCAAATTTAAATTTGAAGCTGACAAAATAGCCTCTTTATTTACTCTGAAGTAATTGCAAGAAAAACTATTCCTAATGTGCCTTCACAATGCTGTCAGCCCTATTTTACTCTATTTGAAGCCCAAGGGACATCCATTGCTCAAAAATCAGTAACTTTCAAAGCAAGATCGTAATTGTTACTCTTAGTTACCACAATACTAGTTGTAACTTAATGCGTAGAGCACAGGAAGTCTATGTGATTTTGATTTCAGATACTATCCTCAACATCCTCTTCCCCCCACCCTCACAAACACACATCCCATGCTTACTAAATACTACTCACAGACTCTAGGCACTGACCTTTATTGTTATCTGCATAAGGGAAATCATCTAGGAATGCACTTACATTGATGAAGAAAAAGAAATCTTCCCACAGAAAATGAAGTCTTCCAGATGAGGACTTGCCTCTTTTGAGTAGGGTCTCTATGCCAAATGAAGAATGTGTTTGAAAAGCATGTTTGGAGAAGGACAATGAAGCTGGTGAGGGGTCTGAAACACAAGTCTTATGAGGAGCAACTGAGAGAGATAGGATTGTTCAGTCTGGAAAAGAGGAGGCTCAGCACCGACCTTATCGCTCTCTACAAGATGGAACGGGCTGCCCAAGGAGATGGTAAAGTAATTGACCCTGGGATGTTCAAGGAATGTTTAGATTTTGTACTAAGAAACACGGTTTAGTGGGAAATATTGGTGATAAGTGTCGGGTCCTCCACTTTGGCCACAACAACCCCATGCAGCATTATAGGCTTGGGGATGAGTGGCTGGATGATTGTGAAGAGGAAAGGGACCTGGGGGTGTTGGTTGATGCTTGATGAACATGAGCTGACAGTGTGCCCACATTGCCAAGAGGGCCAACGGCAGCCTGGCCTGTATTACAAATAGTATGGCCAGCAGGAGCAGAGAGGTAATCATCCCCCTGTACTCAGCACTGGTGAGGCCACACCTCGAGTATTGTGCTCAGTTTTGGGCCCCACACTACAGGAAAGACACTGAGGAGCACATCTAGAGAAGGGCAACAAAACTGGTGAGGGGTCTGGAGCATAAGTCCTATGTGGAGCAGCTGAGGGAGCTGGGATTGTTTAGGCTGGAGAAGAGGAGGCTTAGGGGAGACCTCACTGCATTCTACAACTTCCTGAAGGGAGGTTGTGGTGATGAGGGATTTGGCCTCTTCTCCCAGGCAATGAAAAGGACCCAGGGCAATGGCCACAAGTTGTATCACAGGAGCTTTAGGTTAGACATGAGGAAAAGCTTTTTCTCTCAAAGAGTGATCAGGCACTGGAATGGCCTGCTCAGGGAGGTGGTGGAATTACCATCCCTGGCAGTGTTCAAGAGGCATCTGGATGAGGAGCTGCGAGATATGGTTTAGTAGCTTGTGGTAGCAGTGGTAATGTGGGACATTTGGACTAGATGATCTTATGAGTCGTTTCCAGCCTTGTGATTCTATGATTCTATGATTCTATGGTTATGGAGGAGAGGAGAAGGACTGAGGAACATTTTAGAAAGACATTTTATCCTTTGAGAGCCTGTTTTCTTTGGTCTGTTACTAAAAAATTAGAGCAAGGATTATTGTCCTATTCATTTCACCCTGTTTCATGGAACATTGTCCTATAAAAATAAGTTACTGTTATTATCATGATAAATAAAGGACAGATCTGAACAGCACTATAAATTTTGGTAGTTTTAGATCTATTGTATGAATTTAAATGGATGATTTTGTCACGGTTATCTATTCCCTTGACCACTCTTTTCAAAGAATTAAGGGTACAGAATTTTAATATTCAAATAAACTGCATTTTGCAGCATCATTTCTTCAGTATTTGGAAATGCAGCAGCACTAATACTAATGATCATGCCAAAATATAAACACTCACTATAAATAATTGTTACTAGATACAAGCAAAGCATAGAACTTAGATCTTTTCTTAATCAAGCTCCTTTATCCTTGTTCAGTGAGCTGCTGAATCAGGGTGAGGATGAATATCTTGACAATTCCTACTTTCAAAGTGATAGAAAATCATAAAGATTTATGAAAACAACAACAACAAACTACAGAATTTGGAGAAATCTATCTGCAACAACAACAACAACAACAACAACAATAATAATAATAAAAATGCTTAGATACTAGGCAGAATTAAAAATACAGTTTGCAATTTGAAAAATAATTCAGAAATTACAATGACTAAACCAGGCTTAGGAAGTGATATAAATAATTGTCCTAAATGAGGGAAAATTTCCTGGGATGATTGGCAGTAAATTAAGCATATTCTTTAATGTAACAGGGATTAAATATAAGGGAAAAAAAAAACAAAACAAAACAAAACAAAACAAAAAAAAAAAAAACAAAAAAAACCAAAAACCATGCATCAGAAGATCAATACCATTCCACAGAACTCTGAAACTTCTATGTCATGTATGGATATACAAATGGCTTTCTGGTTACCACAGTCAAATGTCAATGAAGAAGGTTTTTTTTAAATGCTCCATAAGTTTCATATGTCATGTAAGATAAAATACTAGATGCTCATGTGACTAATAGCTATCAGAGCAATACTGTATCATAGTATATTCTACAGGACACTGACTCCAAGATATCCTTTATTCATTCTGGAGTGCACTTCAAAGTTTAGTTTCTTAGTAAAAGAAAAAAAACTGAATAAATTCTAGAGAAGTAACCGGTAATTTTTCATATGGAAGCAAAAACAAAGTAAGAACATTATACATGCTAAATTTTAAACAATGTGCACTGTGTTCAATCCAATTTTGACCTTTATCCCTCATCATTTGATTATCGTAGAGAAGTAAGAAAGTTTGCCACTAGAATTTTGATGCAATACTTCATTCAATTTAGGAAATAGGGAGTGTAGTGGAAATTATTTGACTATGGTAAGAAAAAAACAAATGCATCTGAACCAGTAGTGCCAAGGGGGAAGTTCTTAACTTTTGCTGCAATTTAAACAGTTGAAGACTTCATGCACAGTTATAAATCTATATTCTTGAGGAAAAAAAAAAAAAAAAATTTTTTTTTTTAAAAAAAGCAAAAACGAAACAGTAAGAACAAGAGCAACAACAATAGCACGACAACTTGAAAGTCCAGACAGGAAAAAAAAAAAAAACAAAATTCATTAGGTTATTCATCCAATTTCATAATATTGCTCTGTCATCACAACATGTCAAAATCATCTGCACATTGTTCATTTTTAGGTCTTTTTCAGTTTTACAGATACTTATTCCTTTTCAACAATTGTTCACCAGATCAGACAATCTTGTACATGGGCATTCTTCAACAGAAGTCATTTCAACTACTTTTATGTTTACTTTAGAGAAGGATGGGAATAGCTACAGGAGCAAGTATGTTTTTAAATAATATTTTCTGAACTGGATCACACTTTCTCATCCAGCTATTGATAATCAGGTACACATCTATGTTGTCTTTAAGTTTTAGGATTCTTTCCCCTTTTCATCCTTACAATTCTGTTCAGTTCTATTCAAGATGCTGTGTTGTGAGATCTAAGAACCTCATTTAAATTAACTCAGTTCTAAGCAGGAGATTAAACTAAACAATCTGAAAAGGATATGTCCAAGCAAAGTTCTTGTATTCCCTAGGCTGTTATTCAATATTACTTTTCACAAGTTGTCAAAAGGGAGAAAAAATAAAGAGATCTAGACTTAAACAACCATATCTAGTGACATGCAGTAAGTTTCTGATCCAAATATGCTCAAAGTTCAATTATACAAAGTTGTAATGGAGTAGGGAGATAACTCTGAAAATATGAAATATATGTAATTGAGACTGTAAGAATATAAATATGATTTCCATGATTTAAATAAGCAGTTTTGGAGACAGTTTTGAAAAAAAAAAAACTAGAAGATCAGGAGGCATAAATACCATTTTGACTTAGACCTGTCCAGCATTACCTTCACTGAATTATGATTCTGTACCTAGAAGTGGGCGGAATGTTGTAAGATTTGGTTAAAGTAGATGTGAATAATCCAGATATATATTATTATCATTTCTACTTCAGAGATCTTTATTTGGAGATTTTTTTGAAAGCAAGTGGATTTTTGGTTGTTGTTGTTGTTGCTGTTCTTTTTCATCTTCAAGGCTTCTATTCATTGTGGTATCATTTTGTTCATGAAATCACCGGAAGTTGTGGTGACATTCTAATTTCTAATAAAAAAATGAACAAGGCAATGAAAACAAAACAAAACAAAACAAAATCACAAAATCCCTCTCACAACAAACTAAACATAAAAGATCCCATCTAAACCATTTTTAAACTATTTGCCCTGTTTTGTTTGTTGTTGTTGTTGGTTTTGTTTGTTTGTTTGTTTGTTTTTACCCAAACAGAGGCTTAATTCTTCACATAATATAATGAGTAGCACATGCTAAACATTGAACAAATAGATCTGTAATTATACTCCGGGATCTTGGTGACACTGATAAAACATTCACCATCACACTCTCATTGGAATTAAGCTAATTATGTACATAGTTGGCTGTCCATTAATCCTATTATTATTATTATTATTATTATTATTATTATTTAACAATATTATTCACAGTTCAAGTTTTCTGTCCCTTAATTTTAGTCCTGTAATAAATGAGAATGTTTCATGCTTAATTAACAACCAAAAGCTTGAAAGTATATTATAATGGAACATTATGGGGGCTCTATAGTGAGTTAATGACATAGTAACCAGCTAATGAGAATGAAGAATTCTTACAAGAGCATTCTAAAATGAACAAAACAAAAGCATAAGTTGTGTCAAATAACATAATTGCCAGCATCCTTACTTAGTCTTCAAAAGCGAGATAGATTTAGATTATATTCTACAGTCCACAGAGAAGCATGTAATGTTCTTCAGTAGGAGGAAAGTTAGCTTAGTAAGCCTTGTGCTATTGCTTAACAATACCATTTTTAGTCTCACTCAAAGATGTTCTCTTAGGTCAAAATCTATGTTGCATCAGAGAATAGAAGCAGGGGCAAGAGAAGAAGATGAAACTAAAAGAGTCTATTGTATCAATTACTCCACTCAGCTTGGTATGAACAACAAACTTGGTGAAGGTACGGTCAGTCACTTTATGTCATTGATAAAGTTGTTGAAAAGCAAAAGCTCCAAGCCAGACCCCCTGAGGACGCCTCTTGTGACTGGCCTCCATCTGTACAGAGAGATTCATTAAACACCACCTCCTGTGACAGTCTAACCAACACTTCATCCACTGAATAGTTTAGCTTTCAAATCCAATTATGATCATGACGATCAGAAAAATGATGAAGCATGTCTCCTATGAAGAGGGGTTGAGGAGATTGAGCTTGTTCAGCTTTGAGAATAAAAGGCTCCAGGAACATCTCTTTGTGGCTTTCCAGCACATGAGGGGAGCTTACTAGGAGGAGAGGACCAACTGTTTACACTCACAGAACTCACAGAAATAAATGTTTTGTTTTTCTTAAACAACAAAAGAAGAAAAAAAAAAAACTACAAAAAGGCAGATTAAATGGTTAAGTAGCATGTGCAGGATACTCTCTATCTAATACAGCGGAGGCTGAACTACCAACAGTATTTTTCTTCTGGGAATATTATCCATGTTTAGTTAAGGATAATCTGGATTACAATCAACCAAAAATAGTTCTCTATAACAAGTAATATTATCAACTTTCTGGAAATGCTTCTCCCTCTATTCTAGATGAATCCATTGTAATTCCATTTCTATGTCAGTCATCTAACTTTGAGATCACAAAACCATAGAAATATTTGAGTTAGAAAGTATAAGATATTATTCTGTTAACATAATTGTCTCAAAGCTTACTGAGGACACAGATGAACAAGTTCAGGCAAGTCCTGGGCAGGGCTTGAAAAATCCTTTGTCTGGAGAACTTTGAAGGACAAGTCCTGGGCAAGGGTTCTGAAAGCCTTTGTCTGAGGGGCACAGATGGACAAGGCCAGGGGCAACAAGAGAGAGATAAGCTGCAGTTTAATGGCCGTGAAGCGGTCTTTGTGTGGACTTATCTCGAGGAAGATGGCTATCTCAGGAGGTGCTGCACATGACTCTTGCTCAGCCACCCAGGGATGTCACGTAGGCAGAAAGAGAAGAAGGATAAAATGGGGACCTACAATCATGAGGTTGAGGTTTTCTGGCAACAGATTCCTCATGAAGAAGAAGAGGTTTCTGCCATAAAGAAGCCTCACCACCTGCTTCTCTCCCTCCCAGACTTGCTCTGCGCTCTACCATGATTCTGGAGAAGAACAAAGGTGTCTGCCATCAGATTCCTCACTGCAGAATTCCTGCATGCTGACGGACTCTCCTGGGCCTGCTACCTGAGTCCTGCTGCTTCCCCCCAGATTGGCTCTGTGACTGCCTCCTGCTACCTTCTTGCTGCCCAAGGCCGTCCATGCTGCTGCTCTCCCCTCCTGCTGCTTCTGCCTGGGACCTTCGAAGCAGTGTGCAACAGGACCGCTGCTGGATCCTGGTGGTGACTATCCCTGCTTTACGCGATTCTTGCTTCTTTCCTATCTTTTCTATCACCCTCCTTCCCTTCCCCGTCTCCCTGATTAGGATTTATAATAAATTTGTTGGACTAATATATGAACTGTTGTTCATATACATATAGTATATATATATATATATAGTATATATATACTTGGCGTCCCACTCACTGTCAATGTCATTGATGATGATCCTGAAGAGCATGAGTCCCAGTACAGATGCTTGAGAGTCATCGGTCACCACTGTTATCCATCTGAACACTGAGCCATTGACCATCACTCTCTGGGTAAGATTTTGCAACCAGTTCTTCATCCATTGAACAATCTACCCATCAAATCCACTTTACAATTTGGAGAGAAGGATATTTGGGGAAACTGTGTCAAAGGGACTGTGCCTTACTGAAGTCCAGATAAATCACATTATTAATTTTTACCTTGTCCACTGATGCCATCATAGAAGGCCACCAGGTTGGTCAGTTAGGACTTACCCTTAGTAAAGCCATACTCCTTGTCTTGTACCACCTCCCTGTCTTCCATGCTAGTTAGCACAGCTCCTAAGAGGATCTGTTCCATGATTCTCACCAGCACAGAAGTGTGTCTGACAAGGTGGTAGTTCCCTGGGTCATCCTTGCTACCCTTCAGACACATGGGTGCAACATTGTCTTTTTTCCAGTACCTGGGGAATTCATCTGGCCAGTATGACTTTACAAAAATCATTAGAGAGCATTTTGGCAACTATGTTAACCTATTCTCTTTGAGGAGATTAGGATGTATCTCACAGAACCAATAGACTTTTAGATGTTTTGGTTCTTCAGCTGGTCTTGAATCTGATCTTCACTTAGAGTAGGAATAACATTGCTCCCCCAGTTCCTACCATCTTGATTCATCCACTTGAGGGTTGTTTGAAGAATAGTTGCCAGTGAAGACAGAGGCAAAAATCTTGCTGAGTACCTCAGTGTTCTCCTTGTCTGTTTTCACTAGCCTTCTTGCATTACTTGCTAGTGAAGGTACACTTTCTTGGATTATTTCTGGCCAGTGTACCTGCAGAAGTAATTCTTGTTCTTTTTTGCACCCTTGCCAAGTCCACTTCCAGTTGGGACCCAGTTTTCCTGATCTCATCTCTATACAGCCTAGCAGAATCCCTATAGGACTTCCACAGTATCAATTCTTGCTTCTACTGCCTGAACATATTCTTCTTGCTCTCCAGTTAGACCAGTCCCTTCCCTTCCCTTCCCTTCCCTTCCCTTCCCTTCCCTTCCCTTCCCTTCCCTTCCCTTCCCTTCCCTTCCCTTCCCTTCCCTTCCCTTCCCTTCCCTTCCCTTCCCTTCCCTTCCCTTCCCTTCCCTTCCCTTCCCTTCCCTTCCCTTCCCTTCCCTTCCCTTCCCTTCCCTTCCCTTCCCTTCCCTTCCCTTCCCTTCCCTTCCCTTCCCTTCCCTTCCCTTCCCTTCCCTTCCCTTCCCTTCCCTTCCCTTCCCTTCCCTTCCCTTCCCTCCCCTCCCCTCCCCTCCCCTCCCCTCCCCTCCCCTCTTCTTTCTTTCTCTCTTTCTCTCTTTCTCTCTTTCTCTCTTTCTCTCTTTCTTTCTCTCTTTCTTTCTTTCTTTCTTTCTTTCTTTCTTTCTTTCTTTCTTTCTTTCTTTCTTTCTTTCTTTCTTTCTTTCTTTCTTTCTTTCTTTCTTTCTTTCTCCCTCTCTCTCTTTCTCTCTTTCTCTCTTTCTCTCTCTCTTTCTCTCTCTCTTTCTCTCTTTCTCTCTCTCTTTCTTTCTCTCTTTCTCTCTTTCTCTCTTTCTCTCTTTCTCTCTTTCTCTCTCTCTTTCTTTCTTTCTTTCTTTCTTTCTTTCTTTCTTTCTTTCTTTCTTTCTTTCTTTCTTTCTTTCTTTCTTTCTCTCTCTCTCTCTCTCTCTTTCTCTCTTTCTCTCTTTCTCTCTTTCTCTCTCTCTCTCTTTCTCTCTCTCTTTCTCTCTCTCTTTCTCTCTCTCTTTCTCTCTTTCTCTCTCTCTTTCTTTCTCTCTTTCTCTCTTTCTCTCTTTCTCTCTTTTTGACTTATCACACTCAGGGATGGAGAGTTCTTGTGCACTAAAGAAAGCTTCCTTGAAGATCTGCCATCTCTTCCTCTCTCCCTTTGAGGACATTTTCCCAGGGAGTTTTGTTAAGTTACTCCTGAAGACATGTAAGCTGGCTTTCCAAAAATATAACATCCTGATTTCACATTTTTCTGTCCCATATCTTTCAAGAGTGCGAAGTCCATCACTGCATAATCACTATAGCTCAAGCAGCCTCCCATCCTTTTGTCACCTGTCTGTCCACTTGTACTGGTTAGAAACAAGCTGAGTATTGCATTCCCCCTTGTGGGGCTATCTAATGCTTGGCTGAGGAAGTTATCCTTGATACACTCCAGGAACCCCCAGTATTATCAGCAGCTCATCATTCTACTTTTCCGGCAGATGTCAGGGTGATTGAAGTCTCCCAGCAAGACAAGAGCCTGTGTTTGCAATGCTTCCTGTGGCTAGAAGAAGAATTCTTCAACAGAGTCTGCTTGATCAGGCAGCTTATACTAGACAACAGCCAGAAGGGTCCCTTTTTAGCCTCAGTCTCTAATTCTCACCCATCAACTTTCAACTTGCTCATGGACATTATTCAGGGAACAGCTCTTCACATTCCTTTCTCTTTCTTGATGTAGAAGGCAACATCTTCCCTCCTTCCTCACCTGACCCTTATGAACATCTTGTACTTGTTAATATCCACACTCCAGTTGTAGAAGTCATCTCATCAGATTTCACTGATGACAGCAACATTATGGTTTTCTAGTGTCATGGTGGCCTCTAACTTCTCCTGTTTCTTTCCCAAACTGCATGCATTGGTGCAGAGGGATTTCAACCATGCAGTTGACTGTATCTTCTTGGAGGATAACTCCTTAATTTGAAGTATTTCTCTCCCATTTCCCTCATGTCTTCTCCCACTGCCTCAGCTGTCCCTGGCTCATTGTCATAAGATTTCATGTGTACTATATTGTTGCCAGCACATCTTAGTGCAGCAAGATGAGGGCCTCAAATAGAACCCTTATAACTCTAACCCGGCTATACCTTCCCCCAACTTATCATGGGCAGACTCACTATCACCCCCTCACCCTTAAAACCAAGTTAAAAGCATGCCAATGAGCTCTGCTAGCTTTTCTCTCAAAATATAATAACGTGAATAATGTGTTTACTTTAAATGAATTCCACACCCTTTTTATAAACTATTTAAAAAATGTCAGTTTAGTCTCTTACTATTGCTAGGTGCATGAAAATGCAATTGAAGATCAGAGAATCAAAGAATCAGAGAATGGATAAGGTTAGAAGAGATACTACAGATAATCTAGTTCCAATTCCCTGCAGTATATTAGGATGCCCAGGGTGCCATCCAATCTGGCTTTCATGCCTCCAGGGATGGAGCATTCACAATGTTGTTGAGTAGGTTGCTCCAGTGCCTCATCACTCTCTGAATAAAAAATTTCCTCCTAACAGCTAATGTAAATCTATCCCCTTTCAATATCTAGCTATTCACCCTTGTCCTGTTGCTATCAGACTGCGTAAAAAGTCTTCCTCCCTGCTTATAAACTCTCTTCATGTACTAGAAGTACTAGCAGACTGCACTAATATCTCCCTGGAACTTTCTCTTCTCCAAGCTAAACAACCCAATTCTCTCCACATTTCTTCAGAGGAGAGGTGCTCCAGTCTTTTGATCACCTTCATGGCCCTCATCTGGACTCTCAGCAACAGCTCCACATCCTTCCTGTGCTGGAGGCCTCAGGCTTGAACACAATACTCCAGACGGGTCCTCATAAGGGTGGAGTAGAGGGAGACCATAACTTCCCTCTCCCTGCTGACCACTCCTCTTTTGATGTAGCCCAGGGTACTGGGCTGACCTTCCAGGCCACAAGAGCATACTACTAGCTCATGTCTAGATTTTTTTTCCACCAGATTCCCCAAGTCTAGTTCTGGTTGGTACGTCCAATATCTGAACCAGGGTTCTCCTCAACTGCTTATAGCTCAACATGTTGTTTTCACAGCAGACATCTGGGTGGTTGAAATCCCCACCAGGTTGAAAGCCTGAGAGAGTGACTCTTCTTGCAGCTTAAGCAAGAAGGCCTCATCGGCAGACTCCCCTTGATCAGGTGGTCTGTAGGAACCCCTGGCCACCTGATGCCCTTTATTGGTCCTGCCTTTAATTTTCAACCACAGCCTCCCAGCGTGTTCATGACTGCTCCTCACCGGCAATTCTTCACAGCCGTCCACTTCTCAAGATAGAAGGCAACTCCCACACCTCTCTTACCTCATCTACGCCTTTTAAAAGTCTGGTTTTAGTTGGTATGTCCAATATCTGAACCAGAAATTTTTCATCCAATGCAGTTTGAATCTGTATCTCTCTTATTTAGAGAGAAGAATATAATGTGCGATCATGTCAGAAGCCTTGCATGGACACTGCATGATGATTCAAATGATTCTGCATGATGTTCAAATGCATGGTGCCCTTTCTTCACAGATGCTGTGAGATACCAAGTGCTAATATTTCAAATTCATAATGTAAAACTCTGTAGAAATAGCAGTTCATGATAGTATTGCATGTAGTATGTAGCATGTAGTATTCAGGATTTATTTTATCATTTCTACTTATATTACTGAGCTGTGGTTGCTGCTTCTGAATCAGAAATTTAGTCTATGAAGTCAGGTCATTCCAAACACATGAAAATGCTTTTCTGGTCAGTGAAAAAGTTATATACTTGACTTTGAAGAGAAGGAAAATACAGAAAACTTTCACGCATCTACCTAAGCAGTAGGTGATCCCAGGAAGGAAATTGATAACTATCAAATAGTACAAAAACATCAATGCAAAGAGCTACCACTTCATCTTTTTGTGAGCAAGGGTTTAAAAACGTCAAGAAGTTTGCATAGCTGCAATAAAATAATATATTAAAAACAAACAAACAAAAAAAAAACAAAAAAAAAACCATGAAAAACAGCATCTCCCAGTGTTGTTGTTGAATAATATATGCCTTATATTTGCTGTGAAGATTCCATAGCAGAAAATGTTTCCTTCCAGTTGCTGGTGTTTTCCAGTCTTTGAGACATTTGTTCCAGAAATTAATTTTATCACTCCAAGTTCCTACACAAGTTTTGATCAGACTTGAACATAGGAAAGACTGATCCTGGATTGCTCTAACTAGCAATCCTAGGATCTCACTAGACATGGAAGTCTTTGCACTTTTGATGATTTTAACTCCAAGATCAAAATCAAACAAACTAAAATAATTTTGTTTAATATATATTTTCCTTCTGTATATATTCAGCATCAAGATAAAAAGAATTGCTTCCTCTCTCATTCCCCATCTCTAAATCATAAATGAAAACTAAATAACTGGGCATATCATGCCAAATACTCACAAATCAAATCTGCCCCTAAATAAGCAGTATTCATAATAAAGACATGCAAATAACACAGACAGAAGTCATGCAACATTTCACAACTAAATCTAGGTAAGTGGAAAGTAATAAATTTCACCTTGACTGGAATGGCAGAAATTTATATGAATAAGTGAAAGGTGAGAATATTTTGTAAGCAGATATAAAGATTATAAATATTTGATCAAGTCCAACTGGGCACTGTAAATTATTCCATATTTCACTTCAGAATTTTGTGTGTGTACAACGTTAACTTATTCTAGATGTATTTTTTTTTTAATCTTTTGGATGTGTTTAACAGATGTACAGAAAAATTAACATGTACTTGAATATCAAATTAATCCAAGCACTCTTAAATCTAATAAACAAACAAACAAAAAAATCAATTATTGCAGAGTTTAAATGAAAGTTTCTACATAATTCTTGTAGAAGTGACTGTAAGACTGATGAAGACTTGTAAATTTTCCAAAAAGAATTCATTTCTTTCCTTCTTGCACTATCTATGGGAAAAGAATACAATGAAGACAGTCCTGAAGAATACAGGTGTATCATTGATTTACAAAGGAGAGGATCTTTTGCTATCTCTCTAAACAGAATTTGTGCCCCCCTAATTCTTGTATCTGATATCTAGGAACAGAGGTAACAGGTATATTAAAAACAGCAAAGACAAATCATAGAATCATAGAATTGTTTGGGATTTAAGGGACCTTTAAGATCATCTAGTTCCAACCTCCCTCTTATAGGAAGTGACACCTCCCTTGAGACCAGGTTGCTCAGAGCACCATACAGCCTGGCCTTGAATGTTTCCAGGGAAGGGGCATTCACAACCTCGCTAGGCAACCTGTTCCAGTATCTCACCATCCTCACAGTACAGAATTTATTCCTAACATCTAGTCTCAGTCTACCCTCTTCCAGTTTAAAACCAATTCCCCTTGTCCTGCCTCTCTATGTCCTTATAAAAAGTCCCTCCCAGGTTTCCTCTAGGCCCCCTTCAGGTAATGGAAGGCCACTATAAGGACTCCTCAGAGCTTTCTCTTCTTCAGGCTGAAGAACCCCAGCTCTTTCAGCTTGTCTTCACATGGGAGGTGCTCCAGCCCTCTGAACATCTTTGTGGCCTTCCTCTGGACTTTCTCCACCAACTCAATGACCTTTTTGTTTTGGGAGCTCCAGAGCTGGACACAGTGTTCCAGGTAGGATCTCCTGAATGCAGAGTAGAGGGACAGAATCACCTCCCTCAACCTGCAGGTCACTCTTCTCTTGATGCAACCCAGCATGCGGTTGGCCTTCTGGTCTGCAAGTGTGTTTTACCTACTCATGTTGAATCTCTCATCAAACCCCCTGCCATGGGAAGAGTTGCCAACCACTAGAGCAGATGTGTCCAGCCATATCCAGCCTAGATTTCTGGTGTACTGTTGTATTATCGTTCCAACATATCTGTGGATGGTTGAAATCCCCCATGAGGACTATGTTCTGTGAATGTGAAGCTGCTCCTATCTGTTTATAGAGGGCCTCATCCACATGGTCTTTCTGATCAGGCAGCTTGTAGCTGACCCTCACTACAGTGTCTCCTTCCCCTGCCTTCACTTTAACACTAACCCATAAGTTCTCTGTCAGCTCCTCGTCTATCCCCAGGTTAACCTCCATGGACTCCCGGTTGTCCAGGGGCAACAACTCCTCCCCGTATCCTCTGCCTGTCTTTCTTGTTTCTTGTACATTTCACTTGTGAGATCATCGTACCTTGTATCAGTTATGCCATAGCCCTGTAGACACGTACATGCCTGCAACTCCTCCTGCTTGTTCCTCATGCTCCTTGCATTGGTGTACAGGCACTTGAGTTGAGCTCCCATTGAGGCTGATATACTTATTAAAGTTTCCTTATCCTGAACCTTAGATGCTTATTGGCCTGTGATCCTCCTCCAGGCCCAGGGCATCCATTACCATTCTCAGCTTCAAAGAGGGGTGGTTTGAGGATCCCCTCTCCTGTTTAAATATATTAGACAGATAGATGATGTAGAACCACAGGTTTTAACCTCAGCAAGACTCACGTGCCCCAGGTACTTAGGCTAAACTTTAATATTTTGCACTCATGAAACATTACAAAACCAAGGCTCGGTGCCTTCTCTGAGAATAGGCAACTTCATCCGCAATGGAATGAGATCAGTAGGATATTCTCCAGCAGCATGACTGCACTTAGAATCAAATAATCATGACAATCATGTTGTTTCTCTTCAATCATTAATATTTCACTTATGTTGTCTTGTACACAGCTGTCTCTGTGGTTGCATTTAAATATTTTGTCCATGTTGTCATGGTTTTATGCTTTTTTGGTTTTCAATATTCCACATCATAACATCATGTAGTGCACTGGGAGTTAAAGTATTAATGCTCCAATTCCAGGTACCTATACATCACGGAAGTCATCATGGGATCTGTCTCTTCCAGGTGGGGTGGTCTCCTACTGCCTTGCAATGGGTGCTGGAGGGTGCTTTCCTAGCTGTTCCAAGCTTTTTAGGTTTGACTCGGTCTCAGGAACTCTCTCTCTCCTATTTTATTTGATTTATTAGTCTCAGTTTCAATTAGATTGTATTATACTGTGTTATCTTGTATTCCATAGATTGCATATCATAATTAGTAAAATAAGTTTTCCTCTATAGATTGTTGCCGCTGTTATTTTTATTTTTATTTTTTTTCCTTCCTTTAGCCCAGCTTCATCCCCCTATTCCCTTTTCCCTTTCCCTTCCCATTTTGTGGGGCTGGGGAGGGCCCAGGGGCCTACTGCCCTCTTGTCATGGGCATAGATTGATCTAGTTAACTCTGTGACACATGTGTTTAAAATTCCAAGATAGAAGGATTGCAACCAGAATCTTAAAACTTGAGGTTCTAATATTTTGCAACAGAATCCATAGTCACAGAGAGATAAAGATTCTCCAAATAACTAGATTAGAGTCTACTACTTGATTCTTTCAGTTGTTTGTCTAAACAGTAGACTAATAATATTATGAACAGTGGTACAAATTATCTAGCACATTAAAATTTCTACAGGGAAATATTTAGAATGAAGAAAGTTTCCCAAAGAAGGAGCTAGCCTTCCCTTCAAAAGTGATAAGATTTTAACAAGTTTAAAACTTTGTCAGATTTTCATTACTCTTTCCTCTTCATCTCCTTCCCTCTAGGAAATATCATTTTTCAGTACCTTTTTATTTATTTATTTATTTATTTCCCTCTTTTCTTCCAAGGCACAAACTCTACTCTAATTTCTTAGGTGACTGAGATGCTAATCAAGCAATTCAAGACAGAGAGGCTAGTGAAAATAATCAAATGTGAAACTGTCCAGGGGAAACACTCCACTTTGAAGTAAAAGGGAGGAAATTGTCATTTTGAAGCCACTAGAGACAGCCTTCTTGTTACAAAGAAGACCCTGGGGAGTCACTACCTGATTTGCTCTTAGTCAAGCTGGCATCTCAGTGACAGGGCAATTGTAATTAGGATGAATAAAATGAGAGATGTGCCAGTTCCCCAATTTGTAATTCAATGAGCAACATTAAAGACACAGCTTTTTATTTAATTTTTGGAAGAATCATTCACTGTGCTAACAGGTAGCAGGACTTCCCTCTATGGGGATGACTTACATAAAATTTTATTCTGTCTGCATGCAGAGAGCAAATACGGTACTGGCAATGGACCCCAGATGGTTATGCTCTTGTAGAAAATTCATGCGATCTTTAGAAAAAGACAAGTAAAGATAAGATAGCAAGTCAGATGCAAGGATATTTCTTCTGTGTTCAGTTACTCAAGATGACAATAACAGAGTTTCACTGAGGTAACTGACATCAGAATCTGATCTTTCACCATTTTATTCAACTAGTGAAGATTGCAGGGTATATATACAATTTTCAAAGTGAGTTTTACTTTTCCCATTAGAATTAGTAACTCAAAAAGAGAATATTTTCTTCATCTTTTTCTGGATATTTACAACTAACTTCCAGTAAAAAATAATAGTTGTTCCAGAAAATATATGAAGTTACACATGCAAACAATAAAAGCTCATCTAAAAGAATGAACTCCATGAGACTCCAATTGAATTGTGGGGAGTTAGATGTCAGTGCTCACTGTAGCTAATCTTTATCTCCAATTACATGAATGGGAAAAACAAAAACAAAACAAACAAACAAACAAACAAAAACTCACATAGGAGTTTTATTTTAAAGACATCATTGTCTTTAAAAAAGAAAGAAAGAAAGAAAGAAAAAAAATCTCTTCCTTAGAAACTTAGAAACAATAAATGAGGACCGTTCAGAAGTAATCAGTTGACAGCACTCAGTATACATAAATGTGATTCCCCTGAGGATGAGCTCTGTCTTGACTCTTGTTCAAAACACACAAGTACAAATGAAGCACACTGGGAAAGAGAGGAGTGGTAAGTATACTGAGTAGTATTTTAGGGATTTTCAAGCAGTTAAAATATAGCAAAGTACAAGGACTGCTCCAAAAGTGATGCCTTCTATTATAGTACTTTGGCCAAAGGCAATAATGGTGGATTTTACTGGTATGACAGCTGAGACTGAATGTTCTCTATTAAATTATCATGTGATAGATGGCATAGAGGGGCAGCCTGACAGAATGGCATCTGACATGGAAGTGCATAGGAAATACAGATGTGGAATTTAATTCCTCCATGCAGAAAATATTGCACCCAATGAAATTCATCAATGCTTCTCACACTGTGTGGAGAACAAACAGTGAGGTAATGAGTGGTTTTGTTCAGCAGTGGTAGTGGATACAGTGGGTCACCTCATTCTCTGCAGATTTTTTTAAGTGTGGCATGAAGGCTCTTACTCAGCACTGATGAAAACACATAGATAATGGTGGCAACTATGTTGAAAAGTATTGCTGTATAGTTTAGAATTTGCTCTATTAAATAGTGTGATTGTTCACTTTGTAGCTGTTGTAGTTTTTATGGAAATGAATAGGTGATGTTACTTTCAGAGTTACCTACATGTATGAATGCAACTCAAAGTTTGAAATTTTTTCATTTTAGTATTCAAATTCAAATGCTACATTTAGGCACTGAAACCTTCCCTATGTAGCATACACAGCACACACATATGTGGGTACGTATACATAGAGATGCAAATATATATATATATATATATATTTTTTTTTTTTTTCCTTCAAAAGTTGCATTTTAAATGCAGAGGGAGAAGTTCCAGAAGTCTGAAGAAAAAAGTATGCAAAAGATGCTGCTATAGTTGGCCAATCCCTGGGAATCTACATATATACAAAATGTCTTTGTGTTTAAAGTCTTTTTTTTTTTTTTTTTTTTTTCCTTCTTTTTTCTTTTCTTTTTTATTTTTTTTCCAGAAAAAAATATTTATTTTTAAGGCAGGATTTGTGTAACCATCACAGAGCTCATCAACACTGCAGGGGCTACAGGTCTAACCTTCTGGACAGTAATTGGTCAAGGACTGGACATATGACTTTAAATATGTTCTGTCAACTAGCTTAAACTGAATCTTACTGGTAATGTCTGAATTTAAGCTAGGGTAGTCCTGCTTATAGTGCAGACTGAAACAGGTTTATAAGAAGGTGGGTCAGAAGACAGCCTTACAGTAATTGGACCCTCTGACAGTTGCGGCCCTCTGACATTGCGGCTTTCCTGTACTTGAAAGGAGCATATAAACAGGAAGGGGAATGGCTGTTTATGAGGCTCGATAGTGATAGGAAAAGGGGGAATGGTTTTAAACTGAGACAGGAGAGGTTTAGATTAGGAATTAGGAGGAAGTTTTTCACACAGAGGGTGGTAACACACTGGAACAGGTTGCCGAAGAAGGTTCCGAATGCCCCATCCCTGGAGGCATTCAAGGCCAGGCTGGATGTGGCTCTGGGCAGCCTGGTCTGGAGGCTGGTGACCCTGCACACAGCAGGCAGGTTGAAACTAGATGATCACTGTGGTCCTTTCCAACCCAGGCCATTCTATGATTCTATGATTCCATGACGATTCTGCATCTGTAATGTAAGAACACAGTCTTGCAGGGCTAAATGAAGATTTCTCCTTTCTGGTAATGTCAGTCCTTTCTGTGTCACGGCCATTACATTTTGTTGATAATATAATTTTTCAAAGAGAAGGTATCTTTATTTTTATTCATGTCAGCTGCTTCCAACTCCTTGTTCTGCCATGAAAATCATCTACTATTGAGAACAACCACTATACATTTCTATTACTTCTTGTTCTGTGTTTACTGAATTAAATTCTGGATGCAGCTGTGGAGGGGATAACTATCTATCTATTTAATTTGTCTCTGACACAGGAAATTTGCAATTCTAAACTCTAGTATTATGTCTCTTGTACTGTCACCAGACTTGAACCTCTCCTTCATTACATAATGGAGTGTAAAACGAAGAAACAAAGCTATGAGTCCCTTTCACAGGACTTCTACACAGCTCGACATTAAATAAGCATATATTTTAAATGAAAGAAAATGATGTTTTACAAGTCAGCAAATGAAGAGATAACACAGTCAAATAATTTATTTTAACAATGGATGATGAAGAAAAGCTCCTTACTATCACAGCTCAAACCCAAATGAGCCACACTATATGTAACACAATCTTTTGAGATTTCTCAATTTGAAAATCAGAATTTGAGAATTTAGAACAAAATGTATCTAACTTCTAGT
Source organism: Phasianus colchicus (assembly GCF_987193195.1). NCBI lineage: Eukaryota > Metazoa > Chordata > Aves > Galliformes > Phasianidae > Phasianus > Phasianus colchicus. The sequence continues at coordinate 87,199,000 of NC_143476.1, read as the reverse complement.
CCAGTATCCTAATGTTTCCTCATTCTTCAGAAAATAATCAAACTGCCTGAAACACTCTAGCAACACTCTAAGCTCCCTGGAGTTAAATCTCTTTCTCTTCCCACCCAATTTCACTCCACTGTGTCCTAGTAACAATTTTGTTTCCAGTTTTTATCATCACATTGTTAACTTTCCTTCTCCAACAAGCTCTTACAGCTCTCCTTCAACAGCCCAGCAACCATACAAGTACAGAATCTTTTAGAGTCTGCTGGAAAATAATAATGACACCAAATAAATAACTAACTAAAGCATTGCAAATTACATGTAGTCAAAGAAGCTAAGGAGAATGAGAGGGCTTGTGTGATTACATCCATGGAAACTGGTTAGAGAGCATTTATAGACCTGTTTTAATGATGAAAAGAATAAGCTAATTATGGCTGGAAAGTAAGATGAGCATTGAATTGAAGGCTTCTGTTGTGTTCACAAAAAAAAAATATATATATATATATATATATATATACACACACACACACATAACAAAACTTTAGAAAAAAAAAAAAACAAAAAACACATTATTAACAACACTACAATAAAATCTTGTTAATATAATTAGACACAGAGAAATCCAGTAAAAACTTGACAGAGTTTTAATAATGCTATTAAAATGAGATGTGAGGATTTCTGGGTATCACAAAGAATAATCAGGCTAGAGTGCAAAACACACAATCTTGTATTTATAAGACTATATAAACACTTGCCCGCTTCAACATCTGGGAAATGATAATAGAGAAACTTCAGGTTTAAACCACAGTGTGTTATGCATATGTATGAGAGTCTCTTGGCTACTTGGACTTAGCTTATGTGGGATGGTGGCAGGATCACATACATTGATGATACCTCTTCACGGACAAAAATATTCTTTGGAAGAAGAAGAGGTGGCACTTGCAAGAGGCTTGATCTTGGTCAGCCAAGATTGAGACACGGATGGGTGAAGTGGTGGAGGTCTGGAATTATATCAAGCCCTAGTGTGATTCTTGGCCTAGAATGGCAAAGTTGACATTGACAGCTGTAAAGCGCTATCCACTGCCTTATATACAGAATTCAGTTTGGAAAAGTAAGCTATTTTGTAGGGGATTACACCTGTGTACTAAGCCATCAGGATGAAAAGCTTTGCGCTATTCAAATACAATTCTGGTTATTGTGTGCATAGACTAGACAAAGAACTGTGTTGCTAATGTACTTAAAACTTAGGTTTCTGGTTCCAATCAGATAAATCTGATCTTCTTCTAAGTATAAGAGCATAGGCTCATTTTCACCTCTGGCATAAAAACATGTAAGCAACTAATGAATCTGGCTCCCAGAAGAGCCTGAAAGGTCTGTGAAATATCTGATAAATATTTGTTCAAATACTTTGGACCCTGACCCAACAAAACATTTGTACAGATGAAAAGCTGATGAGTACTCATAGAAAATGAGAATTTCTGTAGAATTATTCACAGGTTGGAATCAAACTTACACGGAAGCATTTCCTGCATGACTCTGCTTTGCAGCTGTTCTGAGTGTGGACTCTAAGCACAAAACTATTACAATTTATTTCAGAAAGAGAAGAATCATTGATACTATTGTTATGAGTGATAGCTTGAAATTCTCATAGTGGATGTACTTTTATGTTTTACCTTGCTACTATGAATTACTCCCACTCCTGTGTATTAGTGTATTACAAAACATTGTATGCTGGTATACCTGAATCTACAGAAAGGCTTTTTTTGTTTGTTTGTTCTGTTTTGTTTTGTTTTTTAAAACACCCTAGAATTCCTTACTCTTCTTTATGGGATATTCATACATAAGGTACATTCTGTCATGTTCTATTTTTTTTGAAATAATAAAACAACTATCAAAAAAAAAAAAAAAAAAAAAGTGAAAGCAAGAAAAACTGGCCATATGAAATGATGTCAGAACCAAATATGAAAAAACAAAACAAACAAAACAACAACAACAACAAACTAGAAACAAAAACCAAAAATCTTTTGCTTAGACAAAAAAGAAGGTTGAGAATATAAATTTTGAAGAATAGAAAGTGAATGTTATTTGTTTCTCATGGCACAAAAAGTCTAAGTAGTCAAACAGAATTTTCAGGTGGGAAGTTCTAAAAGTGAACAAAATAATGTACTTTTCCATAAAATATAATTCCTTGTGTAATTTATTACCACAACAACTTGTGGATTCTAAACATATCAAACAGATTCAAAAAAGATTAGATAAATTATAAAAGTAATTTTTGAAGGTATACAGATGCATGAATTTTTAGATATCATGTCTGAGTCCTGTCAGAAGATAAAACATCTCCCAAAGAAAATACAATTTAAGTTCTGCTTCTAGAATTCTCAAGGCCACCATTCATAGGATACTGGGCTAGATCCCAGAACGATTTAGATCCCAAGCTCAGCATGGAAGCACAATTTGGCATGTCTGAAAAACATGGATGGACCTTATGAGTCTCACACATTGCTTTTTTTGCACTCACATTCATTTGCGTTAGATTTTCACCACTTCCTCAAGTCCAGTACAAACAGTTCAGAGTAAACTATGACTCTAATTATTTTTACCACAAATTTCATTAAGGAGAAAGATACTCTGGCACTACATGGTGTCTGAGAATGGTTAACAAAGAGTTCAAAAGGGAATCCTGTCTGAAGACCATCTCCACAGCCATAGCTCATCTTACAGTCTAACAACTCTTTCTAACAAACATCTGAGAGCCTTCCAGTCCCCTTAGTTGTGATTAATGAGCCTATTCATGTGTGTAAAGTTATTAACGGAAATATTCATACAACCAGATACTAAACCAAACCAATGAGGAATGAAGTAACGGGTTAAAATTAGTTTAACTGATCAGGTTAAGCTCCTGTCTGGCTTTTTTTTTTTTTTTTTTTTTTTTTTTGTAGTGACTCAAATTATTTCTTTATAGCTTATAGGGAAAAATCAAGTCCACATAGAAAATCTTGCAGTTGAGAAACCTAACTGGCTAATTCTTTGCAAAAAATTAACTTTTCTGTTGATGTTGCTGTCTCTCAGTCATTCCCCCCCTACCCATGAGAAGGGCAGAGGAGAAAACAGGAAAAATAGAAAGAATTAGGAAAAATAGAAAATAGAAAAAAAAAAAAAAAAAAGCACAGGCTGAAATAAAGATTCATTTTTCAACATTCCCCATTGCCCTAATTCATAATAGCGTCCGTCCTCCTCTTCCCCATCTCCCTAATTAACATTTATAATAAACCAACATTTGAACCATTGTTTCTTAATCTCACGCCGGGTATACAGAGATTAAAAGAACCTCCTCTCCCTCCTATAAATCAGAGAGAGACAATATGTTAGCTAAAGTCTCAAAGTCCTGGGACCATGGTGACCTAACTGTTGTGAGTGTCTTGGTGAAGCTGACTCCTGTGCACCAAGACACCCTTATTTGATCTTCATCTATTGGTTTCCATTTTGCTACTGGGTAATGGGGGACACACAGCAAACTGAAGAGGTGTGAAAAGGAACAACTTTTCTTCTTTTTCTCAACAAGGACAGAAGAGGACATTGTGCACTATATTTCAGCAGAAAACCTGTAGGTAAAATTTGAAGAAAAGTGTTAGCCAGTCTCAGAGGAGCAGTACAGGCAAAGGAATAAAATGCCAGGAGAGCTTGTGTAAATGTAGAGATGATATTCAAGGCAAAATGTGATACCCAATGATTAGGCATGGAAAAAGTGTATGAAATCAATCTTGTCACTATGCTGGCAGATGTGGTGGCAGGCTAGAGGCTGCTGTTCTAGCCTTAATAAATGTGTATATGAGAGGACTGCATTAGTAGTTAAAGGAGACACCAAGGGTGCAAGCACAGAGCCATGATATTAAAGGGCAGAGACAACACTCTATTTACAATAAAATAAACATCATTTACACATGTGTTACCCATTTAAGTGAGAAAATGGGAAATGGATGCAGGCACTGTCAGGCTACATTTAGAAGAGACGTGTTTGATGGAACATTTCAACGTGCTTCAATTGAGACCCCTGCTACTTTCCGCTTGAAAATTGGAGAGTAAAATGTGCTAGTGAATTGTAAAGGTTTCATCCCTCTTGATGTATTTTTATTGAACACGACTTGCAGGCTTCAAATTTTAATATTCTGTCCCAGACTGCTGTCACTCACTGTATCACACTTCTCAATTCACAGGGAGTAAGGTTTGGGGGGAAAAGCCTCAAACATAATTATTAGGACACTTTGTTTATAGTAGGAATATATTGCCAAAATGTAAATTTATATTTTTACAATTCCCATAGAAAATAAATAGATTGCATTAAAAAATAAATAAAAAATAAAAAAAGACTTTCTGTCTCTCACTAAGTGCCATGCTCTATCAAAAACCCAAAGCATTTTCTTATTATATTCCATCTATTTCCCAAGTTTTTTTTTTTCCTTCTATGGAACTTTTTCATCAGATTTTCAGAATAATTTCATGCCTTTCTTTCCCCCCTAAGCCATCCAATGTGTAAACTTACAGATGGCAGCATCCTTCTCAGACAGCATTTTCATTGCTACTAACTTCTGTGCCTCTGGAGGAGGCCAGCTTATGGTACTGTTATGCCACTAACGAGTCTCCCATCTCCACAGCAGTAAACAGTCTTTTTAGCAGTCAATATTTGTGCTGCATTGTGCACACAACACCCCATGAATCTTGCCCCACCCAGTGAGCATACTTTATGAATCTAAATAGTTTGTCATCTTCCAGATACTCAGAATTTTTATTATTATTATTATTGCTATTTTTTGTATATCCACAATGTTTTGTTTACTTTAGACTTTTTAATTATTATTATTTTTTCCCCCATGAAAAAGGCATGTATGTGGCAGTATGTAATTTATCTATATTATTTATTTAGTCTCTCTGGACCAAAAGCTAAGTTTATTTGCTTTTGACTGGCCAGGCATGCTCAATCCTGTTTCTACCAAGGATAAATAACAGAGCTAGATCATTTGGGAAGCACAAGCATTTTCAGGAAAAGCTCAGATTTTATAAAAATAAGCACAACTGTTTGGATATGGAAAGTGCATAAAATGGTTTAAAGGAAATATTAATTAGCCATAATAATTCTCTGTAAATGTGGAAGTATGTTACAGACTCAACTAAGTATAATATTGTTTATATTTATTGATAAATAGGTTAACTTTAGATAAAAATAAATAGGATAGTACCTTGTAAATGTCCTAATGAAATCAACACTCTTTTTTCCTAAAAGTCTGACCTAGAATAAAAGCTAAAACTAATACCAAAGATCACATGACCTAAAAAAAGAAGAAAATAATCATAGAATCATAGAATATTCTAGCTTGGAATTCATAAGATATCCTCAAGTCCAACTCCTGGTTCCTAACAGGACTACTCAAAAAAATCGGACCATATGCTTAAGAGCTTTGTCCAGACTCTTCTTGAACTCCAGCAAGTTCATTACTTTTACCACTTCCCTTGGCAGCCTGTTCTAGTGCCTGATCACACTCTTGGTATAGAACCTTTTCCTGGTATCCAAGCTGAATCTCCCCTGTTGCAGCTTCATGCAGTTCCCTTAGGTCATTATCACCAGAAATTGGAGATGAGTGTCCATCCCCTTCTGCTCTCCCTCATGAGGAAGCCATAGACAGCAGTGAGTTCTCTCCACAATTTCCTCTTCTCCAGGATGAACAAACCAAGGCACTTCATCCATTCCTCTTTCATCTTCCACTCTAGATCCTTCACCATCTTTGTAGCCCTTCTTTTAACACTCTGGTAATTTTATGTTCTTTTTTGTACTTTGAGGCCCATAACAACACATAATAGTCAAAGTGAAGCAGCATCAGTGCATTGTAGACTGAGACAAATCACGTCCCTAGACCAGCTAACAGTGCTGGGCTTGATGCACCCATAGATATTGTTAATCTTCCTGGCTGCCTAAGCAATAACAAATAAATAAATAGAACTGCCCTGAGAACTATTTTTTGTCCATGATCATTCCAGAACTGGAAGTTTTAGAGAGGTGCCAGAACTGGACTATTATGTTCTGCTGAGGTCGCAGAATCACAAAGTTGTAGAATTGCTGAAGTTGGAAAAGACATAAAGATCATCAAGTCCAACAGCAATCTAACCATACTACCATAACAACCCGTCACTAAGTCATGTTCCTGAGCACCATATCCAGATGTTTTTTTTACGCATTCAGGAATGGTGACTCAACCACTTCCCTGGGGAGCCTACTGGAGTAGTTAACAACTCTTTCTGTAAAATTGTTCCTGATATCCAACCTAAACCTCCCATGGCACAGCTTGAGGCCATTTCCCCTTGTCCTGTCAGCAGTCAGCAGTGAGAAGAGACCAAACCTGTTCTTGCTGCAGTCACCCTTCACATATTTGAAGAGAGCAGTAAGGTCTCCCCTCAGCCTCTGCCCTATGATGTTTGGTTTCATGGAAGCTGTTCTTGATTTATTATGCTGTACCTCTCATGAGAACTAGTCTTTGATTACTTAAGCCAAAACACCTGAACAAAACCATGAACTAGAAAGTCTCATGTTAGATGACTTAAAATTGGATTTCAATCATATTTAAAATGGAAAGGATACAGTGTATCCACTATGATAATTATTCACAGTGCAAGTTGTGCAAGAAATCAAAAAATCTCTAAAATTATCATTAACTTTTGGACAAGGTACATTTTCCTGATATTATGTGATATCCTGCCTTATTGTGATAGGCAGGAATTTTGACTAAGTCATTCCTCACTGAGGAATGAGATCATTTCCAAACAAGTGATCTACAGTTCTGCCAAATTTTAGGATCTTTGAACCTTACCCTGTTCTATTGCTCTGTCATTAGCCAGGAACTGGAATATGCTGAAATCACTTTAATGTGGAAAGAAGCTAAATCCTAAAGAAGCGAGATTTTCCTAGCTTCTCTCTGTCACTTGCTGCATTCTTATTTGTTGGCAAATAATGTAAGGACCCTCAGTCTATAATGCAGTAAAAAATCCTGTTGAGATTAAGGCCCTTTAATCAACCTCTCACTGCCAATTTCTCTGCATCACATGGAAGAAATCTTTAAAACAGTAATTAAAGATCAACAAATTCATAATTAATATGTCATATTATTAATACTTGCTGGTTTGAGACTTATCAAGGGATAACTGGCCTTGTTAGTATTGTGAACCCTTCACATTACAGGAGCATACTTTCACTCAAATTGATAGGAAGTTTATTTTCCCCTTCCTTTCCTGAAACATAGAAAGTTAAAAACAAACAAACAAGCAAACAAACAAACAAAAACAACAAGGGTGAGGGGAGGAAGGAAGAAGTGGAAGGAAATGGATCTCCTCAGATGTATAGTCTGCTCAATTAATAAAGTGAATCTAATGGAGTTGCTCCCTGGGTCCTAACAAATGCACCTGTCACGATCACCAGACATTTGTACAATGTCAGTGCCCAGACATGCTCTAACTCCTCCATTAAATATACATGTATTTTTAAAAAAAGGTATATGTAATTAGAGCTAAAGGAGAAATGGGCTGACCTATTTTTTTAACAGAAAATCCTCTTTCACTCTGACTTTTATGCTACTCAGCCGATAAAAGCACAACAAATGGGATTATTTACAAACTTATTATACAGAAAAAGGAACAACATATATTAGCACATTTAAATAACTTATATTCTCTCCCCTACACACTGGCTTTTTAACTACAATTTCAGATATCCTTGAGCCCTGAGCAGTCTTTCTAGCAGACTTAAGACTCATGTGATTGGAACATTGATAAGGAAGTGACACAGGTACTCCTGTATGTGCAAACCAGTGTCTGTGCCCTGGTGATTAGAAGGGAGATGAAAACAGTCATGCTGTCATTGATGCATTCATCCCTAGACAGAGTGACTAACTTCATCTTCCTGAAGATTTCTTTTAACAGTCGACACAGGGGATGAATGGTACACATGGGATGAACAAAGCCTTCTGCTCTTCGTATTTTGCCTTATGTGATCTTCAGCAAAGCCATTTAACCTCTTGGGTGGTTCTGTTTTCCAGACTGAAAATAAGGTAAAGTAGTCCCAAAGAGAACTGAGTTATAGTGTCTGAACATGACTGTCTTCTGGAGCAGAAATCAGATAGGTAAGGAAAGGATTTTGTAAATGAGATGTTAGTAGCTAGTTACATATCAAAACTGTCTTATGTTTTTGGGCATTATAAGATAGCTTCTCTAAAACTGTTACAGTGGATTTGGATTTCTCTCTTACAGTTCTCCAGGACCATTTTCTTTTTGGTGTAATATTTAACTCCTTGTGCCAGTGCTTAGTAGTAAAATATTTCCATATGGATATGTTTGATTGTAGGTTTGGTTTTGTGTTGATTTTTTTTTTTTTTTAATTCTCTCTCTGTCTGTCTATTTTGCCCTTTGAAGCATCTGAATACTTTTGCTTATAGATTCAGTGAATGCAGTGAATAAAGAAGTTTCACTTCTGTCTCAGATATTACATGAGCTTAATGGCTGTAGCTTGCACACCAGAGATGACTGTAACATGCCATGCAGTGTTTTTGATATATGGGACAGCAGTTGCAAAAAGAATTTCCTGGCTAGTCCTACTGGAATTATCTTTTTTTTTTTTTTTTTTTTTTTCTTTCCTGAAAGATGCATTAGACAGAGTACTTAAAAGATTCATCATATTACTCAAACAACAGGGCCTATAGGTTGTTAACATATTTTAGGCTCAGTGAATTTTAAAAGAAGCTGGTTTCTATTACTGGATGTTTTATACACTATTTTTTATGTTATCAGATGGCTCTGTTATCAAATTGAATTGCAGATTCCCTGCAATTACAAAAGGGGCCCCAAAAGATTGTAGCTAGCAGGAGCACTGCAAAGAGAACAGGCAAACAGAGCATGATGCCTCAGAAGAGTGTACATCAGTTCGCACAGGTCAGCTGGGAAAGCAGAATATCCCCCTACACTCAGAATATCCCCCTACACTCAGAGTATCCCCATAGACTCATTTGCCTCCCAGACAACAAATCTAGCCATGGCCTCCACTAGGCAGAAAGCTCTTGCCAAAAAGAATGTGGCTACCCAGACTGAGTGCCTGTTCAGAAATACTTCTGTTCAGATCTCTAACTGCAGGAAGTGCCTGAGCCTGTTGATGCCCCTGCAGAATGGTAGAGATACCATCTGAATGAAGCGGATGGTGGTAGTGTCAAGGTAGAGGCAGAGAGATTAAGGAGCGCTAGGGGGTGTGAACATGAGATAGACTGGTATAGCAACTCCCTGCCATGCCTACCAGAAAAGCTCCAGGGTGATACATCTGAAAGGGTGGTGAACTCCCTGTTCTGCCACCACTGGGCAAAGGAATGGGACCTAGGAGATAGAAAGGAATGGAAGCAGATCCCTGATCAGCATCACAGTAAGAACGTTTTCCTACCTACCTCATAATAGGGTTGAGGCTGTGGAACTCAAGGGAAAAGCTAGTGAGGATGCAGAAGAAGGTCCATCCAGGAGGTTGTCCAGGGCAAGGAGACTGACTCCATACCTTAAGACTACCTCTGTGAAAAAGAAATGAGTAATAGTCATCAGTGACTCCCTTCTGAGAGGACCAGTGGGCCCTGCATGTCAATCAGACCCTATAAGTAGGGCTATCTTTGGAGAAAAGATCAGGGCATTGCTAGGAGACTCCCTGGTCTGGTTCACCCATCTGATTATTCACAGAATCACAGTAACACAGAATGGCCAGGGTTGGAAAGGACCTCAGGGATCATGACTCTCCAACCCCCCTGCCACATGCAGGGCCACCAACCTCCTCATTTAATGCTAAACCAGGCTGCCCAGGGCCCCATCCAGTCTCGCCTTGAACACCAGGGACGGGGCATCCACAATCTCTCTGGGCAGCCTGTTCCAGCACCTCACCACTCTCTCTGTAAAGAATTTCCCCCTGACGTCCAACCTAAATCCTCCCTCCCTCAACTTAAAACCATTTCCCCTTGTCCTGCTGTTATCTACCCTTTCAGAGAATTGATTCCCCTCCTGTTTGTAGGCTCCCTTTAAGTACTGAAAGGCTGCAATGAGGTCATCCCGCAGCCTTCTTTTCTCCAGGCTGAACAAGGCTCCCTCAGCCTGTCCTCATAGGAGAGGTGCTCCAGTCCCCTGATCATCCTCATGGCCCTCCTCTGGGCCAGCCGGGGGCTCCAGATCTGGACACAGTACTCCAGATGGGACCTCACAAGGACAGAGTAGAGGGGGACAGTCACCTCCCCATCCCTGCACCCTTCTTCTGATGGAGCCCAGGATACTACTTGCATTATTATTCCTTATTGGTTAAGACTGGAAGCAATGAAATAGCCAAGAGAAGCTTTAAGGCTATTGAAAGGGACTACTGGAACTGGGGCTGTTAGTAGAAAGAGCAGGAGTATAGATGGTGTTTTCCTCAGTCCTTTCAGTGTCAGGGAGGGATACAGAGAGAACCAGGAAAACCCATCCGATAAATACATAGCTAAGAGACTGCTGCCACCACAGGATTTTTTTTTTTTTTTTTTTTTTTTTTTGACAATAGTATGCTTTAGTTTATGCCTGGTCTGATGGCTGATGATGATGTCCACGTAGGTCATAGTGGGAAAAAATTTCTGGCTCAGGAAGAGTCTTGTCTTGTTGACAGAGCTTTAAACAAGAGGGCTTGTTTAAAGCTTTGAAGGGAAAAGAAGGTGGTAATAACCCTGCCATTTTAAAAGTAGGGAATAGCATAGCTAAGTTAGAGGGACAAGGTGATAGTGGGGTCCCTCATATTACTTGTTCATCTTATGATGAATATAATAGGCAGAAAGCTGACAGGGTTTATCACCAGGTTTTTAAACTACATTTGATGGGGGATGAGAATGTATGACTGAGGAAAAGAAAAGAGTCAGGGAACACTGTATCTTTAGGAGGCTGCAGGGGAAAATCTCAGATTTTCTCCAGAGACTTTTGAGAGGGCTCCTTCAAGAACATAATACAGCTGAAAGCACTGCTGAAGTGCCTCTATGCCACACTCACAGCATGGAAAATAAGCAGGAGGAACTGGAAGCTGTGGTGCAACTGGAAAACTACAATCTTACTGCTTATCACAGAAACATAGTAAGATGACTCACAGAACTGTAACATCATGACTGAAGTTTGTGAGATTTTTAAAAGGGATAGATGAGGTAAGAGAGGTGTGGGAGTTGCCTTCTATCTTGAGAAGTGGACGGCTGTGAAGAATTGCCGGTGAAGAGCAGTCATGAACACGCTGGGAGGCTGTGGTTGAAAATTAAAGGCAGGACCAATAAAGGGCATCAGGTGGCCAGGGGTTCCTACAGACCACCTGATCAAGGGGAGTCTGCTGATGAGGCCTTCTTGCTTAAGCTGCAAGAAGAGTCACTCTCTCAGGCTTTCAACCTGGTGGGGATTTCAACCACCCAGATGTCTCCTGTGAAAACAACATGTTGGGCTATAAGCAGTTGAGGAGAACCCTGGTTCAGATATTGGACGTACCAACCAGAACTAGACTTGGGGAATCTGGTGGAAAAAAAATCTAGACATGAGCTAGTAGTATGCTCTTGTGGCCTGGAAGGTCAGCCCAGTACCCTGGGCTACATCAAAAGAGGAGTGGTCAGCAGGGAGAGGGAAGTTATGGTCTCCCTCTACTCCACCCTTATGAGGACCCGTCTGGAGTATTGTGTTCAAGCCTGAGGCCTCCAGCACAGGAAGGATGTGGAGCTGTTGCTGAGAGTCCAGATGAGGGCCATGAAGGTGATCAAAAGACTGGAGCACCTCTCCTCTGAAGAAATGTGGAGAGAATTGGGTTGTTTAGCTTGGAGAAGAGAAAGTTCCAGGGAGATATTAGTGCAGTCTGCTAGTACTTCTAGTACATGAAGAGAGTTTATAAGCAGGGAGGAAGACTTTTTACGCAGTCTGATAGCAACAGGACAAGGGTGAATAGCTAGATATTGAAAGGGGATAGATTTACATTAGCTGTTAGGAGGAAATTTTTTATTCAGAGAGTGATGAGGCACTGGAGCAACCTACTCAACAACATTGTGAATGCTCCATCCCTGGAGGCATGAAAGCCAGATTGGATGGCACCCTGGGCATCCTAATATGCTGACTGGAAACCCTGCCTATGGCAGGGGGTTTGAACTGGATGATCTTTAAGGTCCCCTCCAACCTAAGCCATTCAGTGATCTTGATTCTATGATTAATCAAATTCTGAAAAGAATTTACATGCTGATTTATTTATTTTATATGTTCCATTAAAATTAGATGACTATGTAACATCCACAATATCTGTTTAATCCAATTCAACCCAAAAGTCATAGTACTTCTGTTATTTTCAGATAGTAATTTTATAGAATGAAATTGAAGGTGCACTTTCCTACATTCCCATGAGAATGTAAAAGAGACATGATGAACAAATCTGACTTTTTTTCTATCTGAAAGAATTGAAAGCAAAATAATCCTCAGATATAATGAACTTGATATCCTGTTAAGCTCCAAGCTGGTTATAGAATCTTTCATTACCACAAAATGTATCAGCTCAATATCTCACTCTACTTTTAGTGTCTCCTAAAGAGATCACTGGTACAAGGAAATTGAAATAGCAATCAAAACTGTTGTCTTTTTGTCTCATCCCAACATATGTGCTCCTGAGCATTGTTACATAGAAGATTGCTCCTGAACTGAGAGTGCTGAGATCTTAAATCTTCTCCATCTGATCTGAACAAGGGTTTCAAGGGATCTGAACTGCATGGTTTTGGAGGTAAAACTGGGTTATGTACACTGTCATACCCTAAAAGGAAAGGTGTTTCAGTCTCCAACACAGAGCATATAAAAGCTCATACATATAGCACTCTTGAGAAAAGAAGACCCTATTCTGGATTTTAATAATAGAATGCACATACTCTTGCTTCACTGGCAAATGAGCTGTGAGAACTGTCAGTCAGAACGTTAACATTTAATCTGTGTTCCCCGCACACTTTTTATATGCTTTTGCCTCCATCTTCTTCAGAAACAATAATCCGTTAAAAGTAATCTGTGTCTTAAGAGCATAAAGTAGCTTGTGGCACTAAGAAATCTAGAGCACTCTAATGGGGTAAGATCCTCTGTACTTTCTGAGGACAAGGGATTTGATGTTGAAAGTGCTGACATATACTGCAAGTCATTTTGCTCGTTCTTTCCTTTCTTTGCTACTAAACTTTTTTTTTTTTTTTTTTCCTGCCTGTCTGTAGACAATCAGTAGAATTTGTGGCTTAAAATTAAAATAGAAAGAGCAATTCTGCTCCACCTCACAGCAATGGAGGAAATGATATTAGGATTCTTCAGTGTAAGAACACTAAAATCATCGTAGACTGCTAAATGATAATTTGGAGAAGTACTACTTGTAAAACCACACACACGAACAAGTAGCCTATAAACCAGTGAATCTGTGTCCTCTATATCAAGTTCACTGTGCATGATCCTTTCTTGTGCTGAGCTCTGCTGATTCATTAAAAATCCTTTAGTACTACTCATTATAATTTAGAATCCATACAGGGCTCCTGCTTGTCAGCAGAGTTTTCAGGAACCAATCTGAAGGCTTTGGGAAAAAATAAGGCTTTGGAAAAAATAAAAATAAAAAATAAAAATAAAAAATCTCACAGTTTGAAAGAAAGTAAAAAAAGGAATTTTTTCTATACTGCAATAGAATCTTTAAGGAACTGGTTTGGTTTCCAGTAGTATCCCTGTGAATAGAAGCCAGATTTTCTTTAAACCAGCATTTCCCCCCTCATTTTAGGCATGAAAGTCTCTACTCTGATGGAGCATCAAGAAAGAGAGACAGGGATGGCAGGATACAGACAACACACAAAGGAGAAATAAGAAACCCTTTAAACAGGGAATGAAACACACTGTTTGACAGCTAGAAAAGAGGGGAGTGTCAGGAAGGTAAAAGGGTAGGCTCCATAGGTGTAAAAAGAAATAATGTAGTGCAGAGTAGTGGGATGTGAAGGGGTTATAATGATCATGGTTGCTGAATGTGTAATTTGCAGTGAATAATTGATCCAGTGCTTTTATCACTTTTTTTATTTTTATTTATTTATTTATTTATTTATTACTGCTTCTCATCAAGAAGATCACAATTTTCTTGCATCTGTTCCATCCTGATGATACAGTGAGTGATTTTTTACAGTTGAAGGTTGGCCTGTATACCAAACACATGTAAAATTTACTGTGAATATACAATATCAGAAATTCTAGTTCAGTTTTGATGGAACACATAAATCACATGATATTTTATATTTTCTCTAATTAGTGACTGTAACTCTAACAATTGCTGTGACATTTCTCCCAATTATGTATTCAGAATATGTTTTTCGTGAATATTCTTTTAAAACAGACTTTCTCTCCAAATGTTTATGACAGTAAAATCATTGGCAAGAATATTACAGCAATTTTTGACAGTCTAGAAAGTTTTTTTATTAAAGGGAAAGAGGTGACATGAGCGATCATATTGAATTCAAGCATATGTGATTTCTCTTCCCACATAAAAATACCTGATACGTCTTCATTAAATCAAGTAAGTCTCTAAGCCTCTGCTTGCCTCTCACTATACAAACTCAGATGTGTGTGTGACTGTAAGTTAATGTGTAGATTTCTCAGATATACAATGACATCTTCAAGGGTAGTAATTCCCCAGCTTTTATAAACAACTTGTTCAGAGGTCTGATTTCCATGTCAATGAAAAAAGAATATTTTCCCTTTACCTTTCACTGTGCACTTCCAAAAACAATCCAGTTCATCTTTCATAGTATTTTCTGTTAGGGAGCTGAAGTCATTAACAAGATGCCTAACTTCTTTACGCTGAACTAACTCAGCCTCTCCTTACATATCATAGCATAATAGAATCATAGAAATATTTGAGTCGAAGAAGAAGTTTAAAAGCCATCAACTGCAACTCCTGTGCAACGAACAAGGATACCTATAGCTAGGTCAGGTTGCTCTGGCCAGCCTGATCTTGAATGTCAAAAAGGATGGGCTCTCCACTACACCCCTGGACAATCTGTTCTAATGCCTTACCATCCTTACTGAAAACAAACAAACAAACAAACAAACAAACAAACAAACAAACAAAATTCCTTATATCTTATCTAAATCTCATCTGTTTTAATTTGAAACCATTTCCACTTGTCCTATGTAACAGACCCTGCTAAAGAATCTGTTCCCTGATTTATTGAAGTTTCTCTTCAGATACTGAAAGGCTACTATCAGTTCGCCCCAGGACCTTCTCTTCTCCAGAATGAACAGTCCCAAATCTTTCAGCTTGGATCAATCAATGATGTGGTCCTCTTACCAGACTCTCTCAACACCATGTGAATTAGAATAGACCTTTTTTGTGCTCTAATTTTGTCTTTGAAAAGTTATCTTGACCCTGCTGGCCTTCAAGGCAGTCTCCTATGAGACCTCACAGCCAATTCCCTGAACAAAGTGAAGTCTGTTCTCCTGAATTTGAGAGTCATTCATTATTGTGCTGCTTGCTTTACTCATTTCCCTCAGGATCTCTTCCTCCACTATTTCCTCTCAATAAAGTTATTCACAAACATGCAAATGAGATTTGAGGCTATATACAGAGCTGGAAATATGATACTGTCTGAAGGGAGAAAATTTTGAAAATTAAGTATATTCTTAAATGAAAACCATGAAACATTTGTTGACAAAGTTTGATGAATATTGCTTTGCTCAACCAAACAAGCCCATAGCACTAACTTATTAGTGCTTGAATTAGCAGATAAAAGAAGAAAGAAATATTTATCATACACAGCTTAGAATTCAGGTGTTCATAAGTAACTCAGGAAGTTTAAGATTACCCCTCATTAAATATATGCTGTTACTTCAAAATAATTCAGTTATTTCAAAGACAGTGTGTGGAAATAAATAGATTCCATCCTAGTGAAAGGCCTGCAGATAAGAAAATGCCACTGAGTTGTACACCAAAAGGCAGATATGTCAAGATTTTTCTGCAGTGAGACTCATCTAATTGCCTCCTATCTCAGTCTCTTTCCCTCTTAGAGAGACATGTATTTCACTCATTTTCAGCACAGCATCAGAAACCTTTTTGTTGTCTTTGAGCATCACATGCCAGACATGTCTAGTCAGCAACATCTTCATCTGGGATCAGGTGTTTCATTCCTGGAGTGACAAAGTAAGGAAAAGACACAGACTGCAGTACCACCCAATACTGCAATGAACCCCTTGTTGGGAATCTTAATTAAAGGTCAATTTACCAGAGACAACTTTCTCAGAGCTGTAGGATTTATAAAGATTTTCTCTCATCGAGTTTCCTACTATCTATAAAATATGAGATCATATTCTATCCAGAATTTTATTTTCTGTAAATTTCTAGGAATTTTTTGGGGGGCCTAAATTTCTGTATCAAATTTGCAAGAATCATACAATCCTTAGAGTAGGAAAGGACCTTTAAAGGTTACCTTGTCTGTCTCCCCTGAATGAACAGGGACATGCACAGTTAAATTAGGTTGCTCAGGACTTCATACAGTCTCACCTTGAAAGTCTCCAGGGATGGGGCATCAGCCACATCTACAGTCAATCTGTTCCAGTGCCTCATTGCTCTCATTGTAAAAGACTTTTTCCTTATGTCCATCCTAAGTCTACCCTCTTTACACTTGAAATAAAGAGAAAGATAACAAACATATAGAAAACTTGCAAGGGACACGGGAGAAATCATATAGTTACAGAGATCATAGATGTACATGCCTTTTTCATAAGGAAACTATTATATAAAAGAACATTTTAAATAAGAACATGAAGTGACAAAAGCACCATGGTGTAGAGAGGCACCTTGAGCTGTTACATTATGAAATACAGTCGGTGAAATAAAAATAAAATAAGATAAAAAATCAGGCATTCATAAATCATAGTTGAGCAATTTAAATCTGATTCTTGATACACTATATAGCCACCTGTGATGTAATCGCAGTATTACATATAAGTGGGAATATTAGAATGAAGCAACACAGCCTAATTTTGCAGATAGTAGCACCACTCTGAGTAAAAAGCAAATAGCTGATAAAAATACTATCAGAAGATATAGCTTATAGTCATTGCCAAACCATTACTGTGCTTTTTCTGAACTGTGGGGCAAGGAAATCAGAGACCTGAAGGTCAGTAACATATTGTAATCTATTTTATATGAGAAGGAAAGTAGTCACCACAAAGTATATGCACTATTCACAGACAAAATTTTGAAGATAGAAAGGCATTCATGACAGAAACCAAAGTTTGAAACAGATTTGCATACACTGCTATAAGATTGCTAAAGCAGAGACAATCATCATCCACTAAGGAAAAAACTGATGACCTGACATCAATTGATGATGCAACACCAGAATAGGCCAACACTTTATTTAGGTGAAACTTGCATCAGCATGGTAAATGTAGGCGGGGTGGAGGGAGGTGAGGGGAGGGAAGGAAAGTAAATTAGAATTTGTAATTATCCCAAACCAATTAACAACATGAAATACGTGAATTGCTCATTAATGTTAACAACTTGGTACCTGCTTTTATTCCAAGACGAAAGAATACAGCACTTGATCCATTCGTATTCAAAACAGTCATATATGATCCATAAAGGCACATGTCAAGTTCTGCCACAATTTTAGAAGTCTGACCATCATTCTGGCTTAGAATTGTTTCAAGATTTACTAATATGTGCATGGGAAGAATTTCCTTAATGTTAATGTTAACTTCCTATTTGAATAAATGTCTACCATGCTGATTGATCAAGTAAAGACTCCAGATTGACTCTATACAGTACAGAGATTCTGGGGTATGAAAGACAATCTATTATATCCAATAAGTATTTACCATTTGTCCTTTTAGAAGTTGTGTACAGCTAGAGGAGGGTTTCTGAAGGAATAATTTCAGATGAAGTCAAGACATTTGTCTCATGCTATATGGACTAATTTTTAATTTGTGTAATTTTGTTCAGATATTCTTTACAACAAAGTTTCACTGCATTTAATAAACAGAACAACACATCATTTTATTACTCAGCATTCTGTAAAAGAAATAATGTTCCTTGCCTGTACTTTGCTCTTATTTAATTTCCAACAGAAAAACAAATAAATTAATAAATAAGAATCTTCAAAGCTGAAAGCAGAAAAAAAGTTACTGGATTTAAATAGCTACAGGATATGTTTTACCTTTGCAACTACTCTTTTGCCTTTATACTTGAAGTAGGACAGAAGTCTATGCCATCCACAGGACTACTTTTTTTTTTTTTTTTTTTTTTTAAGAAATGTTACAAGACCTAATGGTATTTTCTATTTATTTATTACAATAGATACAATTTACAAAATAGAGATAAATAAACCGAAGAATATTCCTCTCATTTTCAAAGTGATAGAAATGGAAGAAGATATCTGAAGTCCTAAAGTACTCTGTTATAGCAAATAGTAAGTACTACAAAGTTTTTTAGTTTTCTTATTAAAAGAAATCAAGATGCTTTTCATCCAGCATCAGTGGTAGGCAGGTTTATGCATAATATAGCTTCTTTCTTCCTCTTTCTATTTTAAATTTATGTTCAGCACTATATGCACATTTTGTCTTGTGAAAACATTGCCTCGCAGCTTAAAATGTCCTTTTCTTTTTTGTGATGTCTCCATTAAAATTTCCCTGATGTTTTTTTAGACAACAACCAAATCTGCTCTCATATCTCTTTCATTCTGAGACTCAACATTCTGAGTCTCATCAATCCAAGCTTTCTAGATTGCTAAGAAAGCTGCTCCATTCCCTTGATCATCTAAGTAGCCCTTGTCTGCAATTCTTTCACTTTGAGTTTTATATCTGGGATTTCATAGTTCATTTATATTAGAACATGACATGGAATTAGAAAATATACATATAAAATTCTTGTTCTTGCAGTTAAAGGGAAGAATAATTTTGAAGATTAAAAAATAATCCATTGGAAGTAATTGATCTTTCTGGTCTGTTTGTTGCATGTTGTAATTTTAGGGATAGTGACTTTTTGTTATGGATTTTATTTATTTATTTATTTATTTTAACTGCTTTAAAATGTAAGGAAATTATTTGCTGATTATTAGGGATGCAACAAATGTCCATTCCAAAGACTTTTAAGGACTAAACATTGATTGCATATTTACTTGTAAATTCAGGGTGGAATTATGGTGGCTGAGCTATTCCATTTTTCTCCCTTCCACACAAAGCACTTTTAATTTTACCAATGAAAATTATTTTGGATGTATTGCTGTTCTTTTGAATGACAGTGCTGATACTAGATCCAGTAAATATGGCATGGACAAGGCATTGACTCCTCAACCTCTCATGTACATGAACACAAAAGGACTCTCTGTGAAACAGCATCAAGCAGGAGGTTCCGCCAAGTTGAACAGAGTGTTATATCAAGTGAGGAACATTACTGTCAAGAAATTACAACTTCAGTATTGACATAAATGTTGACAGCACCATTTCCAAAGATAGTGGTATCAGAACAGATTATGATTCACAGAGGACTGTCCAAAGAGTGATGACTTTGACAAAATGCTCCCAAATAAGAAAAAAACCTGAAAGGAGAACTGCAGACGACAATGATTTTATCAGGCCAGTGCTCAGATGGAGTGTGTTTTCTCTTCTGTTCTCAGATGCTTGCTGACTATAGAGATAAACTAACCATAATGAAATCTCTTTCTGCACCCATTCTCTTGTTGATGGCAGCAAGAGGCATGATAGCAGGGCATGATAAATCCTGGGTGGTGACTGAGGGTGTGTAACTGCAAACAGTGTCATCCTTCAAATAAATTTCTACAAGATTTGAGGAATGGAAGGCCAAGTCTGTTCATAATATAACCTGAAAACGCAAGTGAAGAAGTATGAGGAATTACCACTGCATCAGATTCCCAAAAGCAGAAATGAGAAAAGAATTAAGGTAGTCAGACATAAAGATGAGCATATAGCAAAAAAGGCCAGAGATGATATTTTAATCAATCTATCTGAACTTATTTCCTGTTCACACGCTAGCTCATCTAATGTGTCTGTTTTTGAGTGTATAATATTGGTGCAGATAAAGGGCAGTCAAGGGCAAACCGTGCATCCCATTTAAAAGGTAATAAGGCCAGACAGTGTAAACTTTTGTTAATGTTTGTTATGTAGAAGAGGCAAGAGAGAATAAATCATTCCTTTGTATTTCATTTAAGCCTGAAGTGTCCCAGAAATAATCTGGACCAGCTGATCTCTTTGTTACAGCTGAGAATTTTTATTTTTATTTTTAACCATAAAACAAAATAAAGTGTAACAAGAACCACTGTAAATTCATTTTGTAATATTCAGAAACTTCAGTGATATGCATACATTTTGTCAAAGAAGGGAAAACTCTTCCAATTATCAAATCTATACCAAACCAGACAACTTTACGTGGAATGATTACATAATCACATTTATGTTTGGACACTGAAAATAAAACAACAAGAGTTGTCTTCTCTCCCAGCTCTTTGTTCACCCCCAGCCTCCTCACTGGCAGGGCAGCATGAGATGAAATATCCTCAGTGTAAGCGCTGTTTTGCAACAGCCAAAACTTGGTGCATTATCAACACAGTTTTCACCACTAATCCAAAAGATAGTACCATGCCAGCTACTCTGAAGAAAACTAATTTTAGCTCAGTACAAACTAACTTACTAAATGAAAAGTAATTACAGTATGGGGGACATATTTACATCCAGCTTAAATAAGCAATAAAGTAAACAAGTCTAATCTCTAAGAAGAAATTACGTAAACATCTATGGGCATGTAAGAATACTTTAGTATTCTTAGTCAGTTCAAGTGTAGAAAGAAGGATATGGAGCTGAAACATTGCAAGAGGATGTATTAACAGTAACAGTTGCCTGATTCTGCTATGGCAGTGATAACTCTGAGTGATACATCTGAGGGTGTGAGTGAACTTTTGTAGGGAGGAGCAACATCTCAGTAAGTTTCTATTACCACTGGAAGAAAAACACCCTTTTTTTTTTTTTTTTTTTTTAAATGAGATTTTTTTTCCCCTTTTAATTGGGCATAGAAGCAGTAACAGTAACTTGGAAAGCTAACTAGAATTTTACAGAATCAATAGTTGATACCTGGGGGGTGGGGATGGGGGGTGGGTTGCGGAAAGGTAAAATATCAATGGTAAAACTAGACAGTGAACATGGACAGGAGACAACAATGATTTTCCTGCCACTAAGAAATTTTAAACTTTTTTTTTTTTTCCTTTTTTTTTTTTTTTTTTTTTTTTTTTTTAACTACAAGTGATGAAGAACTTTCTGAGCTTGAGAATAACAGAGAGTTCTTTTGAAAATAAGCCTCCTAGAGACACTGGAACAACCCAGATGTGCACAAATTCAGTTTCAAGGAATCCTTCAACATGACTGTAATTCCTTCATATATGCTCTTGCATTATGACTACAGGTAACATAATTGTATAATTGGTAAGAACATATACAGTAAGTAACATATACAGCTAAGGAAGGCTGTGTATATAATGTGCTGTATGCATACTATGAATTTTTTGACATTAAGTATTGTGTCTCAAAAAACAAACAAACAAACAAACAAGCAAAAAAAAAAACAAACAAACAACGACAACAACAAATTCTGATTCTAAGGGGGAGCAAATGATTCGAAGGAATTTGAGGAAGAGTTTATTATTATCTGCCCACATTACTTCATATTATACTGATACTAAAATATTAAATATTAGTGATAGGTGGATAGTTGAACTGCATGAAACTGAATGTCTTTTCCAACCTTGTTAATTGTATGATACTACGATTTTATAGTACACTGGTCAGCTTTACAAAAAAATGTGAAAGTGCTTTTGTTTTTTCTTTCTTTTTCTAATTCTCTTTTGATTGAATAGTGACAAATACTAACAGTAAAAGCCTAGACTTAAGAATATTGTCTACATGGCAGAAAAATAAAAATTATATGCTCTTGCTATTATTATTATTATTATTATTTTTGCACAACAGAGAAGTGTGTGCTGGAATTATTGCTGATGCAGAAAGAAGCAAAAAGGACTCGCAGTAGACGGTTGTTCTTTCAGATCTGCAAAGACATCTGGTCCTGAGTTGTAACTATACAAAATATAGTGACACCTGCTCTTCTTCACTACTGGACTCTGTAGGCAACAACATTACATTGTAAAGATAGATAAAGTAAAATAAAGAAAGGGGGCAATTTCATCTGATGTAAATTGGTTTTAGTTTAGCTGTGTCAGTTTACACTGACAGAAGATATGTTCCAAGGCTACAAAACTGACCTCACTTTCTCCTTTAGGCAAACATTGTACTGACTTTGCTGAGATCTATTTCCAGATGCTTGCATTTCAAGTCTTGTAATTCTTGGAGAGATTTTATTTGTTCATATTTTTATTATGTTTCTTTACATTTTTTTTTTTTTTAAGCTTTTAAAATTGGTGTAAAGTTTTGATTACTGACAAAAACATTTTATTTTGACTGAAGTATTGTAGTACAGAAAAAATGCTCAGTGATCTTAATGATCTAGTCATAATTAAAATCCCCCAAATCATGTGAAAAGCAAAACAAAAACAAAACAAAAACAAAACAACAGCTTCCTTATATATATATAAATAAAGAAGATAGAGAAATAAAGGCAGGAAAGATTAGAGAATATTTAAGCCAACACTATTTTAAGGTACAGTTATGTTTTTCAGATTTATCAGTTGATTACCAACATTTAATTGACAGAAATGTCAGATACTCCACATTGTTACCATGTCATTCATTTTAGCAGAATTATAAAAATTATATGGATGACCCAAGAATAAATCTGTGTCAAGTGTTTTTATTCCTAGAAGATGAACAGCAACAGAACCATGACTCTTTGGAAGTGACTGGCTATTCACATGAATGTGTACAGATGCATGATTCCTGTATGTGACTGTCACTCGTCAGACTACTTTTCATTCATATTACACTATCTAAAATTCCTGAGGGGTGAGTCTTACTGGCTTTGAATCGTATCTTCCTCTCAAACCTGAAGTCGTTTGAATTTTAAATTAAAAAAAAAGACTTTAAAGGAGTAGCTAATACATATGTGTGGAAGAAACTGCAGCGCACCTCTCTCTTTCGTGCTCCACTGGAAGCAGACAGTAGTATGCTCACCTATCTTGTTGGACTAAAGCAACTTTTAAAAATTTAATATCAAATTCTAGCAATAAATTAAGAAAATGCTGAACCAGAATTGGGTTTGAAATTAATACACATATGTTTGGATGGCTAAATGCAGAGCACCTGGCTGCTGACTACTATTAGCCAGGAATCTTTCTTTTTTTCCTCTGAGTATTCTGAAGTTCAGGGATTTTTTAGTACATGTCCTGGGGACCTCAACCCTCACAAAAGTTGATTTCTTTTCCTTTAAAACATGACTTGCAGTAGTTTTAGAATTCCTGGGGACCACTTCTGGGTGTCTCACTCTGGCTTAGTTTTTGGAAATAAAATTTGTTGTATTTCAATATCATTGTGCATAAAACAACAGTAAATGCATTTATTTCTTATAGGGCTTGTAGAAGTTTTTATTTCTTATATTTCCTCTTTTATTCACTTTTGTTGTTCTTTAACTCTTACTTTATGTTTCCTTATCTATCTTACAACCTTTAGAATGAAATCCATTTTCTACTGAAGTCAACGCTAAAAACCCAGGACTTCATTATTTTATAAATATTATTTCAGTGCCTTTGGAAAAGACACTGCACTTTCAGTAAGATGGTGATGCTACCCTGTCTGAGTAATTTAAAAGTCAGTAGGCCTTTAAAAGTTCAAAGGACAGGAAGTCCTTATTGCAGCCTTTCAATACAAAAACTAGATGGAGACCTTTAACAGAGGCATACAAGGATAGGCTAAAGACTAATTGTTTAAAGCTGAAAGACTGTATTTAAATTAGGTAAGAGGAAGAAATTCTTCACTCAAAGGGTCCTGAGTCACTGGAGCAGGTTGCTCAGAGAGGTTGTGGATGTCCCAGTCCTGAAACCATGGAATGGCTGGGTTGGAAAGGATTCAAGGATCATCAAGTTCCGACCCCTTTCCATGGGCAGGGCCACCAACCCCTAATTTGGTACTAGACCAGGTTGCCCAAGGCCCCATTCAACCTGGTCTTGAATACCTCCAGGGACAGAGCATCCACAGTATACCTGGGCAGCCTGTTCCAGCATCTTACCACTCTCTCTGTTAGAGCTTTTCCCTGACATACAAACTAAACTGTTCCTCCCTGAGCTCAAAAATGCTCAAGGCCTGGCTGGATGGAGCCTTGGGCAACTTGATCTAGTGGAAGACACCCCTGATCACAGCACTGGGGTTGAAACTAGTTGTTTTTTAAGGTCTTTTCTAATCCAAGACATTCTGTGATTCTGTTTTTAGCCAGTCAGCTCAGCTCCTTCTGAGATTAGGAAAAATTTCTAGAGGAGGGCTCATCCTCTCCAAAGAAAGTTGTTCTAGTAATGTAGAATGAATTTCCCTCAGGAGATACTTATTTTTCTCTATTGATTACATAGAGTCTAGGTAACTAACATAGATGACGTGCCTATTTTTCAGAATGATGAAGTTAGTAGAAAAAAATGGGAAGTATTCATCTCACTTAGGTTAAGACATCCAAGTTAGATATCTCAGTATGAACTAGTCATTCCAGAATCTTTTTAAAAGTAAAGGAGAGATATAAGCACTTTTGCTTATTCCTTGGGGCTGTTCATTTTATTCTAAAATGGCTCGTTAAAATGGGTCAGATGGCTTCAGACTTCCTAATCTGAGAGAGAGGAATGTGACCTATATGCTCAAAAGTACTCAGCACAAAAGACTTTGATTTTAGTCATATCCTATGTCATCAGCATAATGAGCTGGTAAGTAATCATTCTCCAATTTGGTGAGAGGTTTAATAGAAGTAGAAGAAATAATAACCCTGAATTATTCTCATTACCAAATTCTTGTAAGTCTTTGATTCCCTCTAATTCCTTATTTTACTTCAATCCTTAGAGACTCTTTAGAGAATTTAGAGATTCTTATTTCTTTTTTCTTCTGTCATGTCTTCATACGAAGGAGCAAACTTGGAAGTGATTTTTGGCATGACAGTGAATAAAAATTTAACTTATAAGTATGCATGTGTCCATTTGTGTTTGCTTCCCAGTAACTAAACAAACAGGTTATGGTAGTGTCATGTAGATATCTAGCTAAGCAAGGAAATGGATACCCAGGTGATAAACTGAATAGCATTATTTGTGTTGGTAGAATATCCAATAGAACTTATGCTAACACTCACAATCTCAGATACTTACTGGTGAGGAAATTATTTTCTATTCTTCCTCCAACATTTCATACTGATCAGCATAGCTTTATTCTATGTGATTGCATGTTTATCATTTATTTTTGTTTCAGTCAGAAAAATCTAAGTTGCTGAACTTAGAGCTTTCTATTAATGTCTCCAAAGAAAAAAAATATTTCTTACTCTTCCAAAATCCTTTTGGCATCTGTCAAGGCATTTTGGTCTCAAGCTCTTGTCTTACCATAGTACCTTTATATTCTAAAGATTTATCAGGATGTGTTCAAAAAGCTGAGAGGTTATCTGTACTTGTTCAGACTAGTCTTAGTTAAGAAAATTATGACCTAACTCTTGACCTAAAATTTCTATTAACTGATTTGGGTGCAGAAATAATGGCTTTTTCCAGTAACTCTTTGCTTCTCCAGAAGACATTTATTTCACAATCAGGGGAGTTCATTTAGCATATCTGCATTCCTTCTCCGTGATTATTTGCAGGCATTAAATGTTACTATATATTTGTCTGGCATTCACCAATTTACGAAGGCAAGAATTAACCTAGACAAACTTAGATTCAAATCTTACTTTGGAATGGTGAATGCTTCCAGTCCTAATGCTCTATAGTCTACTTTATTTTTGTTTTTATCTATAATGCTGTTTTGTTTTTGTTTTGTTGTTGTCGTTGTTTGTTTTTTTTAGCTTGTTGTCAACAGTTTATGGGCTGGTTCGGCCCAGTTCCGTGACTAGCAAGGCAGAGGAATTCCTGAATCTGTGCCTCTGGAAAGGAGAAACAGGTGACCCCAAAATAATTAAAAACAGTGGCAATGATCTGAGGAGAAACAAACTAATTTACTAAATATGGTACTGGACTGCAAGATAACACACTATAATAAAATATAATTAGAACTGAAGCTAATAAATCAAATATAATGAGGGAGTGTCTGAAAGATGGAAAGGCATCACCATAATGCTGAGGTGAGATGCACAATTGGGTCGAGCAGCAGGAAGGAGAGCCGAAAAAGGGAAGGTCTTGTGATCTTGCTAGGGGTTATATCTCCTCTTTGAACACGAAGTCCTTGGGATATGTAGTTCTTCTTCTCTTCCGGACAGGTACCTGGAACTGGAGCATTAACTCGAAGTGCATTACATGGTGTTATGATGTAGAATACCAAAAACCAAAAAGTCATAAAACCATGACTTTTTTTTTTTTTTTTTTTTTTTTTTTGACAAGTCCTGGAATATCTGAGAGATGTGTTCCATTCTGCTAAGTAAGTGCATTTTTGGTTCTTATTAGTCCCCATAACTATTACTGAATGTATTTTTGGTTTACTGGTTTACTGCCCTACACAGCTACTAGTTATGATTGCTGCCAAAAAATATGGAACATTGAATTTAGCACTGATGGGTGCTTTAGATAAGAAGATAGTAAAGAAAATCCAAATACAGTGTAAGAGAATGGATTACAACTGAAAACGTACATACATACCTTTAGCACCTTTAAGATAATAATAGTCTTTGTGAATAGCAATGTAAAATTCCATAACAAAATCTAGCATGGATATTCATTCATTGGATATCCACATTTATAGTAGATGGACGAAAGAAACTGTATAGAGCAGACAGAAAGCTGCTTTTCCCTATTTTTATTTATTTTTTTATTTTATTTTTATTTTTTTAAAGCATTTTCAGAACAGGTAAAGGCAATATATTCAGTATGCTGTTTTTTTTTAATAAGCCTTGGATTGTGGATAACTTGCAATCTACCCTCAGGATACTTTTCCCTTTCAGTGTTATTTCTATATGCCGCAATACCCAAGCATTACTTCAGCACTGCTACTTCTAATTCTGAAATATTGAAATTCTCATTCCCAGTGAGATGGACTTACAACTGTTTACACCCTATAATCTCTTTCATAAAGTCATTCTTAAAGCACTACAATATTCTCTTATTTTAATGGTTATTCAGACTGATTCTGAATGGGAGGTTATAAATTTATCGCAGGTTGTCTATCTGAAGTCTCTTTAATACTGTTAAGTGAATAATTTTAACACATTTAATGTGGCATTTGTTTGTTTCTACACTTCTGACCTTTTTAATAATTTTATATTTTTCTTCTGTTGGTATTAAATAAGAGATAAAAAGGAAAAAAAAAAAAAAAAGTGTTTATTAGGTGTAAAAGAAAAAGAAGTGATTAGGAATTTATTCCGTTGTTTGTTCATCAGCCATATTACATATATTTTCTGCCAAAAGATTTTTACTACATCATTGTAATGAATACATCCTCCTCAGTTCAGTCTTCTGAGAGAAACATCTTCCACCTTTAAACGGCAAGTGCCAGTTATATTGCCTTATATTCATAGCTTTTGCATTAGGACAGTCTTTCTTCTTTCTCTCTTTCTGTTTTCTTTCTTTTTCTTTTCCTTTTTTTTTTTGTATTTATGTTATTAATTTTATATATTTAAAATCATATATATGATTTATTTTATTGAACATACGTTCTTCAGATTCCATGTTTAATGTTCAATATGTTTTGGCCTCAATAGGTGATAACAGGAAAAAAAAAAAAAAATAGCAGCTGGCATTTGGATTTAAGTCCTGTTAAAATAGCAATCTGCAGGCAAAATTCTGTGCTCAGTTATGTGGGTTATGGAAAAGAAGAAATTGTTTGGTTTATTGGAATAATGCCCCATTTATGTATTATATATATAGCATATTACATAGTATGGAAACTTCAATCTCATTTTTAAGAAAGGGAGAAATGAAGACCCTGGGAACTACAGGCTGGTAAGCCTCAATTCTGTACCTGGAAAGATCATAAAGCAGGTCCTCCTGGAAGAGATATTAAGTCATATGCAAGATGAGAAGGTAGTCTGAGACATCTAACACATCTTCATCAAGGGGAGGCAGATCATATCTCACATCCTTCACTCTAAATTGGACAGGTGTGGATTTGAAGGATGGACTGTTCCATGGATTGGGAACTGAATTGCTGGACACAGCCGAAGGGTTGTGATTAATGATTCTGTGTCAGGATGGAGGCCAGTCAGAAGCAGTGTCCATCAGGGGTTGGTCCTGGGACTGGAGCTTGTCAACATCTTCATCAATGACATGGCATCGAGTACACTCTCAGCAAGTTTGCGGATGACACCAAGCTGAGCGGTGTAATCGATACACTGAAAGGAAGGGAAGCAATCCAGAGGGACCTGGACAGATTGGAGAAATGGGCCCGTGAAAACTTCATGAGATTTAATAAGGCCAAGTGCAGGGTGCTGCACTTGGGTTGGGGCAATCCCAGGAATTTATACAAACGGGGGGAAGATCTCCTTGAAAGCAGACCTGTGGGGAAGGAAAGCCAACTGTGTTATGGGCTGTATTCCAAAAAGGGTGGCAAGCAGGGAGAGGGAGGTGATTGTCCTCCTTACCTCGCTCTTGTGAGGTCCCATCTGCAGTATTGTGTCCAGGCCTGGGGCCTTCAGTACAGGAAGGACGTGGAGCTCTGAGAGTGGGTCCAGAGGAGGACCACCAGGATGATCAGAGGGTTGGAGCACCTGTCGTATGAGGAAAGATTGAGGGAACTGGGCTTGTTTAGCTTGGAGAAGAGAAGACTCTGGGGAGACCTCATTCTAGCCTTGCAGTACTTGAAGGGAGTGTATAAACAGGGAGGGGAGGGGTAACTGCTGTTTATGAGAGTGGATAGTGATAGCATAAGGGGAATGGTTTTAAAGTGAGACAGGGGAGGTTTAGATTATATATTAGGTGGAAGTTTTTCACTCAGAGAGTGGTGACACACTGGAACAAGTTGCCCAAGGAGGTTGTGGATTCCCCATCCCTGGAGATATTCAAGGCCAGGCTGGATGCGGCTCTAGCAGCCTCATCTGGTGGTTGGCAACCTTGCGCACAACAGGGGGGTTGAAACTAGATGATTATTGTAGTTCTTTTCAATCTAGGCCTTTCTGTGATTCTATGATTCCGTGAATAACTGGGCTGAAGCCAGTGGGATGAGGAAGTCCAAGTGTTAGGATCTGCACTGTAGCCAAAACAACCCCAGACAACGCTGAAGACTTTGGACAGAGTGGTTAGAAGACTGTGTAGAAGAGCTGAACCTTTGGGTGTTGGTCACAGAATCAAAGAATTGTAGGATTTGGAAGGGACTTCAAGAGATTATTGAATCTAACAACTCCTCTATTAGAGCAGGTACCCTAAAGTAGGTTACATGGATAGGCCTGAAGATGATTTTGGTGACTTTTGGCATTTAAATTAATTTGGCAATTAAATAGTGAGGCTAGAGCCATGTTAGTATTCTTGGTGAGCTTTTGTCCTATGAAAGTATTTTACTTATGTCAGTCACTTTAGTCAGTCTTATGCTTCTTTCTTTAGCAAATGCTTCTGTTTTTCTTAAATCTCATTGAAAGTAAGTCATTTAATAATGTTTCTGAATGTGTATTTACAGAAAATCACTGAATAATGTAATGAGAAAAGAAAGCAAATAGGCTTTTGTGAGTCTTTGCCAATACAGCAAAAGGAAAAGAGTGTAGAGAGTGTAATCTACTAAACATGATAAGGAAAAAAACTAACAAACAAACAAAAAAAACCCAACACAATTAGACAACTAAAGTACAGTTATATATTCTGTAAAGTGTGTACATGCATAGCAAAAGTATGTCTATAAGTAAGTTGTGCACATACAGCAATAAAAATGTATGTTGCATGAAACTGCAAACATATATACAAATGTACACATGATGAATTTCTAATTAAGAAGAGAACAAAATTCAAGTCTATGCTCAAAAGTAATCAGAGGCATTGCAGAGACACCCCCTGGAGCTTCTGAGAGCTGGGCTTGGTAGCCAGTAATTTCCAATTTCTTAGATAGTATGCAGGACCATGGTGTTGACTAGCCCTTAAATCACACTCTCCCTGGAAGAGTAAAGTCTTAATTTATTTAATGGTTAAAAACAAGTCTCAACATTTCTTTTTTTCACCTTCAGCTGTTAATTGTCGTCTGGCCTCAATATTTGTTTTTGGGTGCTGAGGATAACTAAGGGTTGTCATGTTGAAGGGATATGCAGAAGGGTCTCACATTTGGGAATGTGGTTTCTTTAATGCAGAAATGATACATCATTTTAATTCCTGCATTTTTAAAGAGATGCCTGGGGTTTTTAATCTTGTGTCTCTCCTTGACACTAATGTGAGTCTCACTGCTGAAATGAGCACGTGATTCTTTGATAATTGAAAGGGACCCTGTGTGATAGAACCATAGGCATTGGAGAGGTAAAATACCTGTTCCACCAAGGAGATCCTACCAATTTTCATTCTAACTCAGGAAATGAAGGGATTTACAGCTCATTTATTAATGTATTGTTCAGCTCTTTTATAAATGAATCAGAATAACTGCCTTCACTCCATTCACTGGGTGATTGTTGCACAGATAAATAGACTTTATCAAGTGGAAATGTCCCTTTCCCTAATCTCATCCCCTCACTTGCTGTTCTTTTTGTGACCCATGAATAATTTCTCTCACTCCATGTATTTTACGCTATTTTAGATATTTTCAGAATATTATCCTTAGATTCTCTTTTGTTGATACATAGAGATTCAGTTATTTTAATCTGTCAGCTTTGTAAGTCAAGCCCTAAAATCCCAACAGAGATTTTGACTTCTTTTTCCCTGAACTCTCTAGAATATTGCAATTTTTACAAAGATAACAGAAAAAAAATATAATCCTCTTCTACAGAGGAATAAATAAAAAATGCAAGGTGAAGCAAGAATTGTAAAGGTTTCTCAGAGATGATCTGAAGACCACAGTGGGATACACAGATATTTATTCCCTCTTTTTATGAAATTCATATAATTTTTTGAAATATTGTACACACCATTCTAAAAAGCACTTTGTTTATTTTCAAGAAGCTGTTCAGAAGATGCCATCAAAAGTTTTTAGAGGTAGTAAGGTCACTGACTCCCCCAGAGTCCAGTACTGTATTTATCACAAGAAAGAGGGAACTGAGAGTCAAGATCTCATGTTTAAAATATCGTCTGTGTTGTCTGTTCTTTTATCAGTTTACAACATTTTCATCCTGTCCAATACAGGAGCATGAAAATTTCTCATCAGTAACACAAAACATCATTATATATATTTATTCACCCTATTCATTGCCAAAAATAATATTGTACATATTTAAGTGAGAAGAAGGAAGACGGATGAAGATAATATACTCTTTTACGATTCATGCAAGGAAAAACAAAAGGAATTTACTGCAGCAACATTTTTGCAGTTCAGAATGTCGAAAGCACAACAGGAACTTCAGAAAAGAAAATGAAAAAAAAAATCAGATTTTGAGCATGTATTTTTAAAATATGACAAAAATATCTAAGGAAATTACTTGGAAAAAAATAGTCATTAAAGCACAATTTAAGGTTACCACCACAAATCACTTAAGCATAAAATGCAACACCTTCAGTCTTTTAATGTTCATTTTCTTCTGCATCCCATAAGGAACATCTTCCGGTTGCTATTTCATAATGTTTGCATCAAAAACCCGTATAAATATTTGAAGCATCCTGACAGCTGATAAAAGCCGAAATGGTGACATATTGCACGAAATATTGTGTGAACTTTCATGTATTTATCCTAGTTAATTCTTAAGAAGCTCAACAATCTGATGAAAACATATATTGTTGCTTTACAGTGTGGGACATTCAGGCATAAGAGAATTGGCTATTTTGAGAGTGAAAACAGGAAGGGGTACAGTAAAATTATCTGTGACTAAGCACAGAAACACAGACTTAGAAACCTATTTTCATTAACAGCAAAATATAGGTATTGTTACTGGAGTCACACAGCTTTTAGCAAGAGCACAACACAAAATATACTTGTCCAAAGTTTTCCATTGCCTAAAGTTTAGTTATACAGTTAGGAATGGGAACCATGTTCCAAGAACTGCTTCTTGAATATTTCTGGATCTGTAGATATATATATGTTGAAAAATGTTCATGTTTGTCAGAAGCACATTACATTTCCAATGTCCGTTTGACAT
Organism: Phasianus colchicus; assembly: GCF_987193195.1. Classification (NCBI taxonomy): domain Eukaryota; kingdom Metazoa; phylum Chordata; class Aves; order Galliformes; family Phasianidae; genus Phasianus; species Phasianus colchicus. The sequence continues at coordinate 87,166,626 of NC_143476.1, read as the reverse complement.
AAAATGCCTTTTGTACTCTTTGAAATAGATAGCTCTACTCCATTTAGTGACAGCTTCTGCTTGGGCAGAAATACTTAAATCTGTAGACGTAACACTAAATGTTTCCTATAATCTAATTCTAACCAGCATGCCGAAGAGCATGCAGGTGCTCAGGATAACTCACATAATGTCACTCACACCGCATTTTTCTGTTTCATATATCAACCAGTATGATCAACCACCTCTCCCACTCACTATAAAGTGACATTGGTATTTGGAACCACCTTTCTGCTATCAAATGAATATATAAACTCTTTGATACTGTTGGGATATCTGTATTCAAATACAGGTACAGCTTATGGATGTTGGATAGAGTGAGATGGGAAAGACAAAGGCAGAGCTGTGATTAGACCTCAGCAACTATATTTTGCAGTACTCCCTGACAAAAAATGTTAGTAAGATGGTTCTGGAACCACACTTTGAGAAGGTGTATCTTCGGACTATATAACACTTTTCATAGCTGTGTTAATGCAGTTTTCTTTTGGTGATGTTTTGAAGCTTGCACTTTAAATATGAGGATCTAAGCTCCTCCAGTATTGAAGCTTTAGCTCAGTAAAAATAACGACATGAAAACATCAAGTCCGTTCTCTTGAGTTTTCATGGTCTCTTTCTTTGCTTGAGCAAAGTTGGATAAAAATATTTACCTCTTAAACGTTTACCTAATTCAGTATGAAGTGTTGACCTTACATGGTCATTACAGCTCATAGACCATAAAAAACTTATGAACAATTTTTACTCTTTCAGAGCCAATGACTGTAGCAAACTGTTTTTTTTCCTGGTTTTATCCTAAGAATACAAGAAATATCATTTTTAACTACTATGATCATTCACGGGTGTCAGTGTCACTTTCTGTCTTAATTTTGAAGCCAAAGACATCAATTCTAGGAAAAAGGAATAACTGAAATTATTAGACAGTATCTTCTCGTATTTACTATCAGGGACAGCGAGCAAGACCTAGATTCTTCTCATAAGGAAACAGAATTCTTCTCAAGTAGTTAGACCTGGCCATCTAGACAGTGACCAAAAGTGAGAATAGACAAAGAAACCTGCAGTTAGCAGTTCAGATGAGGCTGTAAGGCGTAAAGCAGAAAAATATCCCTTTGGGATGACTGATATCTCATTTCTCAGCATCATCTCAGCTGTGCTTAACATTGCTCATGCAAAACAAATATTAAGTGTAATCCTTCAATGGGCTCAAAGTCTGTGCATTTTACTTCTATGAATAACTTTCTCTTGCTAGATTTCTCTCACAAGAAGTTCATTTCTTAGCAGAGCCAAATTCTTTGAAGCAGCATTTCAAATGAACATTTTCTCCACTGTCTTGATTGTTCTTGCACTCCACCTAAAGCTTATTTTTCAATTCTTATATCAAGGGTTCTTTACAGCCCCTGATTTGCAGCATCCTTCAACAACCTACAGTGTGAACAATGTGTTTCACACCAAATAGGTAGAAATGTCTCCATTCTTTAACTAGGAGGCTACATATTAGAAGTTTGCATATTTTCCCTCATTTCAAGCTCTTAGCCAGAATACCACTCACACTACAGCCTGCAGAGATACTACGGAATGGATACAGCTCTAAGGAACTGAAACTCATGGGTGATTCAGGGAAGGTCAGGAACACCCTCGAGGGATTGCAGCCACAGTTCTTTTAACTAACACACTTTATCTAAGATACATTATTTTAAAGCTTTCCTTCCCCCTCCCCCCCCGCCCCCTTCTTGGCTTTGAAAAGTGCTTTTTCAAGCCAAAACTAACCAGCCACAACAAAAACTAATAATTTAAGCAACAAACCTATGTATATATACATACATTTTTAGATATACTCTGCCCATAGAATGCTTTGCTTACCAAGAGAAAAACTACTCTGCACTTGAAAAGCATTTCCCCCCCCTTTCAAAACTGTTCCTTTGATCTCCTCTTCTTCTCATGTTTCTGTTTCTTTTTTATTATGTTTTTCTTTTTTATTTTTTCATTTCTTCACTTTTTCCTTCTCCTTTCAACCTGAGGCATGAGTGATGAATACTGATGGGACACAGTTAGATAAAACTCTGTATTCCTATTTAAAAATAGGGAACACTGGCATGCAAATCTGTCTAGGTTGTTTATTACTTATATGTCAGGAAATCTTTCTAAGATATTTAATTATTTTTTGAAGAAAGAGCCTTTGTGGTCACGAGACTGAAGGTTAAATAAAGTCTTCTCTGTTTCTAGTTTTAATACAAGTTGTTGTGAGACTTAGTGCAAGCAACATTTTCTGATGTTATTGAAATGTATTAGCTGTTTTGAAAAATTCACGAGCAAATGCAACTAGTTCAAGACATTTCTTAGGAAAAATAGCCTTGTTTGTGAAAATATACTAAATGTGAAAAGTCATTCAGAACCATATTTAGACTAAAATTCTGTGTTCTTGCTGAAGCAACCCTAGGGTTTACCTAGGTATTAATAGGACATGAAGAGTATAGAGCCTGAGCTGACAGGATATGGCTGTAGCACATTACTCTATTGTGTATTATTTAAACTGGGAGATTGCTTGCCTGTAAAAAGAGCTGCTGATTACAAAGGAAACAATACAGCAAATGCTCAGGACATTAAAATCACGTAAAAAAAGATATCTTACTGAGCTCCTCACTTCCAGATTGTAATAAATTTGGGTAAATTATTCACCGTGACTAATTTATTCTGAAGTTGTCCCTTCTTGGGCTCATGAATTTATATTCAAACAGATTTGGAGTTCTACAGAATTGTTACTCAGTGGCACAAGTACAAGAGTAGCTACACTTTTAATCCTTTCTTTGGACTTTCTCTTTTTGCAATCTTCAGGTCTTATGTTGTGCATGTGTCTTTCAGAGGATATGAGATACATGAAAATATTGCTATGGGGTAGTAAGAATGAATATATGTATTCATTTATACTGTTACTCCTTGATGGCAGTTCTTAAGCATATTCATCCCCTGAAGTAAACACAAAATGTAGGTAACATTATCAGACTGTATACTGAATTTGTTTGGAAAATAGTTTCGGAAAAGAATCGCCAAGTTCTCATTTTCAGTTTAGATTTTGGTTATAAGATGTTGTTCATCTTTCGTAATGCATAGACATCTTAATGAATCAAGGCCTATGGAACTCTTAAGAACTATCAGCACAAAATGCACTAAAGCATCATAAGATAAAGTACCATATACATTAAAAAGAAAGATAAAAGTCTAATATAGAAACCAGTGAAGTATTTAATATTTTGCACGCCTTGATGCCTTATTAAGTTTATGTCTCAAAGACAGAGACACAAATAAATTCCAGTTCACAGAGTGGGTAACCTGGTTTATGCAAGGTTCAACGTGTTGAACATAATATAACATATGCCAAAAAGTTTCAATATCTCAGGATGTACAGGATAGCAATATCGCTGACTGCAAGGACACCAGAGGAAGTTACTTCAATCTGATATACTATAATCACAGAAAAAACTTGCTTTAATTTGTGTCTCTATTGAAGTGTTCCTAAACAAAACACTTAAGATGGCCTCCCTCATTCAACATTATCTAGCACTGAGGATTGAGTCTTGTAAATGATATTACAATTATTTCTTAAACATAGACTTCACTCTGCATTCCTCTCCCCTGCAATTATTTTCAGCTCAACAGAAAAGTAGTTATATCTTAGAAAACTTCCTAGACAAATCTGGACAAGGCTGATACAGGGCATCTATGTAAAAGATTTCTCAATGATATAAGGAGATGTGTGTCAGAGATTATTCTCCACATTCTTGAGTGTCTCTCCTGACAGCATAGTTACTGAAACAGAATCATAGAATCACCAAGGTTGGAAAAGACCCACAGGATCATCCAGTCCAACCATCCAGCTATCACAAATAGTTCTTACTAAACCATATCCCTCAACACAATGTCCAAATGTTCCTTGAATGCCTCCAGGGTCGGTGACTCCACCACTTCCCTGGGCAGTCCATTCCACTGTCTGACTACTCTTTCAGAGAAGTGGCATTTCCTAATGTCCAGCCTGAATCTCCCCTGGTGGAGCTTGAAGCCATTCCCTCTAATCCTATTACCAGTTACATGAGAGAAGAGGCTGATCCCCAGCTCACTACAACCTCCCTTCAGGTAGTTATAGAGAGCGATAAGGTCTCCTCTGAACCTCCAAGAACCACAAAGTAATCTAAATGAATCAGTCATGACTGATATCAAATTGTTTTTGTCTTATATAATTATCAAACTTATCTGATATCTTTCTTGAAGGCACAGATATTTCACAGCTAGATCAAACTATCTGTATGCAATTGGGAATTAGTCGCAGATACTAATAGAGTATGAAATAATTTTCACATTAATATTTTCTTTATCTTTTTTCCTAGAAGACAGATATGGAACATAATTTTGTAGACATACAAAAGGACTAATTTATACTATTCAAATAAATACGAGGTGTGCACTTTAATGAATACTTATAATTTTTATTATTATTATTATTATTTTCTTGCTCTCACAACTAGTATAGTATAGTATATAGTATATATAGTAGACTTATATAGTATATAATATATAGTAGTTCCATCCATTATTACAGTAAAAGAGAGATAAAAGCATGTGAGGATGATTGGCAGATCTTCAAAAAGTTCTGCTCGTGCAAATAAAAGAATTATACTTTTGACAGTAATCACATAGAAAGCACTATATAAACACTCTTCTGTAGACCATTGATGATGGAAGGGAGAGGGGGAGACAGAGACGGAGAAATGAAGAGAGTAGAATTTAACTATGTTTTCACTCATAGAAACTCTATATAAAAATGGAGGGATGAAGTATTACTGATTGAATGGAAAGGGAGCTTAATTATTGGTGTTGGTGCTGTCAGTTCTCAGTGGATGAATGAGGAACTAGATTTCAAGGTTATCTATACTGTAAGTGCTACCTTTCTTTCCAACTAAACAAATGTGTAAAAAAGGAAGGAGATGTTTCTCTAAAGAACAGTTGAAGTTCTCCCTTTTACAGAGTTGCAGGTTGTCTTTTTATAGATGATAAGAACTTCTATTGAGAATTTTATGTTCATATAACGAAGGTGTTTCTTTAAGATCTTCTCTAAATATATAATTCATATTCTATTGCTAAAGGAATTGACAACTAGAAATAACTACATAATGTTAATTATAATGACTTATGCACTACTTTATGATGGTTTTCTGGGTTGTTATTTATTTACTTATTTTTTGCTTTTTTGTTTTGTTTTGTTTTGTTTTGTTTTGTTTTAGATTTCAGTGTTTTTCACAAAATCTTTGAAGAAAGAGAAAGCTGACCATTGTCACTAATGGGAGAGTTATAGTAACTCAAAAAGAAAGCTTAAGTTATGGAGTTAAGCTTTATTTCTGTCCAGGATAGATATAGATAGATATAGATATACATACATATATATATATATATATATATATTATTTTTTTTTTCCTGGGGCCACCTTTAGTTTTCAGATAGATTTTATCAATTTACTAGTGCAAACACAGCCTTGCACAGCCAAGATGTCCAGGAAAAGCAGGTTGGTGTGAATCAGCATCATACAGAGAGCCAACAAGAGCCAACAATAAAATACTTTTGTGCTGTCTCATTCTGTCCTGCAGTAAATCCCATGCTAATTAATTCAAAGTCTACTGAGTTTTCTGCTGAAAAGCACAAGATAGGCAACAGTGCTCAGCAAACATAGGAGGTAGACTTCAGCTGAAATAAAAATCTGCTTTAGTACTGTAGTAATCATGACCACAATGGGTTCCTAGAAAGAAAAACAATCAGAATTGAGAAGATACAGAGATCTAAAAATATTTTTTATTTCCATAACTCCCAAGTACACAGCAAGCTAGAGAGGAAGATGGGACATATGATTCATGATGGAGATAAAACAAAAGGAATGAAAAGTTGACTACAGATTAACTTTTAAGGAAAGCATGAAATTCAATACTGCAACACCTTTCTGGCAATTGTGCTTTTTGTAAAGCTCCTTCAGTTACAACAGTATCTTCCTGTGCAGAGAGCTGGAAACTTGCTAATAGGAGAAGAGTTGAATCTAAATGAAATAAAAAGGAGGGAAGGAAGCCTAAGCATATCTTTTTATGCGAGAGTAAGAGTCTGAGAACCAGTATGTCTCTAACAACAAGAACTAGTCTAGGTATATTGAAATATGAGATTGAAGAAATTCTTTCAATTTGAAGAAGATAGAGAAATTGAATAATAGAACAGAATGAGGATCAAGTTTGAGGCATAAGGTGATGACTATGCAGATCATTAGTATAATGAAATTAAAATAATTATATGCTCCTTCTACCACAGCACTCTAGGAGTTAATAGGACTGTGACATACAACCATTTGAAGGAAAATAATTCTTTCACATCACATAGTTCTTATATCTGTTTTCATTTGTAGCTGTGAGTTCAAACTAATAATTGTTTAATTAGGAAAATAATTTTTTTAAATTATTATTTCAAAATTCAATAATGTTTGAGTATATTTTATATGAAATAATGAACTCATACTGTGAAAATAATCATGATGGAATGAAAAGAAAGAACATATGAGAGATTCCTGTTATCTAGCAACAAGTTCCTTCCAGTGGATGTAAACTTAATTGCAATATATTTCCTTAATGATCTGGCCTAACTGGGACTCAAATATACATTATCTTTTGAATGTTGCCTTCCTTTAACAAAGTGTTTGTAGTCTGCTCTATTTGAAGTATCTTTAAATGATTGGGTTTATGTATAAGTAATGATTTTTCTGAATATTTAATCAAGACATGGAGAAGAGGACTGTCAGGAAACCACAAAAATTAGCGATGGAAATGACCTTTGGGGTTATCAGGCTTTTTTTCTTCCCTTCCAGTCAAAGAACAATATAGGTGGTTTCCCTGCAGCATATTTCATAGTGCTTTGTTTCCTCTTTAGATTTTCAGCATCTTGTGTTGAAAGAATAGCTGGAATACAGATGGCACATTGGAACCAGATTTTCTTCCCACTTCTGCAGAAAATTAAAAATCTTGTCATTGCTGAAATCAATGCAATTGTTCCTTGTTTCTACTAAGGTGAAAGTTAAGGTGCATATTCAGAGGTCTGAATCATCATTTTGTGGTGTCTGTTTTCTTTGATGATAAAGGGATCTGTTGCCGTTCTCTCTGCAACACTCGTTTTCCACCCCATAAGGTGCTGCTTTGCCAGCGAAACCGACCCCATACCAGGTCGGGGCCAAATGCTCACACAGACCCCAAGTATAGGTGAAGCAAAATGGCGTTTATTAAAATGTAGCAGGCACTTAAATATTCTCGTCCCGCTTTGTCTACACCCCTTGCATTCACGCTGTCCTATCGTGGGACAGCACCTGGCAAGCCCTGAGCATAGGGAACCTGACCCCGTCACACACCGTCTCCTCGCCACGCCTACTACATCTCCCCCTCCCTATGCTCAGTAATATCCCGTAACAGCGCGAACGCAAACGCTACAATTGTTCCCGATACCTGTGATACTCTATACTCTATGCATTGGTCCATAAGCTACTACATAATCCTTAGCAAGCAATTCTGAAAGCACATAATCACACACGGCAGAATAGCGGCAATACACACAATTACTAAGAGTGCTAATACTATGCCCTTAACGATCTTCGCAATCCAACTCCCGAAGTTGCCAAACGTCTTCTTGAACCAGTCTCCGATGGGGTCGTCGTCCACCTGGATCCTCTCCGTATGGTCTCGCAGGGCTTTCAGCGCTTTATGGATGGATACGCTGTGGTCGCTAAGATTGAAGCAACACATTCCTTCTAGGTCTTCACATTCATGCCCCTGTGCCAGGAGCAAGAAGTAGATGGCTGCTTTGTTTTGCAGCACCGCATGCCGAATGCTGTTTGTGTCTTCTAGCATCGCATTCAATACTAATGTTGTTAAATTCGCCTGCTTAACTGACCAACATGCTAGGCGTTCTATCTGAGCCAAGCTCTGTGCTGCAGCAACCCCAGGGTCATTCAGAGATTTTATCAAACATGCCGTTTGGCTAGCTAGATCGGTGTTGTTACGGCAGCTGGAATGGTTTGTAGTGTACCTCGCAAAGGCTTCTAACGTGTATTGAGAGATGCCCATTAGGCAAGTGCAAAAAGTGAGGTTGCCGATTGCAAACTAAAGCAAAAGTTGTTTTGGCTCGTCTTATTTACCTAAGTAACCCGTAAATTCCTTGACAGTGACAAAAGGTGAATTCCCTCGCTCCCTGTGATAAAGCAATAACCACCACACACACTAAACATAGCATTTGCCTGTTAGAAACGCGTTTTCTCGTTGGCAGCAACAGTTGAGTTTCCTCCACGCTTCTCCCGGCCTTCTTTCGGGGTTCCTGGGCTGTCTCCTTCTTCGGTGTTAACAGGAGCCATACCTGCAAAACTCAGAGTCCCCCGTTACTGTTCTCTTTCATCAGATCTGGTTTGACCTTTCTCGCCGGGATCCACATGACACTTCCCGTATTGACATGTTTTACAGCAGCATACCCTCTACCCCATACTAGAATCCTCCATCCTGGCTCCCATATTCCTGCCTCCGTTCTTATTTTGACTAGAGGGCCTTCCTCTAGAATTCTGGGTCGCCAGTGCTTTTCTACTGGTGCCCTGCTGGCATCCCCTCTTTCATAGTGATTTAAGGCAAACTGAGCTTTGGCCAGTATCTCTCCTTGTCTTGCTATTGGGATTCTGTCGTTATAACCCTCCCCCTCCCCAAGAACATAGATCTTTTCTTTGAGGAGGCGGTTAGCCCTTTCAACAATGGCCTGTCCTTGTGAGTTTCCCGGAATACCCGTAGTGTGCTGAATTCCCCAGGCCTCTAACCAATCCTTGGTAGACCGTGATGTAAAACGTGAGCCGTTGTCCGTTTTAATCTGCACTGGCAAGCCGAGGACCGCAATAGCTACAGCCCAGTGGGCCTGGGCCGAGGTAGAATTAGCTTTTCCGTGTTGGGTAGCCACGATCATCGTGGAGGCTGTGTCAACAGTAACTGCCAACCACGACCGAGGTGACATTCGCGGCTCCCACGTAAAGTCCGTCTGCCATATTTGCAGCAGCCCTAAGCCGCGGGGGTTGACCCCCGCCCCAATAGCAGGAGCTGAATTACAGTGAGGGCAGGCCTGCACCACATCCCTTGCAGCTGTAATGGAAATACCACAGGCTCGAGCGAGTGCCCGGGCGCCTATGTGAAGCGTGGAGTGGAGGTCTCTGGCCTTCCGGATCGTCAGGACACGGGACCCTGCAGCCGCATCTGCGGCTGCGTTGCCCTCTGAAAAGAATCCTGGTACATCCGAATGACTTCTTACATGTAAAATTGCTATAGGCTCTACTCGGGTGCACAAAGCATCTTCTAAGATAAGCGCTGCTTCCGTACTAGGGATGCCTTCTTGGCCCATTTTCAAAGCGAGCTTAGCTGCAAAAGCAGAATCTGTGACTATGTTACAGGGAAGGGAGGGCCAATAAACAATTGCCATCGCAACAGCCCTGACCTCGAGCATCTGAACGCTGGCGCCCGGATCTGTGAAGATTATGGAATCCCAGCGACCATTTGTTTCCCACACTACTGCCCCTTGCCCCGTTGATGATGATGCATCGGTAAACAGGGTAGGCCCTTCCACGGGCGAGTCTTGCACCCTGCACCGTAACGACAGCTGCAATGGTCTCGCCAGTTCGAAAATAGGGGGCGAGTCCGCAAATGTGAGGGAAGCTGACGTCCCTTCCACAGCAAGCAAGATGGGCTCTGGGAGCGGTAAAGAATCACGAAATGATGTAGGGAGATAGATAATAGAAGGTTCTTGTCCAAAGGTTCTGACAGCCGTATGACGGCACTTACGAAGAAGCCTAGCCAATATTTCCAGCCAGGAGGAGTACGCACGCGTGGGCTGAACGGAAAAATGCCACCACAATGGTTGCGGTTTGGCTCCCAAGTCATGGCCTATAACAGCAACCGCCCCACTCTCGCATTTACAGGCAGCTACTTCCAGCTCCTTTCCAGGATCATATCGAGACAGAGCCGATTGACAACAGGATTCTGTTATTTCCTTCCATGCCTCTGCCATTTCGGGCGTGATGGAACGCGCCTCGTTCGGATCTGAGCCCTTAAGCTGCTCATAAAATGGCTGCATGAGGCGAGGAGGGATCCCCAGTGCCCCTCGAATCCATTGTAGGGCTCCTACTAGCTTCTGCACATCCCATAGCGTGCGTATCCGGGGTTTGATGTCAACCCCGACTGGGTGGACAGTTTTGTCTCCCAGCCGATATCCTAAAAACTGGACCCCCGATCCTCTCTGGATCTTTTCAGCAGAAATAGTGAAGCCGGCTGATGTCAGGAGCATCACCACTTGGGCTTCTAATGACTGGAGCCCCGATGGGGTCGGGGATGATAGCAGTAGATCATCCATATAGTGCAGCAGGAGGAACTGCCTAGGGGACTGTCGGACCGGACTCAGAACTCTGTCAATCACTATCTGACAGATCGTGGGAGAGCACGCCATCCCTTGTGGGAGCACTCGCCAGTGATACCGACGAGCCGGGCCTTGGTTATTACGGACAGGAACCGTAAAGGCAAAAGCCTCCCTGTCTTGCTCAGCCAGGGGTATGGAGAAAAAGCAATCCTTCAAATCGATAACAACAACTCCCCAGCCTGCAGGCACGGCGGATAGTACGGGCGCACCCTGCTGAACTGCACCAAAAGGCACTAACTGAGCGTTAACTGCGCGCAAGTCATGCAGCAAGCGATAGGATCCTGACCGCTTCTTTATCACAAATACAGGAGTGTTCCATTGACTAAGAGAGGGTTCTATATGACCTAAGCGAAGCTCTTGCTGTACTAATGCGTGAAGCGCTACAAGCTTTTCTGTCGGTAAGGGCCACTGATCCACCCAGACAGGCCGCACTTCCTGTCTCCAGCGCAGTGGGATCGCATACTGCTCTGACAATTGGCAGATCGTGGCCCCCACTATAAATTGTTATGCCTGCAGCCACACTCCGCAGAAAGTTCCTCCCCAAGAGGGTTCCCGGCACCTGCGCCACTAACGGGGTAAGCAGAACAGGCCTTTCCAGGGAACCATCCCTGCTGATTACGATAATCTCAACCATCTGGGCGGACCTCCGGGTGGGCGTTGTTCCTCCCACTCCCGCTATCATCTGTGCCGCCCCTGTAGGCCATGTAGAGGGCCAATCGGACTCCGCAATAACCCAATGCGATAGAGAAAGCGCCCGTGTTTGTAGGGTTAACTATAAACGCAGCTGGATTCGCTAGGCCCTTTTCTTTCGCTTTCTCTTTAACTTTAGCCCAGTCAGTAACCAGGCCCCCCCGCCGGCGCGGGCTCCCTCCCGGGCACGGGCTCCCCCCCCGGCGCGGGCTCCCTCCCGGGCGCGCTCCGCCTACCGCCCTATCGCGTTCTTCAAGGGGCGGTTCTGGCTGAGACGTTTTGTCCAAAGAAGGGCATAAAGACGGGGCAGGGTAAAGCGGGGGCGGAGCTGTCAGCTCACATGACTGACTCGGCGACTCCTTCTTCTCCGTCTCTCTGCCTCCGCTCTCTGCCGTCGCCGCCATCTTGGCCTCGTCGGATCTATGAGAAAGCAAAGACCTGCTCCCGGCAGCCCCCGTCACGCTCCGGTCCTCCCCGAACCCTCCTTCTGCCTTTGCCGCTTTAAGAGCCTCAAGTATCAAGCCCCACGTTTTAAGCTCTGAGGCTTTTTGGTCGGACATGGCGCGCTGGCACAGCGCCGAAGTAAGTGAGTCCCACTTATTTGAATCGAGCACCTGTTGAGGGGAGTCCAGCTCACCCTCCTTTTCTAGCCGCGATAACACGGCCGCGATCTCCTTCTTAGAAGGAACGGTCTTACCGCAATAACTTTTACAGAAATGTAAAAATACCTTAATTTTAGTTACACACGCGACCTGCCGCCACCTCACAGGTTCCACCGCAGTGTGTCTTCCGTAGGCGACCTGCCGCCACCTCACAGGTTCCACCGCCTTACGGGCACGCCGGGCAGCTACTACTCACAGGGTGAATCACGTCGGGGTCACCATTTGTTGCCGTTCTCTCTGCAACACTCGTTTTCCACCCCATAAGGTGCTGCTTTGCCAGCGAAACCGACCCCATACCAGGTCGGGGCCAAATGCTCACACAGACCCCAAGTATAGGTGAAGCAAAATGGCGTTTATTAAAATGTAGCAGGCACTTAAATATTCTCGTCCCGCTTTGTCTACACCCCTTGCATTCACGCTGTCCTATCGTGGGACAGCACCTGGCAAGCCCTGAGCATAGGGAACCTGACCCCGTCACACACCGTCTCCTCGCCACGCCTACTACAGGGATCCTTTAGTAACTAGTTTCCTAACCTGCATATAATTGTCCTATCTTAATTCAAAAATACTATGGATGATTATTCATACACATACACCCATTAATACTTCGCTTACACACACATACGCACACGTGCATACATACACACACAATTGTAATGAATATGTTTCATCCAAATTATACCAAGACTATGAGAATAGTTGTGTCTTATAAGCTGTAAATACATAAGAAAGAAAAAGATGGTGACATTATCCTCTTCTGATGTTGCTGAGAATATTCTGCAATTGAAAGACTTGAAAAGGATAAAATGGCGGGAAGAGACATAAAATGGGATGCCGCATTTACCTGCTGTCTCATGTTGGACAATGTACCATGGATTCCAAATATTTTTGTCATTTCATTATCTTTTTCTGCTCTTTATTTTTAGGAGCATATTTTATTTTACTTTGTATTTCTCCCAATATCCTTTATTTCTTCTTTCTTTATTTATTAAAGCAGAAAGGATGTTAAAAGGTGCATGACCCTAAACCATAATTGTTCTGATATTTCATACCATTGCAATGGCTTCTGCTGCATTCATATTAGCTGCCAACCTTGAATAAATTACCAAGGCAACTTTAAAATCAAGTATATATCATCCAAACTCAAACTGTCATGCACATATTATTGTAGTTTATTTTTTCCCCTGTTCTTGCTCATTATCAGAAGCTGTGTTCATGTAAACAGAATCTCTTCCTTAACTTAACTTAATTCATGAACTAAGCTGTGGACTAACTTCAGTAATATTACTAGTGTTTGTTTATTTATTTATTTATTTATTTATTTATTTATTTATTTATTTATTTATTTATTGAGCTACAAGAGGCCTGAACCAAGCAAGTCTAACCAGTAAGGGTAGAAGTCATACAAAGGTGTAACAGTTTAGATATGGATGACGATGTAAAAAGAGCCAAGACCATCATTTTACAGTGCAAATTCAAATGTTGACAGATATGGAAACTTGTATACTGATGGAGATCTAAGAACTGAAAAGCATAAGGTAAGCCAGATACCTAAGCAATCATGTGGTGTTGGAATTCATGATATCTCTGATGTCCAAGATATTACATATATGACAAAAAAAAGATGACAGATATGAAACAACATATCTGATTTGGCCATGGTCTTCTGGAAATACAGTTGAACACCAACAGCTGTCACTGGCTGTCTAAGATTTCCGTAGGGCCACAGCACAGAGGGGCTGCTCTGAAAGTAATGTCTCTTACTTTATTATAATGGCCCACAAAGTCAGTGGCAAGTATTGGTGGTATGATAATAGAGGTCAAACCTTCCGGCCAATATTCTGTTAAATTCTGCTGCTGATACATGGCAGCAGAGAGGCAGTCTGACATGAAACTCTATAAGAAGAAAAGGGGTATAGTTGAATTCCTCCATGTGGAAAAAATCATACCCATTGAAATTCATTGACAACTGCTGAACATTTATGGGCACCAAACAATGGATGTGAGCACAGTGAGATTGTGGGTGATGTGTTTTGCCAGTGGTAATGGAGGCAGTGGTTCATCTCCGCTGATGCAGATTTTTATGAGTACATTTTATGAGCACAACATGAAAGCTCTTGCTCGTCATTGATGAAAATGCCTAGCTAATGGTGGTGATGGCATTGAAAAGTAGTGTTTTGTAACTGACAGTTTGCGCTATCCAGTAGTGTTATTGTGCTTTTATGTGGTATTAGTAGTAGTAGTTTCCATGGAAATAAATGGGAGGCATTATTTTCAGAGCAATATTTGTGTTTCCCCCATTTTCAGACTTTTATATTGGCATTTGCCTATCTGTGAAGCTTAATAAAACCCATAATTTTTCTTCCTGGATAAATTACAAAAGTAACAGTGTAGAAATGTAGAAATACTAGATTTAGGATCTCCAGGCTGTTTAGTTTCCATATGACCCTAAAAATCTATCATTCAAAGCTACATAATGTACCAGATTCAAGATACCAGACCCAGGATCTACAGCTCATTGTATACTGCAGCTGGAAATGCCTCTGACAAGCATGTTAGAGCTTACTTAGTATATTTGTTTAAAAAAATATGGAAACTCTGGGACAGTTTAACAAGTTGAAAAATGATTTCCAGATATCAAAATCATTTTAACAGTGAAGAATTTGGGATATTCTAACTTGTTAATTTGCAACAAAGCCAAAAAAGGTAGAGAAGAAGGAGAATAATTAGATCATCCTTTACATAGACTTTATATGATTAAAAACACACACACATACACATCAAATAAAACCTCAATAACAATATCACAAAGGAAACATACACACAAAAGTCATTGCTAGAGATAAAATAAACTAAAAAATATTACCAGAACACTTTTTTTTTCTGCAAACATGTGAGAGTCTTTAAGACTCTGGATTCAGTGTCCACATTTTCTTCACTCTACAAGCACCAAGCCCAGGAAGGATGAAACACACAAGCAATACATTTTAATTTGAGAGTGGATAAAAGCCTGATATGAATTTTTCATCTGAGGTGTGGTTGGCATCAGCTTGCCTAAGGAACCTTTATTTTTATCTCTTTTTATCTCAGTTCTGAATGACTTTGTGGGCCTTTAGGCTTGAATCTAACCCAGTGCTTTGCACATGGAAATGTGGGATAGAGTTGTTTTAATACGTGAAGTAGTTAGCATTATTTTTTGTCCTCAATTGCCACTGTAAATAATGCTTCATTTCACATGCAACTACAGAATAGTAGATGATCCTTGTACCACTGTTAGGGCCCATTCATAAATCAGCCATCAGGAGGTCATCATCAAAAGCAAATTTCTAAGCACTCCCCTGGGGGCTTAATGGGATACCTTTGAATTGGAGTAAGCCCTTGTGAGTCCCAAGAAGTTTGAACCCCATAACTGAATCTTCAGCATAAGTAGCTATCAAGCTAGTGGGTCTTCTGGGTTCTTAATATGTTTTACTATTAGAATAAATGCCATTTCTTTCTCTTAGTAGATTCCCCAGGCTTTTGAAGTATGGTTTTAAGCACTCTAAATGCCACCAGTACTCATTATCCCACCTCCCACTCCCCAGTGGAATTCTTAAGTGACAAGAAGCTGGAAAGATACAGATGGCATAATTATATATTTTGCAGTTGATTAATCACCACAAAACATTAATCACATTTGGTATAACAATACATAATCAAATTCTTTATAGTTGAAATTAAGCTTCTTTCTCATAGAGAATGGATTCCTTGAGGATATTGACATGGCTTTTCAGCATCTGTTTTGCACCAATTCCACATCTGTGTTTGATTTAATCAGCTTTAGGGCTCTGCAAAAATATGGCTTTTAGGATTTCTTCATGTTTCTAAGTATACATGTTAATAATAGTAGAAGTGAAATACAGATGTATGTGCCGTAACAAACTATTCTCTATGTGCTACAGTTACTTGGTTTCTGCCTTCAATGAATCTTACTTTTCCTTTTTTAAGTTAGTATGTTAAACATAACATTTAAAAAAAAAAAAAAAAAAAAAAAAAAAAAAAAAAGCATCTGAAAGAACTAAAGTTAGTAATATATTGACAGAAGAAAGTATCCCCATATCACACTGATAAATGAACTTCACATAGCTTACTATGAGCTTCAGCATCAAATGCATGAGGAACTGTTGTCAACTCAGTGATCAATGTGATATAACTAGTCACATAATGAGAGTTACAGTTACTCCCCTTTGTGCAATCTTTGATTACCCAATCTCAGTTACCTGTTACAAACAGCTGCTCTGCAAAAGAATAATCTTCAGTGTTGAAAGCTATGCTTTTATACCATGAATCCAGGCATGTCCAACTTGTGTTCCAGCATGGCTTGCAATGCCACCCACTCCCTACCTGTACGGGAAAGGCAGCAGCTCTTCCCTGTAAAGCAATGCCAGACATGTGCTCATTGCTCAGTAACACCCAAAGCAATGGTGTGCTATTAACTGTGTGTCGACTGAAACCAAGACATGGGGAGAGCAGTGCTATGCCATGCTGACTCAAGTGATGGCAAATAATTGTATGCATTTTGGAACACTGGCTAAACAGAAGGCTCTGATAAGTGAAAAATACTCCTGTACTTTCTGTTTTGATAAAGGACTTTGAAAATGGAATCACAGAATCATAGAACCCTTCGAGTTGGAATGGACTTTTAAAGATCATCCACTCCAAATCCCTTAAAATGAACAAGGTCATCCACAGCTCAGTAATGTTGCTCAGAGCCCCTTCCAGTCTGGCCTTGAATGTCTCCAGGAAAGGGGATTCCATCACTTCTCTGGGTAGCATGTTCCAGTGCTTCACCACCCTCACTTTTAAAACTTTTTTTCCTTATATCTGACCTATATCTCCCCTCTTTAAGTTTGAAACCATTTCTCCTTGCGCCATCAGTACAAACACTGCTAAGGAGTCTGTCCTCTTCTTGTAGTCCCTCTTAAGAAACTGAAAGGCTGCTATCAAGACTCCTGGAGTCTTTTTTTCTCCAGGCTGAACAGTCCCAGTTCTTTCAGCCTCTCCTCATGGGGAAGGTGTTCTATGCCTTGGATAGTCTTTGTGGTCCTCCTATGGATGTACTCCAACAGGTTTATGTCTCTCCTGTTCTGAGAACACCACATCTGAATGGAATACAGGCAGAGTAGAAGAGCGGGATCACCTTCCTAACCCTACTGGCCACACTAGTTTTGATGCAGTCAAAGATCTGGTTGGCTATCTTGCCTGAGAGGACACACTGCAAACTCATCTACGTGGACTTCTGCAAAACATTTGGCACTGTCCTGAAGTGACATCCCAGTCACCAAGTTGGAGAAAAATGGATGCAATGGATAGACAACTGTGTATAAAGAATTAGATGGTCACACTCAGAGAACTGTAGTCAACTTCTCAGTGTCAAAATGGAGACCGCTGACAAATGGTGCCCCACAGGGATTGGTCTTGGGACCAGTGTTATTTAATGTCTTTGTAAGTGACTTGGACAGTGAGATTGTGTGCACCCTCACCAAGTCTGCAGACAACACCATGCTGAGTAGTGCAGTTGATACAGTAGAGGAGAAGAGATGCTATTCAGAGAGACATAGACAGGCTTGAGAGGAGAATCCATACCAACCACATGAAAGTCAACAAGGTCAAGTGCAAGGTCCTGCATCTGGGTCAGGGCAACCTCAAGCACAGGTTGGGTGCAGAATGGCTTGAGAGCAGCTCTAAGGAGAAGGATTTGGGAATGTTAGTTGATGAAAGATTCAACATGAGCTGGCAATGCACACTTGCATACTATAAGGCCAATCATATGCTGGGTTGCATCAAGAGAAGAGTGACCTGCAGGTTGAGGGAGGTGATTCTGTCCCTCTACTCTGCATTCAGGAGATCCCACCTGGAACACTGTGTCCTGCTCTGGAGCTCCCAAAACAAAAAAGTCACTGAGTTGATGGAGCAGGTCCAGAGGAAGGCCACAAAGATGTTCAGAGGGCTGGAGCACCTCCCATGTGAAGACAAGCTGAAAGAGCTGGGGTTCTTCAGCCTGAAGAAGAGAAAGCTCTGAGGAGTCCTTATAGTGGCTTTCCATTACCTGAAGGGGGCCTACAGAAAGCCTGGGAGGGACTTTTTGTAAGGACACAGAGAGGCAGGACAAGGGGAATTGGTTTTAAACTGGAAGAGGGTAGACTGAGACTAGATGCTAGGAATAAATTCTGTACTGTGAGGATGGTGAGATACTGGAAGGTTGCCCAGCAAGGTTGTGAACGCCCCTTCCCTAGAAACATTCAAGGCCAGGCTGGATGGTGCTCTGAGCAACCTGGTCTCAAGGGAGGTGTCTCTTCCTAAAACAGGGAGGTTGGAACTAGATGATCTTAAAGGTCCCTTCCAACTCAAACTATTCTGTGATTCTATGATTCTGTGTCAAATTTCCTGTCCACAAGTACTGCTGAGTCCTTTTTAGTAGGGCTGTACCCAATCCTTTCATCCCCCAGCTTTAACTGGTAGTGAGGGTTTCCTCAAGTCACGTTCAAGACCTAGCACTTAGTTTTGTTGAACCTTGTGAGGTTCTCCTGGGCCTGCTGCTCAAGCCTGTCTAGGTCTCTCTGAACAACTTCCTTTTCCTTGGGCTTGTTGACTGCAACATAGAATTTGGGTTTCAAGGCTGAAAAAGTAAAACAATAAACAAACAAACAAACAAACAAATGAAGTCAGTTTACATTTGCAAGACCGTTTTCAGCTGATATGTGTACATGACCTGCAATTTTTCAAATGGAATGTATGATGTTGCAATCAGATATTCAACTCAAAAATATGATCATGTCTCTCTATTGGACTTTCACAATCTCTATCTTAGCAGAGAAAAACATTCTTCATTTCATAAACATATCTTATTCATTATTTTTTGGCAGTATATACATTTTGAACAATTGTAGTCAAAGATGAAGTATAGGAAGTATAAAATTTCATCAAAAATCTCTAATGAACACCTTGAGACCTCACTAAGAATTTCAACCACTGCCATTGAACGAGATTAGTGTGTTAGTTTCACAGAAACAAAGTCAAATACCCTACCAGTTATGTGTTCTTTTTTTCTTTTTCTTTTTCTTTTTTTCAATGCTATAAGAAAAATATTTGAAATTAATATGTTACATGCACATTAATGATATTATATATTTTGCAAGGGCTGCTCTGAAAGTAATGCTTCCTCTTTTATTATGTTGATCCATAACATCAGAGGCAGATGGTGGTGGAATGGTAGTAGAGGGGGGGGGAGGCACCTATTAACATTCACTAAAGCTTGCTGAATGTTTACAGAAACTAAAAAGTGATGTGAACATAGTGAGGTGGAGAATGGTGTGTTTCATCAGCAGTAGTGAAGACAGTGGATCACCTCCGCTGGTTCAGATCATTGTGAGTGCAGCATGCAGGCTCTTGTTCATCAATGGTGAATGGTGATGACAATGTTGCCTAAGGCAATTTCTATTCACTAAAATGAATAAATGCAGCCCAGGCAAGCCAAAAAGATTAGGCATCTCTGCAGTACTCCATAGTTTGTGTGCTATCCTAGGATATAATATAGCTAGTTTCAGATCTGTATTCTTCTGATGAAGGTGAAGTTAGCCACAGCTTTCACTTCCAGAAGTGTGTTTTACCAACCATATTGAGGAATAGCCAGGAACCAGGACATATTCCATCACTGCTGCTAGATCTGGGTCACTGTGCAGTAAACCTGCTTTAAGTGTATTAGCCAGAGGCAGAAAAACCAAGCAGAATCCGGATTTAATTGCACAGTATTAAGGGATACTCTTCGTTGATAAAAAGTGTAAACTAAAAAGAACTAAAGAGAGACTCTAAAATTCAGGAAGATAGTTTTGTAAGATTAACTCACTCTTACTTTCTTGTGTTTTGGTCCAACATGAAATATATACCTTTCTGACAGATTAAAGGAAGGAAGGAAGGAAGAAGGGAAGGGGAGGGGAGGGGAGGGGAGGGGAGGGGAGGGGAGGGGAGGGGAGGGGAGGGGAGGGGAGGGGAGGGGAGGGGAGGGGAGGGGAGGGGAGGGGAGGGGAGGGGAGGGGAGGGGAGGGGAGGGGAAGGGAAGGGAAGGGAAGGGAAGGGAAGGGAAGGGAAGGGAAGGGAAGGGAAGGGAAGGGAAGGGAAGGGAAGGGAAGGGAAGGGAAGGGAAGGGAAGGGAAGGGAAGGGAAGGGAAGGGAAGGGAAGGGAAGGGAAGGGAAGGGAAGGGAAGGGAAGGGAAGGGAAGGGAAGGGAAGGGAAGGGAAGGGAAGGGAAGGGAAGGGAAGGGAAGGGAAGGGAAGGGAAGGGAAGGGAAGGGAAGGGAAGGGAAGGGAAGGGAAGGGAAGGGAAGGGAAGGGAAGGGAAGAGAAGAGAAGGGAAGGGAAGAGAAGGGAAGGGAAGGGAAGGAAAAAAGACTTGATATTATATGAGATCAACTGTTTTAAACAAAGAATGGTGATGTTTTCTGACCATATAATTTGTCAACTGGACCTCAAAATTTTGATGTTACTGTTTCTGTGAAGTGCTTTTAGAACTCTGAAGAGTGACGCTGTAGAAATAAAGTGACTGATATTCTGCCAGTAGAAACCTCAAAAGCAGGTTGAAAAACACAGCAAGAGAGAGTCATTTCTGAGGCTGGAGATAGAGAAGCATTGTTTCACTAAAACTTATCTGCTACCTGAACTGAGTCCAATTCTGTCTCTCAGCACAATAACAGTGATGAAAAAGCTATTCAGTGTGTCACTAAAATTTCCTTGATTATTGCTAGAGTGAGCAGAGCACAGGGTCTTCACATCCACAGCTTTTGACTTCTGTTTTATTGCGTAGTAAGTAGGAAAAGAACCAACTGTCTACTGCTTACTTATTCCAGGGAACTGCTACTTGCCCAGCATCCCTACTGACAAACAACTGTGTTAGTTGAACTACTCACTGTTATGAGGAAAAGTGTCAAAAATCCTTAAAGATGCACAGGGTGCTGCTATGACCAACAGTAGATGGGAAAATGGCTTACTTAATGTGGAAATGCTTTTGTTTTGACCATATGAAATTCCCTTGTCTCTCTTGTGTGCTTTAGAGCCTTTGAATGCAAGAACTTTATTCCCTTGTCACATGTTCTCCAGTGAGAGGAGGATTTCAGAATCATGTTTCTAAACCTGGATATACCCTTATGTTCCTAGAAAACCCGTGGCAAACAGAAGGTGAAGATCCATCCAAGGCTTATACAAGCAAGCAATCATGATGTTTCTGATGCAGTGCTTATTAAGGAAAACCTACAGGATCTCATTGTACCTTAAAAAAGATGTGCATAGTATCTTTGAATTTAATCAGCATAATTTAGTGCAAGTCCTTTCGTGTGTAATGTCATTAAGATGAATGTTCCTTTCTAATGCACTTCAAGCAAAGTAAATTTAACATTAACACTGTTGGATAATCTTAGCCACCTCAGTTTGAGTATTTAAAGCAGGATGTAAAGTACTTTAGTGAAAAGAATCCCATACTGTCAATAAGTGGGAAAAAATGAAGCAGCAAGTATTTATTCTCTGTTCTTAATGTCCAGTATTTCTAAAGAGAGAGGTGGAATCTATTTCTCAGATGTACTTGACATAGATATTAGAAACATGCTTTTCTGTTCTCTGTTCTCAATACATAAGGATGCCATTTGCGTATACTTAATCTGCAGCTGCAGTGGTAGATTTATATAGTTTTATATAGTAGATTTATTCAAACTAATGCAGCTCCAGTGCAGGTAACAGTGTATTCTCAACATTCACTGGATTATGTTGAACTGCATACCACTACAGATAAAATTGCTGTGGGTATCAAAATGTAGATTAAAGTTAGCTCATGCAGCTTGTTCTGAGACCAGACAAGTCATGTGTGCATTCTTTAAAAGAAGTAAGTTACACCAAGCAACAAAAATCATGAACTGAACAAGAAGATGAGGAGAAGATTCATTATGTCAGGATTGGAAAGGTCGATAGGTGTATTATCTTCATCAAGCAGGCAGAATATTTTAAATAAACAGTAAAGCCTTATTTACTTCAGCTATTTAATTCATTTAGATTGTTTATAAAAATCTCAGCTACTGAGACAAACAAAAATTGCAGCACTCCTAAAGTCAGAAAAGAATATTTCAAAGCTGAAGTACTCCAGGCTTTTCTTTACTATGCCAGCCTTATAAATAATACAAATACCTCATCCTAAAGTACTTGGTATAATTTTTTTAACACCAGTTGATTCCACAGGAAAGTGGGTTGCTTTTAAGAAAGTCAAATATATTGTCAACACTGTTCAAGACATCAAATAGGATCTTAAAAAGGCAACTGTAGAACTATTAGCAACATGTGACATTCTAAAACGCCGAAGATACTTTGTAAAAAATACACCATGATGAAAGATTTTGGCTTTATATGGCTGATGTCATCCCTGTTTGATGCTGATATTACCTAGAAATGCATAAAGCATAGGTCTTATTCTGGAGGAATACAATGATATAGCGGACTACAGAGGCACTGTAACCATTCAAAATTTGTCAGAAAGAGAGATCTATTGTATGTTCTTTGGTAACTTTTTAGAACCCAATAAGCATGATGATTTTTTTTGTTTGTTTGTTTGTTTTTGTTTTGCTAGAATGTGAAGAATTATATAATTTTATTTGAAATTGAAATCATATTAAATGAATACTGAGTTCTTAAATACACACACACACACATACATACTTAACACATGACCTTATACTTCAGACACAGTGATTTAGGATAATGTTTATTTCATTCAGCTTTACACATATGGAGCTGATTGCTTAGTCTTTGAAATTACCTTAGGATAAAATGAATTGCTCTCTGAAGTTTCTGTTCTCTTTCTCTATTCACTGTGGAAGGATCATGAATGGCTAATGTAAACTGGACATCCAATTTTAAAATGAGTGAAGTTAGGAGAAATTATGCATGTTACAGGAGAGCATTCAGAAGGAATTTAGGTTGCACAGGACAAGCTAGGTCTACTAAACATTCAGTAAATGCATTTTCAGTGGCCATCGAGTAGTCAAAATAGTGAAAAAGCCTTCTGCCACAATAGGTCTATTTAAAAGCTGTTGCATACCATATAGCTGGAAATGTCACATTTAAACTTCAACACTTAATAAGCAATGGGAAATAAATGTACATGTTTATGAACACATATCTACAGATCTGAGAGTAAATTGTCTAACTTAGAGACACCAGAATCCTCTCTAAATAAATATTAGTAGGGCAAAAGATAATATATTCAAATTGAAATATTTAAATTTAACTGCTATAAATAATTGGGTAGGAAAGTAGCTTTGAAATACTCATCAGTTTGTATGTTCCTGGAATAACCATGTAAAGCTGAGGGGCTGCCCAGATTTACAGAGCAAGTTTTAATATGCACCTCACTTGGACGAAAAATATAGTGGACATAAGAGTGTGTCAGTAAGAAGTCTGCAGGTCTTTATACCCCCAAGAGTCCACTCCATTGATAGCTCTGATGTAATACCAGACTAAAATAGAATCAGATACTAATAGTTCCATACATATTTCCATCAATTGTTTCACAAATAACATTTCCCCAAACAATTGTAAGAGTTATACCTGAACAAGGACCAAGCAAAGAAAGAATCAGAAAAGAATCAGAAAGAATGTGGATTAAGTAATCTTAGAAAAGTACATTGATCAACTATCTCCATTCTTGTTCAAATATACTTCTGATACATTGTTGACTGAAATAATTTGCATATGAAAGCAGAATATTCTCCAGTGCTGAAGATTTTTTTTTTTTTTTCTGTGTATTTATGGAAAATAAACTGTTAAAGAGTCACAACCAGCTGTGAAACATAAGAGGTAGGAAGAAAAGAGAAAGAGAAAGAAAGGCAGATAGAAATCTAGTGGCATTTGACAGGTGTGCATAAATCTTCCTGAAGGGTAGAGTCACCAGAGGAAAGAGAGTATGTGAAGCCATTAAGCTTTAAGAATTTTGCATGATTCCTTAGGAAAATGTGAAAGTTAGCAATGCATAGACAGGCACCTCCAAATGCAGAATGCGGGAAAACACTTTTTGAGGAATTTGGCTCAAAGGACTTGTGTTTAGAGTGATGCCTGATAAGGCCAGATATTGGTAAAGGACAAAGCTTTTTCAGGCTGCTGTGCATGTTCTTTTCATGATGGACTGTTGATGTAAACCGTAGCAAAGACAGCATTACTGAGCATTACCATTTCCATATCCCCCCCTAAAAGAAAGTAGTCTGGGCTGTTCTTACCATCATGATCTGTCTTCAGCTTTCTTCTCTCTATCTCTCTTTTTTTTTTTCTTTTTTTTTTTTTTAAATGCAGCTCTGAGTGATGAAATGAAGTGGCTATGGTTCATCTGTGATGGAAGAACAAAAACAGCTTTGCAGTGGATAGCTTCCTTCCCACAAAGAGAATAAGAAAAAGGTATAGAAAGAATAGGGTTCCATTTATCTATCCTTCATCCCTTTATTTGCCAATTGCAGTTCTCAGCTTTAAGCTCAGTATCTTTACTGCATGCCCTCCCTAGAAGATGAGAAACTGTTTACTTCTGGTTTGAGTTGTTTTACTGTTCTGAGTGTTCTGTGTTTTGTTGTTGTTGTTTATTTATTTATTTATTTATTTATTTATTGGTCTTTTAATAGAAGATAGAAGAAATAAGGAGGGCTGGCTCTAGATGAGTTGGCTGTTAATTTTCCACCATGCCTTATTCCCAGTTTTCTAAGTGTTTGTGAGGACAGCCAGAATATCGACATTGAAACTCCTTCACCAGTATGCGAAGTCTTTTTCTGGGGGTATGCACAGCTTGTTTGTCCATGTTTTTCTTTCATGATGTTCACATATTTTACCTTCTGTGAAAATTCAAAACAGACGAAACTACTACTGCCCATTACCATGTGACCACATTTCATCTGTGAATCACACAACAGTGATCTTTGTTTGAAATATCTAGAAACATAAAAAGACCAAGTCAGTGCAGTGTGAGCTCATTAATAGCTACTTAAGTATAAAGGTTTGATATTTATTTGTGGAATTTTGTCTTTTTTTTTTTTTTTTTTTTTTTTTTTTTTTTTTAGATATGAGAATATATATAAACCAAATATCAGATTGTTCCCATTTCCTCTTGTATGTTGTCATTGTTTCTTCAGTCAAGATCACATTTGAAAATCAATAAGGAATTTAAGGAAAGAAAGTCATTAGTAAATAATTTCCTTTTCCCTTTCATAGTATCCAGGGAGGTGGTTGAGTCACCATCCATCCCTGGATGTGTTTAAAAACCGTTTGGATGTGGTACTCAGGGACATGATTTAGCAGGAGGTTGTTAGGGTATAGCATGGTTAGGTTGCAGTTGGATTTTATGATCTTGAAGGTCTTTTCCAACCTGAGCAATACAAATGAGAAGATTTTGCTTACGCTGTTTAAGAACCAACATCTCCACAACCTTCCCTTGTTTCTGCCAGCACGGCAGTTGATGAGACAGCATAATATTAACAATAACTTCTTCTAAAAAGTACAATCATACATAACTAGACCAAACCAAAACCTATTCTAAAAGTACAAAATGAAATCAGAACTTTCCTAACAGAAAAAAAAAAAAAAAAAAAAAAAGTGAAAACAAAAATGATTCCACAGTTTCTCTTTAAAACAAACAAAATTTACTTCTGAGAAAAATAAATAATTAAATTCACAAAGAGAGAAAAAGAATTATCTATTTTAGCTAATTTTAAGTTTTATACATTTCTTGTATATTTATCAACAAGGAAAAACATTCCCTGTATCTGAAATATTTTTAGATATATATCTGAGAATAAAATGTATTCTGCTATAAAAATAACTATTTGTCTCTTTATTTTTTTTAAGAGAGGCAAAGGTTCAGTAGCTCAAGATTAGGATGCTAATCATGTGAAATCTACAGTTAGTACCGGCAATACTGGCAATCATGACAGTGGTGACATCTACTGAACTTTTATAGGTACCACCAGATACCAAATCTTAAAGGCAAATAGTGTCTTTATACAATGTTTTGGGAAAGATGCAAATGCAAAAATGGGCTTTTCAGAAGATAAAAATCTGAGTGCCTTATTGAAATCCACCAGAGCACTCTAAAATACTCACTGTAAGGCAAATGCCAAGCCTTAATTAAAAAGTCTCCATTTCTCTACACTAGACTGTAAACTATGAATCCTGTCTTGATTTCAGAGATACAGAATGTTATGCTTTCCCACCCTCCCCTGTAAAAATCAAAGTGGAAAGAGAAAATTATACCTTAAATGTCCAGCAGTCCAGGATTTTCTTTAGAACTAAAATGTATTCCAAAAGGAGAAAACCTCCACTGTATGTTCAAGTATTCTTCAGTGCATTTCTATCTCAATAAGAAATAGCAGGAAAAAAAAAAAAAGTGTGTGGAAGATAGCGTGTGTGAGAAATATAGAGATGTAGAAATCTGTGGAATGTGAATGAATGAGTATTAAGTACTAGATTGTGCTCTATAGAATGCTTCATTAACATTAAGAATTGCTTGATATTATAAAATACTTTGATTACCAGCACCATTGGATCTAAAACTGCCAAAAAGTTATGAGATGGAGAATTTGGTGTTCTAGATTTGTAACATTTCCTTTGTACCATAGGTCAGATTACAGGATCATAGGATAATTCCACTGGGGCTTGAAGAGACTCCAATCTCCTACTTAAAGCAGTGTCAACTAAGTCAGACAAGGGAGACAAGGTACTTGCTTCACAAGTCTGTAAGACAAACTAAACAACAATATGAGCGGAAAATAGGCAAAATGCCAGTGGTAAGGAAGTAAATCTTAGTTATTGTGATGACTAGCTTTCAGAATACTCTGAATATGGTTGTGAGAAGTCATCTAGTCTATAAAAAACACGATTCAGTTCTTGAGGAATCAAGACTGATCCAACAAATGCCATTTGAAAATGTTGAGCCTAATAGACCATGTATAGGACATAGATGGGAGACAGCCAGCCAGATTTCAGATGAATAAGTGCAGTTACCTCAGTGGCTACCTTCAGGCATTTGAAATCTACATGGAGCTGACAGATGCAATGCAGGACCTAGAGGAGATTTGTTTCTGACTGGAATGAGAGCTAAAGGCACAGGAATATGTCGCCTGGTTTCAGAATCATCCTGTGGCCTAGGCATGAGCTGCAATTTTAGATACATAGGCATAGCAACTCCTTATCATACATATATCTGAATATAGAAACTGAAGCATCAGTGATTAAAATGTTTTTAGTACTGAAGCAAAACCAACAAGGAATTCCAAGGATCAAAAAGCATCTAGGGAATTCATCACTGACTCATTTGCCCATTCTTACGAAAGAAACCTTTCATATGAAGGTCAAGGAACTGAAAAGAGATCTTCCAGACCTCATTCCAGGAATCCAAAAACAATACATTCCTTAAAGATAATATTATAAAAATAATAAACAAATCATAAAACTTTGGTAGTTACCTAAACTGAAAGGTTATAAAAGGCTTCCTTTTACTCTATCTGGATCACTGCTAACATTCATACCTGATTTTCCTTTGTGGGAAGAAAGTCTGAGCTCCCCAGCCATTCTTTCAGAGAAAAAAAAGAAAAAAAAAGAAAAAAAAAAAAGTTTTAAATTAAAAAAAAAAAAAATCAAATTGTGCAAACTTTTATATAGTGCAGAAGAAGAGCCACTAAACATATAGCTTTGTGTTCTCAGAGCAAATGGCTTGTGCTTTTTGCTCTGGTGAGCAATACATATTTTAAATGTCCCCACATACCATTATCATGCATAACAACCTGTCACTATTATTCATGTCTTTTTCCCAATATCCATATTTTGACATTACTACTGAAAAGATCCAGTGTGCTCAGTGGCTTCTTAGGAATAAATAATTGAAAGCTACTGTAAATTACATTAAGACTTGACATGGCTGACCCTCTCTCGCCTCAGTCCATTGCTATATCTTTAAATGTATTCCCTCCTAAATTATATTGTAATTTGGAGGTGCTGAAGTCTTAAGTTTTCTGACTCAAATGTAACTTCCTTCCCAATGCATAATTCATTTTCATTTTGTTCTTGGTGCTGCGTGTGCAATCGCATTTTTGGCAGCCAAAGACAGACTGAAATCAACAACTCTGTAAAGGTGAAAATGAAATCAGAATGGATGGCTTGGTAGAAGAAATATTAAGCATGTCACAATGTTTTGTACTTTATGTTGTGAAATGGAGACAAAACCCTCAAACAACTGTGAGTTTAAAATGAGAGGATGACATTTAAAATCTGAAAATTATCCACTGCTGATGTCATGCTGTTGTTGCATTTAATTGCTTTTCATATCACATAAGGTGATGGTTTCTGAATGTTCTTATGGCATGAAATTTTTTGATGAGGTGTATACTCTCCCAGTTTTCATTTTTTAAGGTGTAATAAATCCATCAATCCCCGTAGAATCAGATGAGGGCCATCAGGTTATTCTGAAAAAAGAAAAAAAAAAAAAAAAAAAAAAAAGATTCCTGAAGGAGCCCTGAAGCTTCCATGTCATTATTATGTTACTGGGGCTAATTTTCATCTATTTTAAGTCAAACTAGCGCTACGCTATGCTGACTGACAACCATACCTCTTTAAGATTTTTTTTAATCTGCTTTTGTTTGTTTGTTTGTTTGTTTGTTTGTTTCTTCTTTCAAAAATAAGTAATACTAATGGCAGATTCATTCAAAACAAAATAGCAAATAAGTTCATCCTTCAGTATTATGGTTTTCCTTAACATGTAATTATATCTACATGTTAAACATAGTGGGATGAACAGTAGTTGGGTTGTAATGTGATGGATCAAAACCAAAAACATGCCATACTGATATGTATTCAGGAAATTTTCATGAATTGAACATAAAGATGACAAGTATTTATTTATTTATTTATTTATTTAGAGGTCATGGTATTTCAGGGATGTGAAGCTGAAGAAGTTGTCTGCTTGTGGGTAGGAAGGCCCCACAGAGGGATTTGCATACGTTGGATCAATGGGCTATGGCCAATTGTATGAGATTCAACAAAACCAAATAACTTCTTCTGCACTTTGTCACAACAACCCCATAAGATGGAAACAAAGGAGTTTCTGCTGAGATCCCAAAGACAGAAGCTGCCATTCCAAGGAGAGCTGACTCAACCACTTCGGATTTGAGCTGTCACTCTAAAGACAGCTGACTTGACCACTTTGGAACCAGTGAAAAGGGGCCATCATCGCCATGGTCTCCATCATCGTTGCTGTTGTCAACAGAACAATGCCCAACGACCCACCACTACTGGAGATTAATGACTGAACTACGAACCTCACTGGATCCATGGTGGTGACTATCTCCCTCTTGCTTCCTATAAAGACTCCTTGCTTCTTCTTTCCTACTTTTCTATCACCCTCCTTCCCTTCCCCATTATCCTAATTCATAATAGTGTCCGTCCTCCTCTTCCCCATCTTCCTTATTAAAATTTGTAATAAACTAGTCAGACCAACATTTGAACCATTGTTTCTTAATCTCATGCTGGGTATACTTATATTAAAAAGAACCTCCTCTCCCTCCTATAAATCGGAGTGAGACAACTAGATGATCATAGAGGTCTTTTCCAACCTGAATAATTCTATGACTCTATGATTCTAAGTTGTGAAAATTCAAAATAATCTATAGAAAGACAAAGTTATAACAAGATAGTGAATTATATACAACAACAGAGACAGCATGTAAGAAGACTTACATAAAACCAGTCAAAGAAAAACATGGTGGATAGTAATAAACTCTTATAAGGAAGGGATAAAAGATGGAAAGGATCCGAAAGGCAAGACATATCTGTCTTTTCAACTAACACCATAGAACCTCTTTTCCACAGTAAGGTGCACTTAAATATTTGTAATTTATCTGAATAAAGTCATATGTCCATACATTATACATAAGCATTCAGTATTGTTAGAAGTGCTTAGATCTTGTAGATGAGGTCAACAGATTATAATGAGTGCCACAGTCTCTATGTCATAAATGACAGATGATTTGGCTAATATGGTCATTCCTTTTTCTCACATCAGTGTTCCTCACTCTGAAAGCAAACTTATCTTATATGTATTACATATAATTGTCTGGATTTCTGAAACGTGGCACAATGCTGTCCCACTCAAGAGGATGCATTACTTAAGTGACCAATCTCTTTCTGCCACTTCCCCTGTTCCTGACTAGTCTCACTTCACCACAATATTAGTCTAGAGGATAAGTAGTCCCTCAGCAGAACTCTACAGGAGGATGTTTGATATGGTGAATGACCCATAACTTCAGCTGCTGTTTAGTTTTTCCACAATTCCAATTTATGATCTGCTTGCTTTTCCCTCCTGGTTTCTCACTTTCCATCTGTCCCAGAATAGCACCTTGTGCACACTGCTACACCAGCAAGGCGAGTGTTGTTTGTATGATAACACTTTCCCATCTGATATGCCCTTGTGCTTTCTTTTTCATGTTGTTCTGCAGGGCTAGAACAGCTGTCCTGAGGTAATATGTCAAGCCCCTGAACCTTGCATTATTCAGATCTTTTCCTAGGAGACCAGGAAAATCTGTGAGCATTCTCCACTTACTGGAACTTTCTTTTGTCAGTTAATAAAGTATTATCTAAGCCCTGTTCCTCTTGCTACACAGATGAAGTCGATAGCACTAAACAAGTTGTATTTTCATTGAATCTGAAAATACTGAGTTGCCCACCCTGGGTCACTAAGACATACAATGGAAAGACAAAGAAAATAGTTAAAATGAGGCATTTAACTAATCTCCTTCTACAGCCCTGACACAAAAGCTCAAAGTGAATTACCATGAAGAAGAGGAAAATGTATGAAATAGAATCTACATCTGTAGGCTCTGACAGCTGTGATATTATAGGCTGAATTAATATACAATTCCATAAATATACATTGGGTACTTCCATTACTGGAATGGAATGTAATGTCAGCTTTCATTGTCACTTGAAAAGTTGTGTGTATGGTAAACTACATATG
This sequence comes from Phasianus colchicus, assembly GCF_987193195.1. Taxonomy (NCBI): domain Eukaryota; kingdom Metazoa; phylum Chordata; class Aves; order Galliformes; family Phasianidae; genus Phasianus; species Phasianus colchicus. The sequence continues at coordinate 87,135,687 of NC_143476.1, read as the reverse complement.
ACTTCTGAGCTGTACCTTGACTAGCATTGTCTGATATAAAATTATATTGTTATATTATAAGATACATACAATCTTTCTTTCTTTCTTTCTTTCTTTTTTTTTTTTTTTCCTGTGCTAAATATATATAAATATATAGTAAAATTAACTGGGAGAAGTTTGTGATATTCATCACTATATACCTCACCTATACATGAAATGGCATAATCTGGAATAAATTGACATCTTCATGCAAGTAAGTAATTATAAAAATACAGAAGATCATTTACAGAGTTTTCTATTAATAAATAAATAAATAAAATAAAATAACACCCTGTGATGAGAATCCAGTATGTGTTTTTTTTTTCTCTCTTTATTTTTTTTTCATTTTAATATATATATATATATTTATATATACATTATATATAAAAATATATTTAAAAGGAATAGATGAAAGAAATAGACAAGTTCTGAATTGTAGTGATGTAGAATCATTGGCTGTATCTGCAGAAAAGTTGGGATACAATTTTTTTGAAAATGGCATTATTTTTTCTCCACCAAAGGAAATTAGATGAAATTTCTTTTGTCTCCCTTTTATTTATTTATTTATTTATTTATTTACTTCTTCCCATCTCTCCGCACATCCATCAATAAAGACACATTATATGTGGGTGAATTGGTTATAGCAGCAATGATTTTTCCTGTATTACAACATCACAGATTTTGAGGGAAAGATTAAGTATTAACTTTACAGTCTTGACTTCAAGAAAAAGAATTTTTCATATCCTTATTTTACCTGAGAAACTACTCAGAATGAAACATCACAGTTGTCCATAGCATAAGAGTAAACATGCAATACAACTTTTTCATTCTTTTATTTAAGTTGCAGTTAAATTCATATTTCAGGCATGCTTAATTTGATCACAATAAACTGTTTAAACAAGTAAGCTTCAGTATTTATAGTACATCAGCAACCTATTTAGTAACATCAGTTTGTTTTTTTTTGTTTTTTTGTTTTTTTTTCCTTTACATTAATATTCTCTAGCGTACTGAAAGTGCTATTTCCTCAGTGCCATTACTTATTGCCATGGGCTAGCTACATGTAGGCCTGTGTAGTATCAAATATAATGAATGAAATGAGAAGAAATCGTATCTGAGGCAAGAATAATGGGAGCAGCAATCTATGGGAGATACTGTCTTGTCATTAGTCCTGCCTGGGCTTTCTCTTTTGAAGTAAACTAGAACTCTGATATGATATTATGTTCCCAAATTTAAGACATGATTCCATCTACAGCGTTTGGATAAGCTCAGTCCTACACAGTAACAAAGTTAGTTGTGAAGCAGAGAGCAGATATGAGGATATCTGCTGGATCTAGTCAGCCACATTATCCATAAATGAATCTGTATTACTATAAGAACACAGGAAGTCTCATCCTTTGGAGATATTCAAAACACACCTGGACATTTTCCTGTGCTGCCTACAATAGTGAGCCAACTTTAGTAGGAGGGTGTACTAGGTGATATACAGAGGTCTGTTCCAACTGCTACAACTCTCTAGTGATTCTCAAAAATCTACTAAAGCTTGAGTTTTTATAAATGTCTCCCAGAAGGTTCAAATGCAGAGTGTGGCTAGTATTCCTCATCAAAACGCTATAAACTTTTGGAGCTTGTATAATAAATGTACTTTTACTCTTGCCCTGAAGGCCAGTTTATCTCATAATTCCTTTTTTTTTTTCAATTGTATTTTACTTTTCCTTCTTTTTTTTTTTTCTTTCCTTTTTTTTTTTTTTTTTTTTAAAGCTCATCAATGTTACACTAGTCTTTGCTGTGTTGAAGTCATTAGTTCTTAGTTTTTACTCATTAATTCAGCTGTCCGTAGTATGAAAATTTTTTGTTCTTTCTGTTCTTACATTCAAAATATCCTCTGGGCCAGATGTACAGAATTTTTAAATTTGTTTATATTCCATCCCTCTGCAGCAAAGTATGGAACTTTATTTCTGCATCAAATGCTGAATTTACTGTAATGAAAAGTTGGTATAATATTGGTCCCGTAATGCAGGTGGTAATAATATCTTTTCATTGCTACATATACATCTCTCTTGAGGAGATTTCTTTTTAGCTAAAGTCTTGGAGACTGTGCTTTTGAGTCAATATTATGCTGTGATAATTCTTTAGAACTTTATTTCTTTACATTAGCACCACTGGACAATATTCTTCTTTTACCGAAACATCATCATTTACCAGTAGCTTATATTCAGACTAATCCCTGCAGCACAATTCAGAAACACATTTTCTATTTACATTTGTCTCTCCCTGCTCTCATTTCACTTTCCAGAGCTTTTCTCCCCATGCTGTAGTAGGCCTGAATTTTGATGAGGCCAAAACACAAAGCAGTCATCACAAATGACTTATTTAGATGCACAACTTTTAGCATACTGCTGATTCAGTTACTATATCAGTCAAGTTTCCTGAATTTTCCTGAGATATAGGAATTCCAAAAGGATTTGGAGATGCATTACAATAAGCTCAGGAGTTACATTTGTTCTTCTTTTCGCTGTTGCCCAACCCCGATTAGAGGAAATATTAGCTAATTGCTTTCACAGCAGTGACAAATGGCCAAAGGGTTCAGGTGTAGAAAAACAGAGGAAAAAGGGTTAATGTTGCGGATCACCTTGTTCTTTTATTATTTAGGTTCCTCTGAAGCTGTTGATTTAATTGAGTGATTTCTGACTAAGGCCAGAGCTGTGAATGGAGCACTAGGCCCATGAGGTTTGGTGACTTCTGATAGAAGGCACTGCATTGTGTGGCTAATAAGATACTAATTGTGTACCAGACTGAGGATGAAAGCAGTTACAAGCAGGTGGTCAAGAGGAAGTACTGTACCCCAAAGAGCTGCAAGCACTGAGTTTTTTGGCTGGGAGGAGCTGTGAGCTGTGCTCTTTACTGGTTTTCTGCAGAATGAGCAACCTTTAACTGGCACAGATACTCTGTGCAAGCAGATGTATTGAGAGAAAAGTTAGACACTTAATTAACAGGTGTAAATGTGGCTCACTGGTTATGTTTTCTATGAGAGAGTAGGATACAAAATTTGTTAGTGAGAAGAATCAGATTCTTCATTCTTCCATCTTTTGAAAACTTGAGCAAGTTGTGATGCCTCAGTTTCTCTCTGATATCAATCCCCTACACCCCTTGGTTTCTTTTATGTTGTCATCTGCATCGTTTCACTAAGGGACATGGTTTATAATGTTGGAATTTGACAGTCCAGGTTGATAGTTGGACTCAGTGAGGTTTTGCCTCAATCAAACAACTCTTTGAAATCTCTTGCTCCCTTGGTCCTTGCTCTCTGTGTTTCGTCTTGCAAGACTTACATTTATTATTCATAATGCAAATTCCTCATTCTTTCCAGGAAGATACTAATCTCTTTCTTCATTTTTACTCAAAACAAAAACAAAAAAAAAAGCAAACAAACAGACAAACAAAACAACAACGAAAAACACCAGTATCTTGTCATCTACAAATGTTAACCAAGACTAACTGTGGAAGAGTGAGGAGAGAAGAAGAAAAAAACAAAGGATTAATAAAGAGGATGTTCCTAAACTTTTTCCTTTTCTTGTTTTGTTTTCTTTAGTTTTCATGTGTTTGCTTTTGTTTGTTTGGTTGGCTGGTTGGTTAGGGTTTATTTGCTTTGTTTTATTTTTCTGTGATATCAGTGACACTTCAAATTGCTGCTGGTATGAATCCAAGTTAATAGGATATATTCCTGAAGTTTGCTTTCTAATCAGATCAGTCTGAATCTTATTAATAAAGCTGACTACTCTGAGCAGAGCTATCTGCAGCTAAATAATCAGATTTGTTATTGAGATGTGATTAAATTGCTTACAAAAACAACCCAAAAGTTATAAATTACACCTGGATTACTAAAATTTAAATTAAGGTGTTTTGTTGTTATTGTTTTTTTCCTCCCCAATAAATACATCCTGAATTTCTTTTCTGTTTTATATATTTATTTTTATTTATTTAAATTCATGTATATTGCTTATTCTATAACTTTTAGCTCTTTTGGTCTCTGTTTCAGATCATATTGCAGAGAGCAATGACATCATTCTCCTCAATTTAAAGAACTGGAAAGGTGAAATACAGGACGGGAAAGTATAATCAGGAGGAAGTGTAAAATCTGAGTTTTCATAGAAATCAAGGGAAGGTAAACAAGTTGACAGTTTTCATATACTTCTATCATCTTAGCAAATCATCCTGATTATCTTTACTGGTAGACTTGGTAGAAGGCAGGACTGGGATTATTATGTTTAGCACAATTGACTTTAGATAAAGTCTAAACTCTCCCATATTACTTTTGAGAAAAAACAATATTCTAATGACATAGATTATACAGTATGTTCTTTCTAATTTAGACCTTGAGTTGGCACTTAAAAAGATTTAAGAACTCAGTTAAAGTTGAGTCCATCAAGTGTTTAAGTGCTTTGCTGACTTGAAATTTAATGAGGCCCCCTGCAAAGGTTCCTTCTTGTTCTCTGGTTCTCTGGCTCTGAATCTTGCAAATATGAGAATGTGCAGCTCCGAATTCCCATTCTGTTTTCTCAGCTAATTTTTTCCAACTTGAAAACATCCTTCCCCATTCAGAGTTGATTGCTTGATTACAACACTGAGCAAACTAATGGCACTCCACAAATAATTCTTCATAATTAGCACTACAGATAGGAGAGGCAACATCAAAATAATATTCAATAGGACCAGTGCAACAGTGTGAATTGGTCAAATTCCTTTCTTGCATACACCGTGAAGCTGAGAAAAAATTTATTCCTTTTATTTCTCTTGCTTCAAGCAAGTAATTGCTTGTGATATATTCAAGACGCCTCCTAATAAATAATAATAATGATTATAATTAAAAAAAAAAACCACACACACACACACACAAAATAAATAAATAAATAAAATCCTACCTTAAGTAAATATAAAATATTTCTTTGGATTTACAGATTGTACAGACTAAGTTCTTACCTTATACAACACCAATAGGAAGTACCAATGATCACAGCTCCTGTAGTTTTGCAACTTGCAGTCATCATGAGGGAACAAATGAGCATAGTAATGTATCACACAAAGGAATATGTAGACTTCAGGTGCTGGAGTTGAAGATCTCACTGAGGAAAACTTAGTGGTTATATATTATATATTATATCTTGAATCCAGATATTACAGTTTCATACATGAAGGAAAATTCTCACAAATAACAGGTCAGAATGAATACAGGATTTGAATAAAACCAGTAACTTGTATTCTGTCCAAACATGTAAACTAGTGTACAACTCCAAGACTGTAGGGAGTTGAGAATAAGTTTCTATCACTTGGACTTTTTGAATGGTCTGGCGTCCCCAGACCACAAACATCTAGGATACCTGCCACGTGTGGAGTTAGGACTAGAGAGCAGGGTGAGCTATTGCATGCTTCATTCTGCAATAGTCCTCACTCACAATTAGGTTTAAAAAAAAAAAAAAAAAAAAAAATCTCTTCAGCTTCAATACATTGTATTGCAAGTTCAGCTTTGAAGTAATATCAGTAAGAAGTAAGGGAAAATGGGACAGCTATTTTTGTGACATTCTGACATGAACAGATATTCAGAGACATTCTTATGACAGCAATGTAATTAATTCTTCCAGATGTAGTTGCAGAGAGATTCTGAACATTAAGGTAAGAGGTTTTTGGGTTTTTTTTGTTTTTTTTTTTAATACACATACATACATACATACATACAAATATATATATATAATATATTTCTTTATTCTCCTGTTGGTTACATCCAGGATGACCAAGAATGAAGCAACCCTCCAAGTGAGATTGCAAGCAAAAAGTGTGATATGAAAAACGAAAAGTTTTGATTTTGTAATATATCTTTGATTTTACGATTGCATATTTATATGTATAAATGTATATATATGTATATATATATGCATATATATATGTGGAAATTATGCATTATGCAAACAGGAATGGAAGAAATATACTTTTGTCTGGCAGATTTTGGTTCCAAAATGAAGTGTTCCAGCATTTGGAAAATACACAGTGATAGATATTCCTGATCTTCAATTCTGTGTAGCATTCAAAACAATATTTTTTTATTAACCTAAGGGAGTGAGAACGAAGAGGATTGGATTTTCCCATCAGGTTAGTGGAAATGTCAAGTGAATTTCTCTCCTATTGTTTTTCCTCCAATCAGTGACTCAGTGTGTGTGATACTTCATAGGCAGCTGTTCTGGAGAGGTCACCTCTTCCTCTCAGTCTAGTAGGCGCCAAGCAAAAAAAAAAATTGCAGAGCTAAGTAGGAAAACTGAAGAAGAGGGAAATTACATTTAACTGTCATTTCCTTTATTTTCTGAATATATTGATTATAGTTATGGGAAACTCATGGTATATTCCCATCACAAATTTTGTATACCAGTTAATGTTACTCCAACAAGTCATCAAATTTTTGTGAATTATTCTTTAGTGCTATGAGTCTCAAGATGAGGGACAGGTAAAGGATTGTGAAATTTTAGCAGAACTGAACTGCTTTTAGTGGATATAAGCCTTTTGATACTTGCTTCTTAGTTTTTGTTTAAGGTCTTTCTCCACATAGAACAGTCCCATCACTGCAGTGGGAATAAAATGGGATAATGACTATTCCAGGACACTAACGGGCAGAACATGATTGCAATGTGTTTAGCCACCATCAATATTAATGCATTCATTTGAGGGGCAATAAATTGATAGAGTGTGGCCTTAGAATACATAAAAATTGCATGTTTCAAAGCCATAATGGAAAATTCTTCTATGAGTAGAACTAACTGAGGAAAGGGCTTTTTCTAAAAAGAAAGTGTTCTATCAGAAAAGATAAGAGAAGTAGTTGCCTTCTGTAATTCTCAAATTGGAAAGAAATAAGTTACATTCATCCTCAGGTTTTTTTGTTTTTGTTTTTGTTTTTGTTTTTGTTTTTGTTTTTTAATCTGAGGAAATGATCACTGAATACTATTTTGAAAGAGAGCAAATCATTCATTAAGACAGCTATTCACTTATTTATTCACGTGTTCCTTACTTTTATTCCCAGTCAAAAAGGAGTATTAGGACATATATTTATATCAGTAAATTAATTATTAAACTTCTGTACACTGAATGTGACGGCTTACACTTCTGCCAGAAGTGTTACTATCCTGATTTTATCAGAACCAGCTGGTATACTCCCAAATTATTCCTCAGCATTTCTGATCATTAGCATGGATTAAAAGCAGTGTGTAGTTTGAATGCATCTGTCTTCTTTTTCAGGTTAAGCATTTGGATTCATAGTATGAATGAAAGCTGTGTTGCAATCTCTAGCCTCAGTATGACTGAGAAGTCTCAGTGTTTTATACAATTTATACCTATGAATATAGCCATCAAATCCATCTGTGATTATGTCATTTAAGAGCCACAGATAAACTGCCTTAGTTATTTACTTAAGCTGGAAATCATGTATATCCCATAGTGGTTTGTCTGTCCTATTTAAAAGAAAGAAGAAGGAAAAAAAAAAAAAAAGTGGAGATTAATGCACCAATGTGTTTAAATGTATGTATAAAATAACTTATAGAAACCTGGATTTTCTTTCTGCCTCACACATATCACTTGAGTCTGGAAACACCTTTTCTATCCACCTCTTCTATCTGTCCTAAGTAGGATACATGTTGGGAAAACAGGCACATCTATAAAATGCTAAGAATGTTATGTGTTCTACAGAGGAACAGAGAGCTTAAACAACATAGTCCTAGCAGGTTCAGACTCCAAATTAAAATATAGTCAATACAAAACACACTGATTTAAAACATAGCTGTTATAATGCATGGGGTTAGCTAAATCTACAAAAAGAGAAGTCAGTGTGAGATATCCACCAGACTAACTTACAGAAACTGTCAAACACAGTCATAACTCAGTCTTCAAAATGCAAATAATTAAAGAACAGATATATACATATATATAATTGCAAATATAAAGAGTTATATTTTTTGGTTGCTTCCCCTATCCACCAGCATCACTCTTGCTGTGTTGGGGCTAAGGCCTAATCCAGCAAACTATCCTGACAGAGATAGGATGCAACACTCAGTAGCACTTGCTGAAATTGAATTGTAGAGATCTAGATGATAACAGCATGCTAAAAAACACCGTAGCCCATGGCTCCTCATTATCCTTCTGTCTGTAGCTCTACATCCTGACCTGGGGGGGATGCCTTAGGGTATCTCTGTGCATATCCCGAGGTAAGAAATATCCAGCTGATAAGAGTGAAATGCTGCACAATGCCAATACCGAGAGTTGTTGTGAGAATCTAGGAGGTGAGTGGCTTTGCAGTTTGTTTTTTTTCCCCTGGAGTATCTTTTGAAGGGCATAACTATGAGAATATAAAATTTCTCCAGTTTGGGAAAGGCAACATCTTATCCTTAAAAATCTGTTAACATGTTGGACATGAAGAGAAGGGTAATGATGGGCCTGAAAAACCTGAAGTATAAAGAGAGGGTGAGGTAAAGGTGAAATATCTGTCATCCATAAAGTGAAAAGTCTGAGAAAAGAGGAATATGTATGGATACTTTCAAAATCGTCTGTGAGAGCTGGATGCCTACCTTCTGTTACTGTGCTGATGTCTGCACTGCCATTTAGCATTAACGTTCCATGGACTGATTATGCTCAGAGATGATTTCAGGTCACACTTTCTAGTAATTTTTTAGTAATGCCTACATTTGTATGTAAGCTGATTCAGGATCCTAAAGTGTTGCGTATATGTGGTATGTGTGCTTTTTTTCATTATTATTATTATTATTAATGAAACAATTCTCCCCAAACTGTAGGTATGATCTACGTTCATCACAGAATCACAGAATCACAGAATTGCCAGGGTTGGAAGGGACCTCAAGGATCATGAATCTCCAACCCCCCTGCCACATGCAGGGACACCACCATTCCACCTAATGCTAGACCAGACTGCCCAGGGCCCCATCCAATCTGGCCTTGAACACCTCCAGGGACGGGGCATCCACAACCTCCCTGGGCAGCCTGTTCCAGTACCTCACCAGTCTCTCCGTAAAGAATTTCCCCCTGACGTCCAACCTATATCTCCCTTCCCTCAGCTTAAAACCATTTCCCCTTGTCCTGCTGTCACTCACCCTTTCAAAGAGTTGATTCCCCTCCTGTTTGTAGGCTCCCTTTAGGTACTGAAAGGCTGCAATGAGGTCACCCCGCAGCCTTCTTTTCTCCAGGCTGAACAAGCCCAGCTCCCTCAGCCTGTCCTCATAGGGGAGGTGCTCCAGTCCCCTGATCATCTTCGTAATGATCATCTTCATGTTTGCATCATTGATATTTTTAATTTTCAGATACAAGCAGCAGTGATCAGCAGATGTCACAAGAAAGCTGTCATCTTCATGAGGTCTTCTACCTTCTCATTTGCAGTTCACCAGAACACCTCATCACTCCTTGTGCTTTCAATTTGTAAGTGATTCTTTTTTCATCTTGGGCGCACAGAAGGATGTCACGCTCCAATTTATAGGAGGGAGATGAGGTTCTTTTAATATCTGTATACCCGGTGTGAGATTAAGAAACAACGGTTCATATGTTAGTCCATCCAGTTTATTATAAATCTAATTAGGGAGACGAGGAAGGGAAGGAGTGCGATAGAAAAGCTAAGAAAAAGCAAGAATGCCGTGAAGCGGGGATAGTCACCACCAGGATCCAGCGGCGGTCCCGTTGCACAACGTTCCAAAGGTCCGAGGCAGAAGCAGCAGGGGGGGAGAGCAGCAGCTTGGAAGGCCTGGGCAGCAACCGGTAGCAGGAAGAAGTCACAGAGCCAGTCCAGGAGGAAGCAGCAGGACTCAGGTAGCAGGCCCAGGAGAGTCCGTCAGCATGCAGGAATTCCGTGGTGAGGAATCTGATGACAGAAACCCTCTCTCTCATGGTTTTCGATTCCTCTTTTATCCTACTTCTTCTCCTGCCTACGTGACATCCCTGGGCACTTGAGCAGGAGTCCTGCGAGTACTTCCTGAGATGGCCATCTTCCTCGAGATAAGCTCACACAAAAGACCACTTCACAGCTATTAAGCTGCAGCTTCTCTCTCTCTCTCGTTGCCCCGGCCCAGTCCATCTGTCACCCTCGCACAAAAGATTTCGCAATCCTTGCCCAAGACTTGTCCGTCAAACTTCTCCAGACAAAAGATCTCTCAACCCCTGACCAGGACTTGCTTGAACTTGTTCATCTGTGTCCTTCAGACAAAGGATTTCACAACCCTTGCCCAGGACTTGCCTGAACTTGTTCGTCTGTGTCCTCAGCAAGCTTTGAGACAATGATGATGCAAAATAATAATCTCTTGCAAAGGACCAAGGGAAAAAAAAAAAAAAAAAAAAACATAATATATAGGGGGGGGTGTGTGTGCGTGCGTGCGTGCGTGTGTGTGTGTGTGTGTGTGTGTGTGTAGTCGGATGCATGGAGACAAACTCAAAAAGATAATGGATTATTTTCCCCTTTATTTAACTGATTTCTTCTTTACATTGAGAAAAATAACACCTAGTGATTATGTTCCCTACTCTACCAAATATTTAATAAGGTTCCTTTAAAATGGTCTTTTAAAAGTTCAGGTCTTTATTTGTTTCTTTGATGGTTTGATTTTTTTGGAACAGTCATTTGGAAATGCAGGCTGAATGCTCACAGGCTTTGACTAATAGAGAATTTTGTGTGGCTTATTAAATCATCTGTTTTCCTTTCTCTCCCTCCATATCTCCCTTTTGCATCTCCCTTTCACTCGCCATTGATAATGCATACATTTGTAATTGAAGAAAATCCATTTTTAATGACTTTACAGTTGTCGCTGTTGTTGCTCTTCTGAGTGCTATAGCTTCTGCTCCCACAAGCTAAACACATTTGACTGCTAATTTTCTATTCTAAGATGTTGGAAGGTTCATGACATTTTTTTACATAAAGCACATTTACAAACTAGTAAGCTCTGATGTGAAAATTACTATTTCTCTTTTGTAGGGAATAAGTACAGTAGGTTGCAATAGCAGAAGCAGTCAGTATGCTCATAAAATTCCACAGCAAGAGGAAAAAAAGAAGTCAATATCCCAGGGACTTAGGAAGTGCGAAAGAGAAAAAAAATATCAGAATATACGTCAGGATGGAGAGGCAGAAAGCAGATATGTTGCTAGAAAGAGAAAATTGCAGGACTTTTCAAGCAGAAAACTATTTTATTCTGAGAAACCAACAGCTTAATTAAGGACATGCTGTTGGCATCTTCCTCCAGCATAGTATGTGTTAAGCTCTTAGTAATGTTTATCAGAAATTGTGGGGATTTTTAAGCCAGTAAGTCAGAGCATGTAACTTCAATGGTTTTTCTTTGGTTGGTTGGTTTGCTTTGCTTTTTTTTGTTGTTGTTGTTATTTGGTTGGTTTTGGTTTTGGTTTTGGTTTTGGTTTTGGTTTTGGTTTTGGTTTTGGTTTTGGTTTTGGTTTTGGTTTTGGTTTTGGTTTTGGTTTTGGTTTTGGTTTTGGTTTAAGAAGCAAAACTACCTGAGGAAGAAATTTGTAAAATCCTGGGAATTGAATCTTTCCTTCCATCCATGTAAATCAGAAGTAATCCCAATAAAGCCAGTGGCATTATCTGCCAGCCAGCATAGAACAAGTTAATGTGAAAATAATTTTTCACATTATTTATTTTTATTTATTTATTTATTTCAAGGGAATTGAAAAAGCCTTGTAATTCATTTGCTCAGGAACATTGGTACAGGCAGCTAGCAAGGTTGGTATCTAGAAATTTTATGAATTATTGACTGTCCTTAACAATATGAATCACATGAAAAAAAAAAAAAGAAAAAAGAAATGTTGGCTGTACTCACAAAATCCTACGAATGTTCCTTTGAATATAATGGTAAGGAAAACTGGCTTTTCTGCTTTAGAATTTTTTTGATTAAAGAATTCAAATTGTGGCATTAAAATACATGGTTTAGTGATGAGACATGTAGATCAGATTAATGGTTGAACCTTCTGATGTTGAGAGTCTTTTTCAGTCTATATGAAAATGTAATTTACTTTGTTTCGTTTTGTTCCTGTCCATTCCTTATACTACAATTAACCTGTATTAAGTGGGATGTATATTTTATATTTTTCTTTTTTTGAAATTATGACATTTTTGAAGATAGTATCTCTTTATGAAACTGTATTTCATTAAGCATAAGATTAACCACATTTTCAAAATAATAATGGAGCTTTATTATTATTATTAATTGAGAACAAATGAAAAAAAGTTCATTTCCACTTTCCATAATTGAGTCACATTGCCTTTCAAAACGAGTCACATTAAAAGTGATTTTGCTTCTAAAAGAAATTGATTAAATTTCACTGTTTTGAGGCACTTGACAGACTTCCATACTATGAAAATGAAAATCAGTAATTATTAGCGCTTTTCCTGGATTTAATATATGATAGCCAGAAGTGGTGGGAGGAAGTGCAACTATTTCACTGTCCTCAGCTGTGGTGACCTTGGTAAAGCTTCAAAGTAAGATTAACTGGGATAGAGTTGTGAGTAAATCTCACCTGGAAAACAGAGATGAACTCACCGTTTTTGTGAGTACCATGAGAGCTTTCGAAACAATGAATGGCCAGTATTTTGCTGTGCAAGCATCTCTTACAGATAATTTAAATGGTAACTGCCTTTCAGAAGTTACGTTCTCTTGTATGCATGTAGCTATCTTCACCTATGCCTCATCCTCTGTGTCAGTATAATTGTCATAAAAGGAAATATATGGATAAGAATACTTAATGTGTGTTTGTCTCTGTTTTCTTTCAAGTGAGCTGGATCATGGCTGAAAAAGACAGAGGAGAGAGAGATCAACTGAAAAATACATGTCCTGTACACCAAGAACTAATTCAATAAGCAGCAACTCCCTACTATTGGACGATTTAACTAAATTGCCAGTCTAAAGTTTTCTACGCTGTATTTCAAACATCAACACATTGCATGGCTGTTCCTCTTAATTTCTCACAAAGAAAATGCAAAATGAATTCATTATGCTGGAGTAAGTGGAAAAAATTATGAGTTTCTCCAGAAGAGTAGGCAATGGGGAGGGATTGGGCAAGGTGATTATATTGAGATTTTTGAATAGTTGGCCATTCGCAAGAGGATCCCCATTACTTTTCTGATAATTGCATCTTCTTCACTATGACTTCCTAGTGGGATAATGCATGTTCCCTGTGCAGGAGATAATGAAAAATGCCATGCATGTGATACATATATGCCATGAATTGTGCATTGTATTTCGTCCCTTTCTCCACCATGTAGATTGCAATAGTACACACCTGCATTGTGTGTTAATGCTTGTTTGGTTGTTCAGGTCTCTGTACAGAGTCAGTAAATGTATCTTGAAAATGGAGCTGGCAGAGGAATATCACTCTCCCAGTGTAATTACCTCCTGTGTTTAGTGGGCCTCAGTGTAACACTGAGTATATTTTTGTTAGCTATTATGTAAATGACTTTCAAAGCCCACTACATTGTAATAATGACAACATTGGAAGGGATTTGTAGAAATGATTTTCTTTTTCTTTTTTTTTTTTTTCCTTTTTTAAAGAGAAAGTCATCGTAGGAGCTAGGACTGCATGTTTCTTTTAATTAATTCATCCTATTACAGAAGGGTTTCTGTTGAAGTTTCTGCTGACAAATCAAGGAACATGAAACAAACAAACAAACAAAAATAGGAGGGAAAATGGAGCATAAGCATATTCATTTACAATTTTTTTTTTTTTTTTTTTCAAGTGGTATGTAAAGTCTCTCATGTGCTATTGCTGTCTTATTACTTCTTGGCATTTTTATTTCTGTTCTATTTTCAGCTGGGGGAATCTTTCTGCATACTGTATAGCTAAATCAGATTCATTAACTTTCACAGAAAACTCGATTTGCATTAAATACTTTGCTTTTTGTATGTAGCTTCACATATCTTGAGGTTTCATGTTTTGCATGAAATGTTTGACTTGAAATTATTTACAAGAGAGGTAAAAAGTGATACCATTGAAAGTCCTCAAGTTTGAATACTTTGGAAGACAATGAAGTTATAATGTTAGTTACTGCTGTAATAGGGCTATTTTGGACATTTCATGTTATTTTAATGTTGTACTCTTGATTTGTTTTTCATGTGTTCTAGTATTTAATAAGAATCACTATTGGATGCATATGAAATTCAGTAACAATTCATAGAAACCAGTTTTTTACTGTATTTAATTCCATAAAAAGGGGGAGGGAAAAAAAAAAAAAAAGAAAAAAAGAAAAAAAAAAAAAGTAGTTTAATTGTTTAGAAGCTATAGGAATGCTTTAAATGGAAATAAAATTATAAAGATATTACATATATAGTAATATTCACTTGGATAATATTAACGAAACTTATGAAGGATGCAGTTAAAATATTTTGGGTCTTTAGTCTCTTCTTATTTACTGCATACTCACACTGATTTATTTCTGATTCTCCTTTAGCAAAAGGAGAATGAGTGAGTGGATTTTTTTAAGATTCCAGAGGTTAAGTGGATCAATGGTCATAACCCTGAATTCCATCTGTTATATAAAGAAATTAACTAACTTCTTTCTGAAAGGAATTTTCTACTGCTAAAAGAAGAAGAAGAAGAAAAAAAAAAAAAAAAAAAAAAAAAAAAGAGAGAGAGAGATTGAGAATCAGAGGATGGAAAAATATCACTAGATTGTCCGGAATTCTTTTTCATATACAAAGTGGCAAATTCAATTTGTTGTCTGTTGTACATGTCCTTTTTTTTTGTATTTGGGTGCTTGTATTCATGATAAATATCTGTAGTTCTAGTTGTAATTGCCAAATATCTTGAGTATCCAGATTCACATCTTCGTCACAAATTGTTCTTCACTTCAGCACTGGAAGAGGATCTCCAGAGATGTGGTTGAGTCACCTTCCTTGAATGCGTTTAAAAACCATTTGGATGTAGTGCTCAGGGACATGATTTAGTGGAGAGATGTTAGAGGTAGGGTACTATGGATAGGCTGTGGTTGGACTTAATGATCTGAAAAGTCTTTTCCAACCTGAGCAATTCTGTGATTCTATGATTCAGTTTTCTCAGCTGTCTTCTTTGGCAAAAACACTCTTTTTTAAGGAGTTTTAATTGTGAATGTTGTATGTGTATGCACAGTATTTGAATTGAGAACTTTGAATCTTAAGCTAAAATAATTGCTTCCACTTTTCTTCCTGTGGCCTCTTAATATGTGAAGTGAAAAATGTCCAGAAATATTTACAATTTGTCTAAGCTTGTGAACCTTATTATGTCCCCTTACAAGCAGGACAAATAGGGCAGTTTTGAATAAAGATTGCTGAAAAATAGACAAAAGCAATGTTTCCTCATGTTTCCAATTTTATGTAGAACACGTGGTCTGAAAAAATATAAGTATTGTGGAAATATTCTTTTTTTTTCCTATCATCTATCATCTATTTTTATTTTATTTCTATTATCTGTTTTATAATATTAATGGTAAATAACAGTTATAAAAACTTATGACTTTTGGAATGTGTGAGCATTTTTTATCTGTAACAGACACTATAATTAATATGCATGTATGTATTCCAAATAGTATCAGGCTTTGGTGCAAGCACACTGAAAGACAATCTGCTTCCATGGGTAATGTATAAATTAGATAAATTAGATGGGTAGAAAGATTAGATATAATGTTATTTCATAATGGGTTTTATTTTTTATTTTATTAATATTTGCATAAATTCATGCTTAATGTTTCATTTCATTAATGTTATGTCTAATGTTATTTCAATTAGTTTGGAGGTTTTTTTTTGTGTTTCATGTAACAGCTTGAAAAGCTTGGACAGAGTCATGGAAATGGAATAAATCTGTTAATGCCAATCTAATTGTGCAATCTACTCAGTGGTCTTGAAAATCAATCAATACAAAACATGTTTTACATAATTCAGTATGAATTTTCCTTTGTCACTTAGGAATGGTTCCTCACCATAAAAATGTTTCCAAGAACAGCAACAAGATATCTTTGAATATTTAAATCTTTTCTGCAATCTGTGTTAAAAAAAAAATGATTTTAGCTTGCCTTACAAATGACCTAGAGAGGCTTCCTACTGAAAAGTGATGGTATTCATTCTCTCTCTTCAGTCGAATTTTAGTATCCTTCCTGAGGGAACCAGCTGTCACTTAGTTAAAGGTTTGAAAATCTAGGCACAAGCCTATTTTTATTTGATCAAAATAATTCAGAGGGTGCACTAGCTTCCAGTTGGCCATTAAGACTGGAGTTCATTTGACTAAATGTAGATGTCAGTGACGCTGTCACACTTATTTTTTTTTATTTTGTCGCTACACCCAGCGAGGGAAATAGGATTGTAATTCATCCTGTCCTTAATAAATGGTTAGAATACATCATATAGCATAGAATACAGATAAATTAGTCTTCATCTCCCTAGGCTATAATGGAACATACATGGCTAGCTCAAAAGTAGATTTCCAGTGTAGATATCCCAAAATTAAAGATGATCAGCCTCATCATAAATATTTTGTTCTTTTTTTCCATGAGTTCTGAGCCACCTATGTTAGACTTCTTTAGAATAATTCAGACTAGTATTTAAACACTATTTAATCTTGCCCTAATGTAAGTTTTGAGTCTAAAAAAAACCTGGCAAATCCTTGAGGTCTTTCATCTCATCTTCTGTTCAGGTTTTGAGATTCTCCATTGTTATTTACATTTATTTTATATCCTAAAGTTCCTCCTGTAGCGGTTTTTGAAATAAAAGACTCATTAAAATATACCACCTGTCCGTTGCATTGTGCTGTAGCCACTCTGCAGTGCTCAAACCTTGTTCTCGTGTCTTCTGAAGAAGTAATTCTGTATCATCTGTATGTGAGTCACTGTACTTCAGTGGGTCAACAAATTATGTCACCGCTATCAAGTTCCCCATTAGAAGCAAGAAAGCTAAGCAATATTCCTGTGCAATACCATACATTACCAACAATTTACTTTCCACAATTTAAGAAAAAGATGATCATGTGTTTTTTCATTTAATGTGAAATAGTAGAGTTAAGATGTGAGATTTAAGAAACCAGCTATCTTCATATTTTGTTACTCAGTGTTTGAAAAAAAAAAGTTGAATGATGCTATGGAAAAAAAATATATATATGTATAAATGAACAAAGAAAGAAACAAGAATATACATGGCAACTTATCTATTGCAAAAGGAAAGGAAAAAGCAAAAGGTAGGAAAAATTCCTTCATCCTCCTAGAGTAAGTATTATCAGCACTCAGTAGATCACTAATAGGTCATGTAAATAATTTTGAAAAGTAGATTCTTGATACTCAGCATGTAAAATCCTCTTTTTTTTTTTTTTTCTTTTTCTTTTTATTTTCCTCCAGAGTAAAATACATTAAAGAAATTTTAAAAATAGGTTTTGTAAGGTTTTCATCAGACTTATGAAGGAAGTAAGGTAATGTGATCATTACTGCTCCTATTTCTGTGCATACTAAACTTGATTTGGCTCCCTCAGTAATGAGGTTTCATATAATATTCACAGAATCACAGAATGGCCAAGGTTGGAAGGGACCTCAAGGATCATGAATCTCCAACCCCCTGCCACATGCAGGGCCACCAATCTCCACAGCTAGATCAGGCTGCCCAGGGCCCCATCCAATCTGGCCTTGAGCACCTTCAGGGAAGGGGCATCCACAACCTCTCTGGGCAGGCTGTTCCAGTACCTCATCACTCTCTCTGTAAAGAATTTCCCCATGATGTCCAACCTAAATCTCCCCTCCCTCAACTTAAAACCATTTCCTCATATTATCTCCTTATATACACATTTACATATTCTGATTTTGCATACATATTCTTAGTTCAACTCTTTCTGGTCAGGATGTCTATGACACTCCAGGAGCACGTCTTTATGAGTGATATGTATAGTAAAGATGCTCAGTTCAGAGAATTTGCTGTAAAGCGTCTACCCCAACCCTCTCCACATGATCCCTGATATCTCATCATTATGAAAAATATCTGCCTTAAAGTCAGGACAGCAACAAAATTCGTAGTGGTGGTCTTGTCTTTCATTTTAGCATTTACAGCAGTCCTGGGATCTGACTAGAGAACCTGAGCTGCAGAAGGTCAGGGTATATGCTTGCACAGCACCGGGCGAATGAGATCATAAGAACTCTGCTGACTTTGGCCTCTGGTCTTCAATAGAATACATCAATTAACAAAGACATCAAATAGTTTAGGATGTATAACTAAAAATCTGTTCATCTCAGCATCAGCCACTCTAAAATATAGTCACAGATTCTGGGGGTATTTTAAGGCTTCTGAGGATATAATGTAATGACTGATCTTCCAAGAATTCTGAGTTAGCTATTCTGCTAAATTACCATGGTTCTGATTTCTAAACCATGATGAACCTCATTGATGACAAAAGAGTGACAGCATTTGTCTTAACCTTGAGCATGCTTTCTATTTATATGTATTATTAAAAACAATCACAGAAAAATTGAAGAAAATAAGCCAAATTTTCAACATTGTAATTACAGTTGTAATAAGTACAGATTAAAAAAAAAAAAAAAAAAAAAAAACTCTTCCCTCCTACCTAAATGTAAGTCAATACCCATACAACAGAAAATATAATTGTGACTCTGTGTAGCTAAGTGTCTGAGAATAACAGCATTTGATTGTTAACATCAATACTTTTGGTATGATTTCTGTAATCAAATAAATCCAATTGTGCTGGAATGCATTTTTTCCCATGCATAAAGACAAAATCTTTCCTTCTGTCTTCTACTATTAATGGTTTATCACTGCTCAATCATTGTCATGACCATGTCTGCCTGGCTTTTCATGGATTTGTAGATAAGAACCAGAGGCCCCAAGCACAAAAATTATTTCAAAAATGTCTTTTGTATTTGATCTCATATTACAGTGAGAAGATACAGTCAAGGAGTTTTGATTTTGTTATTAATTTTCACTTTTAGGATTACTTATGAAGTTTTTCAGCCTCCACAAGATCATGCTCTTCTACAGTGACATCAAGAACACATCAAGAGAAGCTTTAAATGACAGTGATCTTGCTCACCTTTGAATTTCTTCATGAGATTTTCAAATATGCTTCTGCACAGTGTATAAAGAAAAGACACTAAATCTGATTCTTGACTCTTTGGACAGTATTTTGGTAAAGGTGAGGGACTCTTCTAAATTTCCTCACTAATTTACTGTGTCAGTGATTGACAAACTGATTTCAAAGTACCCAAGAAACACTTTCAGTCAATACAAGATATTGGTCAGGCACTGGAATGGGCTGCCCAGGGAGGTGGTGAACTCATCGACTCTGGAGGTGTTCAAGGAACATTTGGATTTTGTGTTGAGGGATATGGTTTAGTGAGAACTATTGGTGAAAGATGAACGGTTGGACTGAGTGATCTTGTAGGTCTTTTCCAACATTGGTGTTTCTGTGATTCTGTGATTCCTGAAAGGAAATGGATAGCATGGCATGGAATTTCTTCACTGAATATTATTCCATCCAGTGCCTGTTAGACTGTTCTCACTCTAAGGATGGAAGCTCATTTGCTCACTAGAAAAAGCCCTCTCAGAACCCCATCTGAAATTAACTGGTGTTCACATGGAAATGCTGTTGTTAGAATTTGTTGGTTTTGTTGTTGTTGTTGTTTATTAATATTTTTCATACAGAAAGATTTACTGAAATCCATCATGAATTTCCTTCTTGGTAGAGGGTGGAAGGTAGAAAAAAGGTTGTTTGTTTTGAACATTTTAAAATCTCTAAAAATTATTTTAGAGAGGTAAGGGGGCAAGAGAGTGAAGCATAATAATCTTCCCTATTTCCCCTGTAGAGATACGATTGCCAATAGCTTCTTCCCACAGCACCATCTACAGTGGTAGTCTAGCTGTAGGCTATTTTGGGGAGAGATTCAAAGTTGCTAAGAATCATTTGCTATTTGCCATTTGCTATTGATAAAAAATCATGTGCAGATGTCATACCAGATTCTCCTTCCAATGCTTTTACAATGGGAGATCAAAATTACAACAAATGCTTTCTATTTGATGAAACACAGATGGATCTGAGTATCCAGTTAGTACATCTCAGGATAGCAATGCTTACCAACATCATCTACTTATTCTAATGTGGTAAATTAATTTTCCTTTCAATGTCTTGTCCATTTTTTTTTCATATGTGTCTGTTTGAGATTATCATTTCCCACCCTTGTTTCTTCGCCTCTTTCCATTTGCTAGAACTGTATTCTGTACTATTATATTTTAGATATTTGTGTTTTAGACTGTTAAGTACCCCTGAATTGCTTGCATTTATATGCTAATGTGGATAGTAAGAGTAGTCATGGTCACATCCCAGATATGAAGACAGGGCAAAATGCCTGTATCTTTCAAAGTGAAGACTTAACGACTTTACTACTTTTACTACTTTTTTTTTTTTTTTTCCTTATAATTTTTGCCATTCTTTTTTTCATCGTTCCTTTTTTTACTGTGAAAAACTTTGTCACTGAACATCTGGATGTTGAAAAACAGCTATCAATTATGGACAAAATCCTTGTTTTTCTTATGCTTCTACTGTCTCCAAAGTAACTTTCTATTGTAATTTAATTTTCCTGAGTATAAATGAAAAAGAGTCCATAATTCAAGTCACAGATGTTGTGGTTGATCCCAGCAAGCAGCTGAATAATACACAGCCTTTTGCTCACTCCCCTCCTCCCAGTGGGATGGAGGAAAGAATTGAAATAATAGTGGAACTTGTAGGTTGAGATGAAAACTATTTAAAAAGACAGAAAAGAAAGAAAAATGACAGTAATCACAGAACCACAGAATTGCAGGGGTTGGAAAGGACCTCACTGAGTCCAACTCTATTGATAAAGCAAGTACCCTACAATAGGTTGCACAAGTAGGTGTCCAGCCAGCTCTAGATTATCCTCATAGAAGCAGAATCCACAGTTTTTCTGGGCAGCCTGTTCTGATGCTCCATTATTCATACCGTAAAAAAGTTCTTCCATATATTTGTATGGAACATCCTATGTTGAAGTTTTAGGTTATCACTCCTTGTCCTATTACTAAACACCACCAAGAAGAGGCTGGCCACATTTATTTGCCTCTCACCTCCCTTTAGATATTTAAAAATATTAATCAGATTCCCCCTCAGTCTTCTTTTCCTCAGGCTGAACAGACCCAGGTTACTCAACCTTTCCTCAAAATGTCCTTTGCTGTCTATGTGGCCCTT
The DNA here is from genome assembly GCF_987193195.1 of Phasianus colchicus. Classification (NCBI taxonomy): domain Eukaryota; kingdom Metazoa; phylum Chordata; class Aves; order Galliformes; family Phasianidae; genus Phasianus; species Phasianus colchicus. The sequence goes on along the minus strand of NC_143476.1, from coordinate 87,114,429 downwards.
TGCTTGACTCCTAGGAGATCCCTGCTCTTTCCAAACTAAATATCTCAGAACTGGATACAGTATTCTAAATGTGGCCTCATCAGGGCAGATTAGATATATATCAGTATAAAACAAGCGATGCATAAAACAATTGCTTACAACCCACTGACTGATGTTCAGCCATTCTCTGAGCAGTGGCAGCCTCCCCTAGCCAACTCCCCTCAATTTAAGTTTTTTTCTCATATGATGTCAAATGGTATGGAATATTGCTTTGGCCAGTTTAGGTGTCCTAGTTCCTTTCTATCGTACTCCACCCCAGCCAGCCTCTGCCTCCCAAACCCCCTCCCTAGTCCCCTTCCTGGCAGGACAGGACAAAAAGATGAAAAATAGAAACATCCTTGTCTCCATACAGTGTTGCTCAGCAGCAACTAAAACATCATGCTGTCAGTTTCTTTCTCCTAAAACCAAAATATTGCATAGTATTAGACACTATGAAGACAGTCAGCTCTGTCTCAGCTGAAACCATGGCAGATGCATTTTAGTAAAGTCAAGTGATGTTGTCACCAAAGGGAATGTATGCATCATCTTTCCTCAGCAGCATCACAGTTCCTCTCACAACAGGTAGTAAGTAGACATCTGTTAAAATAAGCACACTGCACATCATTTGCACCTGTTAATAAATCATAGAGACCGCTATATTCAAAGGCTGATCCCTCTCTTTCAAGAGTCTCTGCAATATAATACAACATAATTCACAGCTGAAGAAAGTCTTCATATAGGATTACAACCATTTGCAATCTGATGTTATTCAGACAGGTTGCTACATTATGCAAAGCATAATTACAAACTTCTAGCTGTCCTTGTTATACTACGCTTTTGTATGTATGCAGATTATTATTAATGGTTAATCTTAAAATCATTGCACATACGCTGCATTCAACAGAGTATAGTCTCAGATATTGTGCATTGGTATAAGAACATTATGGGTAGGGAAGTTAAGGTCCTGGCCTTACTTCTACTCCAGCATTTTGCCGGTGTATACAAAGGATGAAATCTTTGTCTCCATTAATACTTGAGTAGTTCTTCAGAAATCAAAAATGAATACTGGATTAATGTTGTTTTCTTCCATTGTGTTTTTGATATTTTCTGTTTTTGTTTTTTTTTTTTCAAAAAACATAATGATTGCCATCTACTTAGCAGGATCCTAATACTGTGATCAAGGTGGAACAATTCCATACTTCTGAAGAAAAAGAAACATAGCACTAGCTGATGAGAAAGAAAGAAGGAATTTGTTTTTTCTTTCTATTCTAATAAATTCCTGCTGATTATTCAATATTTGTTAGAAAGGCAGTTTCATCCAACGACAGAATTGAGATCAGAATTGTAGAATCATAGAATCAGCAAGATTGAAAATTTTTCCTAACATTCAACCTCAATCTTCCCCTGATGCAACTTGAGATCATTTCCTCAAGTCCTATGACTAGTTACATGGCAGAAGAGTTTGAGTGCCTATTTTGGTTTTATGATTTTTGTTAGTGGTATTCCACTTCATCACATCATGTAGTATACTGGGAGTCTCAGAAGAGAAGAAATGTACTACAGATCCCAGAAAGCTTTCCTGTTTAGTTTGTTTTTGGGTCAGTGGGAAAAATTAAACTGACTGGAAATCATGAGACTATCTCTTTTTTTGCTGTCTGATGGATAGAAGTAAGAACGTTGGTTTTCAGAAGCTCTACTTTGTTTGATTCTTTAACTTGAATCCCAATTAACTTGTATTTCTGGGATTGTAATTAGTAAATTAATTTTCCCCTCAGTTTGTTGCCACTGTGTTTCTTTTTGTTTTGTTTTTGTTTTTTCTTTCACTGTTTGTTCCCTTTCCCCTTTTCCCACTCCCTTTTTGGTCCTGTGGGCTGCTGTCCCCCTCTCATGGACGCAGATAAATCTAGAGATAACTGTTAGCCCCCATCTCACCACCTTTCAGGGAGCTGTAGAGAGCTACAAGTTCTCCTCTGAGCCTCCTGCTCTCTACTTTAAACAACCTTGTTCCCTCAGCCACTCTTAATAAAACTCGTGCTTCAGATCCTCTCCAACTTCACTGTCCTTCTCTGGACATGTTCCAGGACTTTGATGTCTTTCTAGTAATGAAGGGTCCAAAATTAAGCGTAGTACTTATGATGCAGCCTCATCAATGTTGTGTAAAGAGGGATGATCACTTCCTTGTTCCTGCTGGCAACACTATTTCTAGTCCCAAGAGATTGTTGAGTCAAAACAAATTAATCAAGAGGATATTATTTGATAAGAAAAGGCATTTTCCATCCAAATTTGCTAAATAATAAAGATCAAATTTGCTAATAATAAAGATCATTATAACTATAGCTTATCTCTCCTAAGATAAATATGAAAACCTGATATTCTCTTAATGTTTGCCTTTATGTCAGTATAGCTCTATTTGGTAAGTATGAGGAAGTTCATTTTATTAAAATCAAACAAACAAACAAACAACATTAAAATGAACTATAAAATACAAACCTAAAGAAATAACGTAATAAATAAACATTCAAGATTCCGACCCAGTAGGGGCACTGTGAGTTTCACTCCTGTTTACATACACATCATAAATCCAATCTGTCCTTGGTTAAACTAAATGCAGGTCTGATGTCTGTAAATGCTGAGATAAGAATCCTCCCCTTCGATGTATAATCTCCAAACACAAGTTCTTCTCTACAATAAAAGCAAATGATAACCTTCTTTCATGCCACAGAAATCCAGAAATTATAATACAAACTCAACAAATAGATGTGATGATTGGACAGAGCTTATCCCTTTGCCCAGCACTAAGAGCAACCACAACTTCAAATAAAGCTGCAGCTTTCAATCTATTTCAAACATTATTCAGTTAAGCGCTATTTATTACCAATAAAAATAACATGCACAGGGACAGCCAAAACAGCTCAGTTTTCACAAAGCGCAACTAAGATCAGCTGACTGGAACTCACAGTTATGTTCACTGATAGGCCTTATTCTCATTTTATGCTCCTTGTTTCTTTTTAGAGTTAATGGTAAATGTCTTTTCCTTATCAACTGTCAAATCATCAGAACACACTTTGTCTATTCAAGGCTGGAAAATTCAGGGGCTGTTGGAGGGAGGGGGAGGACCATCTGCTTTGTTGACAGAAGTTTACTCCAATTTTTTATATTGAGTAATTATTCAAGGTCCCTTGTATTTTGTGCTTCCCATAGAGTAGGTATTAAAAATGTCCACTATTAAATGCATTTCACATAGAAAGCAGAATTTTATGACCCTGTAACTGCAGGATCAGTGGTTTTACGCTCTTTAGCCTCTGCAATAATGTGTGTCTGGTTCCCCCATGCAGGCCATGCTGTGGTTAGTGTTGATTCAGTAAACAACATTTTGTTTTATCTCCATGGATATTAGGTCCATGGAGTACAGATTGCATTTACTGATAGTGCCTCATGGTCTTAAAGCACACTTGAATAATTCTAGCTATCATTTGTAGTTTGCTGTATATTAAAGAAGGGCAGAAATTAGAAAGAGAGCTTAATAAAAATAGAATGAGGAGAGGAGAGGAGAGGAGAGGAGAGGAGAGGAGAGGAGAGGAGAGGAGAGGAGAGGAGAGGAGAGGAGAGGAGAGGAGAGGAGAGGAGAGGAGAGGAGAGGAGAGGAGAGGAGAGGAGAGGAGAGGAGAGGAGAGGAGAGGAGAGGAGAGGAGAGGAGAGGAGAGGAGAGGAGAGGAGAGGAGAGGAGAGGAGAGGAAGATTATTTCACTTTCTGGAATCCACCCTTTATGTTTAAAGTCCAAGCTCATTATTCATGCAGAATATTAGCATATTTTTTCCTCATCTTTTGAGTAACATATTGTACCTGAAAACTTATTAGATCTTTTGGCTATCTAGTGTTAATAAGTTTACATAAAAGATATATTATATTGCCTGATTACATAGCTGACTCTGAGAACCAGGTACTGGCAGAAGAGAATTCTTTCAGAGTTTTCATTCCTATTGTTTCTAACTACTCTACAAAAGAAGTATTTGTGGGAAAATCTTACAGCAAATTCTGATCTTAATCTTCCCTGCTTAATTGTAATGCCAGTACTCAAAGAAATGTGATATCTGTTTTGCCACAGCTGACAAAAAGTTAAATAGTGACATAAGAGAAAAGGCCATGAATCTATCTAAATCACAGAATATGCAGAATCACAGAAATGATGGGTTTGGAAGGGATGTCTGGAGATCATCGACTGTAACATCTCCTGCTGAAGTTTCTCTAAGTTAGATTACACAGGAAAGCATCCAGATTAATTTTTAATATCTTTAGATATTCACAACCTCTATGGGTAGCATATCCCAGTGCTTTGTCACCTTCAAAATAAAGAAGGTTTATCTCATATTCAGATTGAGCATCATGTGTTCCAGTTTGTACTCATTGCCCCTTGGTCTATCACTACATGCAACTGAAAAGAACTTGGTACCGTCTACTTGAATCCCACCCTTTTGATACTTACAAGAATTGATTAAATCCCATCTCATTTTTCTTTTTTCCAGGCTAAATAATCCCAGGTCTCAGCCTTTCCTCATGTGGGAGATGCTCTAGGTCCTTTATCATCTTTGTGGCTCTCCACTGGACTCCTTCTAGAAGATCCTTGTCTTTTTTGATCTGCAGAGCTCAGAACTGGACACAGGTTTCAAAATGTGGTCTCACCAGGGCAGGATAGAAAGGGAGGATCACCTCCATTCATCCAGGTCTTGATGAAGATGTTGAACAAGATTGGATCCAGTACAGACCCCTGGGGAATGCCACTAGCTACAGGCCTTCAGTAGACTGTGCCACTGATCACAACTCTTTAATCTTTGCCAGTAAGCTAGTTCTTAGTCCACCGTACTGTCCACTTGTCTATCCCAAACCTCCTAAGCTTATCTATGAGGATGTTGTGGAAAAGTGTCAAAAGCTCTGCTGACTTCCCCTTGGTGAAACTATATTGGCAACTCCTGTTAAACTTCTTCTCTTCCAACTGCTTGGAGATGTCATCCAGAATAAACTGTTCCATTTCTTTACAAAGGAGGAAAAGGTGATGGTGAAACTGACTGGCCTGTAGTTTCCTGGTTCCTCCTTCTTACTCTTTTGGAAAACTGGAGTGACTTTGGCTTTCTTCCAGTCTTCAGGCATGTCTCCTGTTCTCCATAACCTTTAAAAGATTATAGAGAGTGTCTTGGCAATTATTTCTGCCAGCTCCTTCTGCACTTGTGGATGCACCCCATTGGAGCCTCTTGCCTTGTGTGCATCAAGTTTAACAAAGCAATCTCTGATAAGATCCTCTGCAACCAAGGGGAAGTTGTCTTTTCTCCAGACTCTTTTTCTTAGCTCCAGGGTCTGGGATTCTCAAGGGCCAGTTCTTCTCTTACCTTTCAATACTCTGTCCTATGGGATACCTCCAAGTAAGTCCTTGAAGTCAAAGTTGGCTCTTGAAGTCCAGGATTTCAATCCTATTTAATGTCCTGTTTCTTCTGCGTAACACCCTGAATTCCATCACCTTATAATGGATGCACACCCGCTTTTTTTTTTTTTTTTGCTTTTTTTTTTTTTTTTGTAAGAACAAGTTCCAACAGTGCATTCTCCTCTTTGGCTCCTCCATCAGCTATCTTCCACGTACTGCAGGAAATGCCACATTGATTTTCAAGCAAGTATCAGAGTGGTTAAATTCCTCCATGAGATTCAACATCTGTGATCATGAAGTTACTTCCAGCTGTTTATAGAAGGACACATCAACCCCCTCCTCTTGTTCAGGTCACTTGTAGTAAATTCCTACAATTGTGTCACACATATTAGCCACTCATTCCTCACTCATTCATTGTTGGAGCTCTATATATTCAAGTTGCCAGAGCTTTAACTCAATGGCTTGTCTTTCCTAAAAAATGCATAGCCATCCACGACAGCATTCCAGTCATGAGAGCTGTCCCATCATATCAACATATCAACTGTGATCACAACGAGATTGTGGCCCTGTGACAACGCACAGATCTCTATTCTTTCTTTTCCTTGTCCATGCTGCCAACAGTGGTATACAGACACTTCAGAAAAGAAAAGGGAGGAGAGGATGCTGCTATCCCTAGAAGAATGTAAAAAGATCCCCATAGCTATAAACATACATGAGGTGTTTGGCTTTCTGACGTATGTTACATGAGTCAGCTAAGGAGTATTTGTCAGGGTTTTGGTTGGCTTGGCTTCTTCCCCTACCTGTTGCAACTTCTTGAACACTGCTCTTTTGGGCCCTGTCCACAAATCCTTTGGTATAAAGCACATTTCACTAGCCAGTCGTTGCCAAAGATTGCTACACTTCTTCCAGACAGAAGTATAATCAAAGAGGCAATCCTAAAGAAAGTAAATCATAACTGTGTTCCCTGATGCTTATGTGGTGATACTGGTTTTTGAAGAAAGTACTGAGTTTATATCTTTATGGTACTATGAACAATTCAATTCCAGGAAAAGAAAACCTTTTCCATACAATCATTCCCAATCAAAAATCAATTCAGCATAGGACAACAGTGAATATGATGTACTTTTTCATATAATTTCTGAACTAACATCTGTCTGACTCTGATCAAAATGCTTTCTCCCTTCTTTCAACACCTACTTGCTTACAGAAAAAAATATTGAGGAAGCAATGCCAAAAATCAGTACCATTGTTCAGACTCATTCAAGAATAAGTCTTGAATTTTAAGATGGAGTGTCTGGCTTGATCATTTTGTCATTCTTGACAGTTGTGTTGTACACATCTATTCTCACCTATAACTGGCTCTCATAATTTGTTATGACTTCTCAGATTTTACCACAGTCTTCTTTGGTAAAATCACCCACTGCCATCACTTTTCTGTCCATTCCTAACTTTTTTTTTTTTTTTTTTTTTTTTAACAGCACATTCTAGCTTTCTAAGTTGGTTTAGCACTTATAGACCATTCTATTTTCAGATTATTTTATTATTATTATTATTATTTCCTAAATCTCTAAGCATCAATGATTCATTTTTTGATGGGTGTCTCAGTTTATTGAATTTTCTTTTTACCATTGTCTCTGGTTTTCAGTTCTTTTAAATAATTTCCACTGTATCAAAACCTCATCCTTACAGAAAAAGGAGATATTTCAGATTCCTGAGGTAGCACCACTCTCTTCTTACAAGGTACAATGCTCTAAATAGAAGATTATCTAAGTTAATAATTATCCAGTGTTCCAGATCAGAAAAAAGATTAGTATCACTCTTGGGAACAGATGTCTGTCTACCCAAAGATGATCACTGATTCAACACTTTCATAGAATATACTTTAATTCATACATCATCCTGCAAACATTATTTTCATTGTCATAATGAGTAATTAAAATAAACAAGAATGGGATAAAAAAGCTAGGAATATTAGAAACCATGAACATGTTATCTTTCATAGCTAAGTTACCAAGACCTGTTTTAATCCCAAATAGACTTTGCTGGAAGCTACTAGTTCTCATTACCTGCTTATGTACTTACATTTGTATATATATATATGTGAATATATATAAAGATAGTCACACTCAGAAAATTCCCATTGTGGCAGCTCGCTATATCTTTTCCTTATGCACTTCTCTCCCTTCCTTGTCCCTACTGAATAACTCCTGCTGGGGAGATGCGCCAGCCAGGTCCCTTGATGTGTCCTGCCCCAGAGATGGCAGCCAGATGGCCTGGCATCTGCAGCAAGAAGAGCTGGCAGGTCGCCCTGAAATCTCCCACTCAAGGGAGCTGTTGTTATGTACCGAAGTCCTTATCCCTAGAAAGACTTCTGTGAATAAAATATATAATATGCAGTAAAATACAATAAATCCTAAAGAAAAGGAAAGCAAAGAGTATTTTGAGGCAGTTTACCACAGCCTTAAAAGTGACTTTTCCCCGTGGGTGAGATTTGCTGTGGAAGTTCACCAAGTCTGTCAGCATTCAGTACTCAAACATAATACATTCCACAGAGCACACCATGAATTGGAATTTTTATTAGCATCCATTAGAGAAGGCTGTGATATACAGAAATGATAAAATAGAATTTGATCAAGAAAAATACAAAGAATTATACTTCAAATATAATATACTTCTTTCCATACATATAAGTACATGTTGATATTGGCATACGTATTTTGGGAATTTTATTGATAATTCATTCATAAAATCATAGAAAAAAAATCAGATAATCATTAAGATAGGAAAAGATCTCTACAATCATCTAGTCCAATCATCAATCAAACACCACTATGCATACTAAACCATGTCCCTAATTGCTCTCAGCACTACTCAAACTGAGGTCCTCTGACCACAGTGTAAGTTGGAGACACATAGAGATTGGCACAGTGCTGAGTCAGTGAAAAGGAAAGAGATAACAATGTTACTAATATAAAACATCTCTTAAAATTGCATTTTACCCCTCAAGTCATAAATATTGTTACTGCTTGAAATACTACCCATGAAGGATTTGAAAAACTACCCATGCAGAATTAGATATTCCCTAATTCATTTATGTCCACCTCTTTTAGTATCTCCATTGAGTCACTGGATGTGAGATCTTTCACATATAACAATCTTCGGGAACATTTCTTTTCCAGAATTTTAAAGAAGTATTTCAGGACTTTTTTTTTTTTTTTTTTTTTTTTAATGCTTTCTGATAAATTGCCCTTTTTTAAGCAACAGAATTTCAAGTAAGAGTGAGAAAATTTAGGCATTAAAATAATGACAAGAGAGGATAGAAAGAGAGAGAGTACATGTGAAACAGAAAAGAACATATTTTAATATCAGTATGAAGTGACTGTATTTCAAGCCCTTGGGGAGAGTTGTACACCTACGTATATACATGCAAAGCTGAAATCTGAAGTCTCAAAGATCTCTTAAATTATATATTTAGATCAAAATGCTCTCAATCTAGAGTTCCCAAAAGGTGAAAAACAAGCTCAAGATTAATTCTGTTACAAGACACCTGTTTCTCCTTTTGCTAAATTCAAAACTGAAAAGTAAGCAGCATCTGATGAAATATGTATCAGCAACATAAACCACTCAAAACATCTACAGCTAAAATGCACTGCATGCATATTTGCCCCCTTTTATTTGTCCAAAGTAATATCCACAAGCTCATCAGTGTTTACTCTCATACACTGCTAGGCAATGGGCTTTAGCTATTTTATATAGTTAGTGGTAACATTGCTTGCCCAGAAGGCAGTGATAGAGAGAGAGCAAAGAAATGACTTGCACAGTTGTTATGTTTTCCCAGCTATCAATCAAATTCCCTCTGACATTGTTTCATTTATGGATTATTGCAAAAACACTGAAACAATGTGCAATGATAATGTTGTAAAGCTACAGAAATGAAATTGGTAGGAGTAACCCATTTCTCACTGTGTTCCCAAGCACCTCTCCACTCTGAATCCCCAGCATTGTTTAAACTTCAGTTCTATATAAGAAAGCTAATCAAATGACACTCAGGAAAATTGACTTAGGTTTTCAATCTAGTTTCAGATCTCTATTGTACTTATTTCAAATAGCATTTGTTATTCCCTGCATATCCTTAGGAACATGTCCTGTCAAGAAATGCCATGCAACTTCAAACCATGCTTTTTTCCCACCTCTATAACTTTTTGTGTATTCCCTTTTTACATTTTATTACAGCATAACATCTGAAAATGAAATAAAGATTATAGGCAACGCTTCAGGACCTGTAGTTCTCTGTCTTATCCTGAATACCAAATCTTGTTGATAGAAGCTTTCTCCTATACCACTGTAAATTGCCAAAATCTTCCCACTGACCATCACTGTAATTATTTCTGTTTGGAAATGAAAGATTCGATCAGCAGAGTGATTTTTCTTTTCTTTATATTCTCTCCTCCCTTTTTTGTCCACCTTTTCCCTTGTACACTTGGTCTGTGCATTTCCTCTTGATGGGAGATTTGAAGATTAAATCTGTACTTATTTACTGTAGTTATCTCTAGAAGTAAAAGAAAACAACAGACAATAGGGGGGGAAAAAAAAAAAGAGAGAAAATGTGAAAAAGAGAGGGTAAGATGGATGGGGAAATAAAGTGTCTGCCATCTAACATACAGTTAACAGGGATTTAGTCTTCTTATACTATGAAATATATACATATATGAAATGCAGGATTACCCACCCCGTTTGTATCAAGCATCTGGGGGCTTTAGTAGGACATCTAGAGATTTAAAATACATTCTAACTGTGTATCTACAACCACTGATTGAATAAATATATCCATATCTGAAGAACAGATAAAATTCATTGGCAATATAAGGCAAGTGTGAGAAATAAATTACAATTCAAATCCAAATAAATCCAAAAAGACAAGATCAGTAAAGTCAACTTCAAGACATGAAGTAGAATTCACATGGAAGGTACACAAAAGGAGATTCAAAGGGTTTTGTGAAGGAAGTAGCTTCAGCTCCAAGGGCAACAACACAATGGCACTAAATGAGAGTAATTTGTTTGTGTCATAGGAAAGGGACAGGAAGAAAACTGAGTTTGCTATTGTTTTATTTTCTTTTAGACTTTAGACTGAGACTCAGGTGCTGTGCAACCTCCATTTTTAAGACTGCTATTGATTTTTTAAGAGGGAGAGAAGGGCTGACATATGCCAGGACCTTGATTTTCCCTGGAGTAGATAGGAACAATGATACTTGCTTTTCATCATCATTTCTTTAGGGGACATCTACCTCTGCAGTGAGGTACATTGTAAGAAACAAATCAACACCACTGGAATTTCATCCATGTGAAAGGAATGATCCTATGTAGATAATAAATTTGGAATATTAAATCCAGTGTAACAATGACAAAAGAACATTCAGCTTGTGGGCTAACTAGAATAATTAAAACATCTTTAATAAAACACGATGCTACTGGATCTACCTGGCTCCTGAATTTAGAATTGTCTACTGTCTTGATAGATCCTTTCAGGTGTTTCCATTTCACTGTGTTTGCTGCTTAGAGATCTGTCAAATTTTAATAACCATCTGGAAAAGTACAGTGAGGGAGTTGCTGCTTACAGAGTTGGTGTATATATATGTTATTTTGCTTGGTTGTGGATTTTCTAATATATATGTATATATTGCTTAAATTGAGCTGCTGAAGTATTAGTTAAGCCTGTTGTTGCTGTGGCTTTTTTTTTTTTTTTTTTTTTTTTTTTTTTTTTAATAGAAATACACTAGATTATTTCTGGCAAACTGGAGCAGTCTGTGGTTCATGAACAATGGGATTTCTTACTGCTATTAACTATATATATAAATATATATATATATCTGTCTGTCTACCTATCTATTTCTCTTGAAATAATGTAGATTTTTTTTCTTTATTCCATTAAATATCAAATGACAAGAAATTAAAAAAAAAAAACAAATCAAACAAAATAATGGAATAAATATTGGAACGGTTGGATCATTTCTTTCTTCCAGGTATATGTATAAAAAAATATATATATGTGTAAATATCTATAACTTTATATACTATCAATTCATTTGTGAAACATTTCTTCATTGTATGATGAGGTAGGTAGCTCATGTGCATAATTTGCACATATACATTTTAGATAAATACACTTAAATGAGGATTTATAATACAGCTACCAGAAATAAATGTGACTTCTTCAATGAGGAAAGAAAAAAAAAAAAAAAATCAAGAAAACTCTTATACAGATGTAACCTTATTACATAAGTTATAAGTTTGTACTTATAGCTTCCCAGAACAAACAGGGAAGAATATATCTTTTAAATCTGAAGAGGATTATTATCTCTCTCTTTTATTTTATTTTTTTTTTTCCTTCAAGTATTATTAGTTAATTTCTAACATGATCAGACCATAAAGTTTTATGTATACATGTTAAAGTAGAAACACTTTACGTATGGTCAAGAAGAGGAAAACATGAATCTCCATTTACCATGCATTGAGATATCAATATTTCTATAGAAAACTCTATTATATATCATTAGTTCCTGTAGAAACAGTGTCTCTCCATGCTGGAAAAATGAAGCATTAAAGTAATCTGTTATGCAGTTAACCTATACTATCATTCCAGCTGTTCATGGGGAGGAAAAAAGAAAAAAGAAAAAAAAAAAAAAAAAAGTGTTACAGGGCAGACAGTATAAATACTGTGCTTAATAAATCTATCAATTTTTAAAGAGAACTCTTGATATTTCTTCTATAGTTATGGCCTTCCATGATTTTAAAATACATCATAGTAGTTTAACCTGAGATCTATTTCTTCAAATTACTTTAAAGCATGATACAACAGACACCTTAAAAAAATCACTAAATTCATCATATTCAACATTTTCTGTCTCAAGAATTCAGATACCTTTGTGACCAAGACATGCTGTGTGTTCTTGTTTGTCTGTTTGTTGTTTTCCTTGATTCTAACAAATAGGTTATTTGTTCCAGGAATTCACTTTGAAACTTACATTGAATTCAAAAGATCCTTTTTTGAAAATGAAACGTTTGTTTTTCCCACTCTTCACTACCACTTGTAACACTGAGTACTACTAAGACCAGTCTGAATAGGGCTTAGAGCAACCTGATCCAGACGCAAGTATCCCTGTTTATAACAGGGAGGTCGGGACTGGATGATCATAAATGTTGCTTCCAACCCAAAGCATTCTATGATTGTATGTTTCTACATCACAGAATCACAGAATCACAGAATCGTAGGGGTTGGAAGGGACCTCCAGAGATCATCGAGTCCAACCCCCCTGCCAAAGCAGGATCCCTACACCAGGTCGCACAGGTAGGCGTCCAGGCGGGTCTTGAATATCTCCAGAGAAGGAGACTCCACAACCTCCCTGGGCAGCCTGTTCCAGTGCTCCGTCACCCTCACTGTAAAGAAGTTCTTGCGCACATTGGTGCGGAACTTCCTATGCTCCAGCTTCTGGCCATTTCCCCTTGTCCTGTCTCCGCACACTGCTGAAAAGAGTCTGGCCTCGCCACTTTGCCCCCCACACCTTAGATATTTATAGACCTGGATCAGGTCCCCTCTCAGTCTTCTCTTCTCAAGGCTAAACAGACCCAGCTCACTTAGCCTTTCCTCATAGGGGAGATGCTCCAGGCCCTTCACCATCTTTGTGGCTCTCCGCTGGACTCTTTCCAAGAGATCCCTGTCTTTTTTGTACTGGGGAGCCCAGAACTGGACACAGTACTCCAGATGAGGCCTTACCAGGGCAGAGTAGAGGGGGAGGATCACCTCCCTCGACCTGCTGGCCACGCTCCTTTTAATGCACCCCAGAATGCCATTGGCCTTTTTGGCCACAAGGGCACACTGCTGGCTCATGGCCAACCTGTCGTCCACCAGGACACCCAGGTCCCTCTCTGCAGAGCTCCTCTCCAGCAGGTCATCCCCCAACCTGTACCGGTGCATGGAATTATTCCTCCCTAGGTGCAAGACTCTACACTTGCTTTTGTTAAACTTCATCTGGTTCCTTACTGCCCAGCTCTCCAGCCTGTCCAGGTCTCGCTGAATGGCAGCACAGCCTTCGGGCGTGTCAGCCAATCCTCCCAACTTCGTATCATCAGCAAACTTGCTGAGGGTGGCCACTACCCCCTCATCAAGGTCATTGATGAAGATGTTGAACAGGACCGGTCCCAGCACCGACCCCTGGGGAACACCGCTGGTTACAGGTCTCCAACCAGACTCTGCACCGCCAATGACAACCCTCTGTGCTCTGCCAGTCAGCCAGTTCTCAACCCACCTCACTGTCCACTCATCTATCCCGCACTTCCTCAGCTTCGTTATAAGGATGTCGTGGGAGACAGTGTCAAATGCCTTGCTGAAATCAAGGTAGACTACATCCACTGCTCTCCCCCCATCCACCCAGCCAGTGACAACATCATAGAAGGCTACCAGGTTGGTCAAGCACGACCTCCCCCTGGTGAACCCGTGCTGACTACTCCTGATAACCTCCTTTTCTTCCAGTTGTCTGGAGATGGCATCCAGCACAATCTGTTCCATCACCTTTCCAGGGACAGAGGTGAGGCTGACTGGCCTGTAATTACCTGGATCTTCCTTCTTGCCCTTTTTGAAGACCGGAGTGACATTGGCTATCCTCCAGTCTTCAGGCACCTCCCCCATTCTCCAAGACCTCTCAAAGATGATAGAGAGTGGTTCAGCAATCACCTCTGCCAGCTCCCTCAGCACCCGTGGATGCACCCCATCGGGTCCCATGGATTTATGAACATTGGTGTTGCCTAGGCGCTCTCGGACCGCCTCTTCCCTGACTAAAGGGAAGTCTTCCATTCCCCAGACCTTCTCACTAACCACCAGGGCCTGGGATTCCCGAGGGGGAGCTTTTTCACTGAAGACAGAAGCAAAGAAGGCGTTCAGTATCTCCGCCTTCTCAGCATCCCCCGTTACCAGAACACCCCCCTCACTTAGTAGGGGACCTACATTCTCCCTAGTCTTCCTTTTACTGTTAACATACTTAAAAAAACCTTTTTTATTATCCTTTACCACCTTTGCTAGATTCAATTCCAGGTGGGCTTTAGCCTTCCTCGTCGCATCCCTGCAGGCCCTGACAACATTTCTATATTCTTCCCGAGTGGTCAGACCCTTTTTCCACATTTCATGGACCTTCTTTTTCCCTTTGAGTTTGTGCATGAGCTCCTTGCTCATCCACACAGGTCTCCTGCCACCCTTTCCTGATTTCTTGCTCACAGGGACGCACCGATCCTGGGCTTGGAAGAAGAGCTGTTTAAATGCCAACCAGCTCTCACAGGCCCCCTTACCTTCTAACACCCTAGCCCACGGGATAGCTCCAAGTAGGTCCCGGAAGAGATCAAAGTTGGCTCTCCTAAAGTCCAGGGTAGCAATCCTACTTTTTGCTTTGCTCCTTCCACTCAAGATCTTGAACTCCACCATCTCGTGGTCACTACAACCCAAGCTACCCCCAACTTTTACTTCCTTAACAAACCCGTCCTTATTTGTGAGAATAAGGTCCAGTAACACCCCTCCCCTCGTTGGTTCCTCCACCATCTGCATCAGAAAGTTGTCTTCGACACATTGCAGGAACCGTCTGGACTGCGCATGCCTGGCCACGTTGCTTTTCCAGCAAATATCTGGATAATTGAAGTCCCCCATAAGCACCAGCGCCTGGGATTGCGACGCTACTTTCAGTTGCTTGTGGAAGGCCTCGTCAACCTCCTCCTCCTGATCAGGGGGCCTGTAGTACACACCCACAACGGTGTCACCCATACCAGCCTGCCCCTTGATTCTCACCCACAAGCTCTCCACTGCTACATCACCCTCCCCCAGGTGGAGTTCAATACATTCTAGCTGCTCTCTCACATAAAGAGCAACTCCACCACCCCGCCTCGCCAGCCGATCTTTCCTAAAAAGCACATAGCCCTCCATGACAACATTCCAGTCATGCGAGCTGTCCCACCACGTCTCCGTGATCGCAATGAGATCATGGCCTTGCGACCGCACACAGATCTCCAACTCTTCCTGTTTATTTCCCATGCTGCGCGCATTAGTGTATAGACACTTTAGGGAAGCAGCACCCCCCTGCCTCTCTCCATCCCTTTGAACTCCACCCTTTTCACCCATCGAACTCCATTTTGAGCCACGAACTACCCGCTCAACCCCAGTGGCCCTCATTCTGTCCCCTTCCCCCTTCATACCTAGTTTAAACACCTTTCAATGAGCCCTGCCAGTTCCTGGGCTAGGATCCTCTTACCCCTTGGAGACAGGCTACTTCCATCCGCAGCCATCATGCCAGGCGCAGAGTAAATTGCCCCGTGGTCAAAAAAACCGAAGTTCCTGTGCTTACATCAGAAAGGTCCTTATGGATCCTGCTATGAATTGCAACCAGTAGGATAACAGAATATCAGAATATATAGTGGCACAGGAATATGTGTATAAATATCTAGAGATAAATTAGTATCCTCCAATTTTCACTGTTTTAGGGTAAGTAAATGCCTAACATGCGTTTTTTGTTGTTGTTGTTGTTTTTTGGTTTGTTTTTTTTTTTTTTTTAATTCTCCTGAGAGTAGAAACCCCATTTCAAAACAAAATTATCTGAAGAATTATGAAAACCAGAATGAAATAAAGACCTCTCTTTAGAATTGTGGTGATCAATCTATTTTTTTTACAAAAAGATCAGAATCCTTCCTGGTTTTTCCTTTAGTATTAGCAAACTTCATGAACATTTGTAGCATGGTTTTATTTATGTATTGTTCTTATTTTTTATTGTTTCTCTTTGCACTTTCACTTTTATTCTGTACTTTTTTTTTTTTTTTTAATAGAAACAAACATTTTTGTCTAGATAAACCTGTGAGAGTGAAGCCTTATGGTCAATATGTTCCTAGGCAGGGTCATCCAAATAACGAAACAGGCATCCTGGTTCTGCCATTTTTCCTCACATTTTCACCGTGTCCCATATATTGGCACAAGTAATAATGCAATTATTTACTATTATATAATATATAATATAATATTTACTATTATAAATAGATCAACCGTTAATCTGACAGAATAGTAATCTGTTTTTCTAAGGGGCTAGTTTACATTTGGATCAACTCAAATAGGGATTCTGTGATAGCATGACTGAACTTGGAGAAAATAAGAGAAAGTTTGTCATATCTTCAGTTCATCAATAACACAAATACAGATCAACTTAGGCTAGCTTTGAAATTTCTTCTCATTTTCATTTTCTTCTTTTCTGTATTTAAGGTCAGTAAAGGAGTATTGATGTGGTTAATTTTATCTCTTGCTGAAGTTTCTACTTTCCTTCACATCAAGATAACTTGTTCTTTTAATTTTGCTAGTTTAAAGAAATACTACCCATCTGTTACTTTTCCTTTATGACATCTTGTCGACCAATTCTCCAAATTTATTGAAATTTACCCTTCTGAAGACTTATTTATGAATTCTTCTTTTTTTTTTTTTTTTTCAATTCCATCTTCTTGCATGTCATGAACTCTCTCATTTCATGTTGTAATTCGTCTTCTAGATTCCTTATTGATTCCTTCTTTACTATGAAAAGGTTCACTGAAGAGCCTCTACATTGAAATGAATTACTCTCAGCATGCCTGGGAGATGGTGGAAGTTTTGTTCCTCCAGCAAGTGCTGGTTTTTAAGATTGTTAAAAGTTGGTTTAAGTATATCTCCTTTTATGAGAGCCTATTATCAAAAAAAAAAAAAAAAAAAAATTGAGTCTAAACTTATTTTTGTGTTAAATTGTTCTTAATTTGGATGTGTTTAGCTGAACTAACCATCCAAGACTTCTTTTATATTTAGAAGGATACATCCAGATCAGAACATCTCTTGAGAGACTACTGGTCTTTCTTGTGGTACCTATTCCTATATTGGACTCAAACTAAGATTGGACAACTCAAATGTCTACTTTTTAGATGTCTATGGATGAATTAAGTAAATCCTATTCATATTGAAACAAATAATTTTAAAACATTAGCAAAATCAGTTCAAAATATTAAATCTCAATTTATTCTTTTATGGATTTCACTGAAAACTGGTTAAATAAACAATAAAAATATTCTTTTAAGTCCTACTTTAACATAAAGAAGCTGCAGGTTAAGCAAATTTCCCTCTTAATCACTAAATCATAGAATGATTAGAAGGGACCTAAATGATCATCTAGTTCCAACTCCTCTTTTGTGGCAAGATTTCCACCCCTAGATCAAGGTGCCCATGGCCCCATACAGTCTGGCCTTGAAAGCCTTCAAACATGTAGCATTCAGAACTTCTGTGGGTAACCTGTTTGGGAACCTCAACACAGTCTGAGTAAAGAATTTCTTCCTGAAATCTATCTTAAAATTTCCCTTATTTTAGTCTCAAGTCATTCCCCCTTGTCCCCTCATTATTAGACTGTCTAAAAAGTCAGTCTCCCTCTTGCTTTTAAGCACTGTTCAGGTACTGGAAAGCTGCAACAAGATCACGTAGGAGCTTTCTCTTCTCCAAGCTGAACAAGCCTAACTCTCTCAATCTTTCTTCATAGGAAAGGTTCTCCATATTTTTTATTAACTTTGTGGCCTTCCTCTGGACCCACTCCAACATCTTCACATTTTACTTGTGCTGGAAGCTCCAGGACTTGATGCAATGCTCCAGAGAGTTTTCCAAGGGGACAGTAGAGGGAAATTATCATCTCCCTTGCCCTGCTAGCAATCCCTCTTTTGATGCATCCCAGGATACTGCTGGACCTCCAGGCTGCAAGAACAATCTGCTGGCTCATGGTGAGCATTTTTTTCCACCAGTTCCTCCAAGTCTTTCTCTGCAGCACTGCTCTCAATGAGGTCTTCTCCCAGTCTATGCAAGCATCTGGGATTGTTCTGACCCAAGTGCAACACCTTACACTTGGTCTTGTTTAACTTCACTAAGTTCTTACGGGCTCACTTTTCAAGCTTCTCCATGTTCCTGTGGATAGCATCCCTATTTATTATATCAACGTATTATTCGACTTGGTATCATCAGCAAACTTGCAGAAGGTACACTCAATCCCACTGTCTAGGCTTTTGAGAAAGATGTTGAAGAGCACCATTCCCAAGACTGACCCCTAGGAGACAACCTGTTGATCACAGCCCTGTGACTGTATCCATGCAACCAATTCTTTATTCACTGAATCTTCCAGTCTTCAAATCTATGTTTATCCAACTTAGAGATAAGGTGCAAGACCACGTAAAAGACCTTGTGTATATCCAGGTAGTTGACATCAGTTGCCTTGAAAGTGTATCTTGAAACTGTGTTCCCTCAGGTAATCTAATTATAATGATAATCTTCCTCAATCCATCAAAAATATGATGCTGAAATGACACTTAAGTGATGCATTTCAAATGTAATTTAATATAAAATCTGTGGTAATTTCTCTCCATTTTATATCATTAAAATACATTTAATATACAGTGGTAACTGATTAGTCCATGGAAATGAACTTTTTTCCCCTGTTGCCTCTTCCTTTTTCTAAGACAGACAATCACAACTTAATTCTTTTCACACTTAATTTCTTTCTGTGATGTTACTTAAAAGTTATGTTCACTTACTAGAACACATAGTTCACATTGTCTTTCAACTCTGGTTTTAGAAATCCAGTACTTTTTTTTTTTTTTTTGCCAGCATTCTGTTCATGTCTGTAAAAGACTATATTTTCAGTTGTTAATATACAATCATAGTACTACTATTGTCCATCATGTATCTGAAATCTCTGAAAGACAGGCACTTCGATCAGATATCAGTCAACTCAAATGGAATTACAGAATTTTATACCTACTGAGAACTGGACCTGAAATCTGTCATTTAAAAATCAAGACTTCAGAGCCCTTTCTAAACTCTGACAATCCAGATTTCTTTTGGCAAAATATATAACTTCTGATTCTCAATTTACCTTTCTGCAGTCTAGGCATAAAGCTTTGTCTCAAAGCTCTTTCAAGGCTTAATTAGTGAATGCCTGTTTTACAGCTAGTTGAGAACCTCACATAAAAGGTTCTATAGAAGTGTGAAGTATTATTTCTCAGGAAAACTGATTTTCTTTTCTGTCATTAAAAAAAAAAAAAAAAAAGAAAAAGAAAAAGAAAAAGTAAAAGAAAAAAAGAGTAGGAAAAAACACCAAGACTTTGTGCAGACTTAATTGGTTTTTTTAAATTTATAAAGAGGATTAAGAAAGCTGAGCCTATCTAAGTCTCCCTACTGGTAAATAAAAAGAAAAAGAAACAAAGACTAAATGCAAAGAGAGGATTTATAATAAATAAATATATCCACAGGCTGATACAAGAACAAAAAACAAACAAAAAAACAAACAAAAACAGTTAAAACAGGAAAATAAAGTGCCAGATGTCCTGAACTATGGAGTAGTGGACAGATAGAGAAAAAATATATATATATTTTATTTATTTATTTATTTCTAAAACAAGGCTAAGCAAAGAGAAATGCATCACATTTTAACCATTTATTCCTACTCATTTTCATGATTAACACATTTATAGGATATTCTAAGAAGATCAATGAAGCCAGAACTATTGTCCCTGTGGTGTTAGTTATTTAATAATCTATATAAATACTGGGGAACCATTCTGCTTTATCCAAAGGAAAAGAGTAGATCTTTTATTTTAAATCAGTTGGAGAAGGCTATACCAGTACTCAGTATCAGAAGATTAAATCTAAAGCCTTTAGACAGGGAAATCAACAAAACTCTATCCAGAATAGCTTCATCCAGGTAATTACAGGCCAGTCAGCCTCACCTCTGTCCCTGGAAAGGTGATGGAACAGATTGTGCTGGATGCCATCTCCAGACAACTGGAAGAAAAGGAGGTTTTCAGGAGTAGTCAGCACGGGTTCACCAGGGGGAGGTCGTGCTTGACCAACCTGGTAGCCTTCTATGATGTTGTCACTGGCTGGGTGGATGGGGGGAGAGCAGTGGATGTAGTCTACCTTGATTTCAGCAAGGCATTTGACACTGTCTCCCACGACATCCTTATAATGAAGCTGAGGAAGTGCGGGATAGATGAGTGGACAGTGAGGTGGGTTGAGAACTGGCTGACTGGCAGAGCACAGAGGGTTGTCATTGGCGGTGCAGAGTCTGGTTGGAGACCTGTAACCAGCGGTGTTCCCCAGGGGTCGGTGCTGGGTCCAGTCTTGTTCAACATCTTCATCAATGACCTTGATGAGGGGATAGTGGCCACCCTCAGCAAGTTTGCTGATGATACGAAGTTGGGAGGATTGGCTGACACGCCTGAAGGCTGGCTGTGCTGCCATTCAGCGAGACCTGGACAGGCTGGAGAGCTGGGCAGTAAGAAACCAGATGAGGTTTAACAAAAGCAAGTGTAGAGTCTTGCACCTAGGGAGGAATAATTGCATGCACCGGTACAGGTTGGGGGATGACCTGCTGGAGAAGAGCTCTGCGGAGACGGACCTGGGTGTCCTGGTGGACGACAGGTTGGCCATGAGCCAGCAGTGTGCACTTGTGGCCAAAAAGGCCAATGGCATTCTGGGGTGCATTAAAAAGAGCGTGGCCAGCAGGTCGAGGGAGGTGATCCTCCCCCTCTACTCTGCCCTGGTAAGGCCTCATCTGGAGTACTGTGTCCAGTTCTGGGCTCCTCAGTACAAAAAAGACAGAGATCTCTTGGAAAGAGTCCAGCGGAGAGCCACAAAGATGGTGAAGGGCCTGGAGCATCTCCCCTATGAGGAAAGGCTAAGTGAGCTGGGTCTGTTTAGCCTTGAGAAGAGAAGACTGAGAGGGGACCTGATCCAGGTCTATAAGTATCTAAGGTGTGGGGGGCAAAGTGGCGAGGCCAGACTCTTTTCAGCAGTGTGTGGAGACAGGACAAGGGAAATGGCCAGAAGCTGGAGCATAGGAAGTTCCGCACCAATGTGCGCAAGAACTTCTTTACGGTGAGGGTGATGGAGCACTGGAACAGGCTGCCCAGGGAGGTTGTGGAGTCTCCTTCTCTGGAGATATTCAAGACCCTCCTGAACGCCTACCTGTGCGACCTGGTGTAGGGATCCTGCTTTGGCAGGGGGGTTGGACTCGGTGATCTCTGGAGGTCCCTTCCAACCCCTACGATTCTGTGATTCTGTGATTCTGTGATTCATTGTGCGGTTATGCCAATTGATGCCAGGTGAGAAATGGTCTCCAAATAGCACTGTAGTTTTGTTCTTGACATTAGGATGGCCAAAAGAGTAAGCTTTCTTATGGGCTTTCAAGGACACAGTGCTTTTAGCCAAGTTGCTAATACTCCTTTTACAACATTTTCTCATCGTTTTTGTTTTGTTTTGTTTTGTTTTGTTTTATTTTGTTTTGTTTTGTTTTGTTACCATCTGAAACTCAAAAGCATGACAGCTTGTGCTAAAAGATTGAAGCCAAAATAAATTGTGTTATGAAAACATCAGTTCTATTGTATAATAATTCAGGGCATTTTAATTTTCTAGCTCACAGAGTTTTAAGTGTTGGTTGGGAAAATAATCCATATTTTTCATTGTATTTTTTAAATGTTAAGCTACTTTGTTCTCATTTGTTCAGTTAGTTACATTCTTAGACTTATCTCCTGAGAATATGGGCATATATTATTTTGATTCATCCCTGTGGGTTTGCTTGTATCCCTTTATATATATTACACTCAAATTTTAGAAAAATGTAAAAAATTATGTGATACTAAGTTCATCCAACACCCACGAAAATTTGTGTCTGTGTAATGAAAAGAGATTACCTTTTAAACATGGAAAAATCTATACAATTTCAGCCACTGACTAAAACCACTCTGCATAGTTATCGAAGAATTCACACAGGAATTAATTTGTTTTACTACAGTCAGTTATATTTCCTAATTTTACCAGCTTCAGAAATTTTGTTTAAAACACAAAAAAGAAAACAATAATTCACTACTAAAAATTCTTTTCAGTGACAGGGATTTTGATTTCTCATGTGGTTCATTATGTCTCCTCACACTATTTAGTCAGAGTTATTTATTTTTGAATTTTTATTCTACATTTCATCAAATAATGATCCTTCTCTTGAAGATGAATGAATTAAATGTCTGTAGTGTCATTTTGGATCTAAGGATATTCAAGGTCCTTTCCAAACAAAACAAAACCATTGTATGATTCTATAATTTTATGATTCTATAATTTTATGATTCTATGATTCTGTGATTTTGGTCTCTATGTGGTTCTTATCCTTTATAACTCTTGGCAATAGAGATGTTTCTGCACATTGACCTGCCATCCTCAGTCCCACTGAGAGACTGGGAGAAGTTCAGAACTAAGCAACTTTAAATTTGAACTATGGAAGGCATAGAATGAGCTGAATACAATAATCTGGAGTCTTAGACATGTATTTTATATGAGCAAGAGATAAAGTTGGTTATTATGTTAGAGAGAGCTGCGCAGTAGCTCTTACCAGTCCTTGACAGGCAACTAAAAAGACCAAGTATACTGTCAATAAGCTTCAAACAACTGTCTGGTATTTCAATACAAAATAGAAGAGGACTGGTAGTCTGAAAAAGCTGGAATTTTTTTAGCCAGCTTATCAACAGCTTACGGGTATGAGAACATCAAGAGTTAGACAACAGGGAAAATTCCCTATTGTAAAGGAGAGTGTATGCCCCAAGAAGGACCATACCAGGCAAAGAGTAATTCTTGGAAATAGAGGGATTAAGTAATTTAATTTATTCTAAAACCAAAGCTCCTAGAGTCATGGAATTTTTAACTACCTGTGATTTCAACAAACTAAATTTCAGAACTCAGGAAGTTAATTGTGGTCTTGCTTCCTTTTTAGGACTGATTTTGAATCCTGCATAGGTGCAACAATACCTTTGAGCATATTAAGAGTTAGTAAGAGAATATTTACGTAGTTTTAGGCTAATGGATTAACTTTTAATGTGTTTCATGAACATGGAAACATTTTACATAGACAAACTGGAGAGGTAAAGTCCTACAGCATATTCCTAATATTTTTGTAATGAAAACATGAATTAGTAAATGCTTTCTTTTCTCTTTCTGTTGTTGTAGGAAGAATGAGAATGTATACAGAACAATGCTGTATTCACACAAAACTATGATAGCTTAATGAGTCTTTTCATCTCTTTTCCCTATTCTTGCCTGCATTTTACTTAACGCACGTAAAGTAGCAAACTGAAAGGTAGAGGCATGAACAGCTGTATCAATGAATCTCATATGATGAAACAGATTTATGACCTTGTTGTCAATTTTTGTTTATATTCGATCAACAATTTTCTTCATTGAAAATCTGCAGCTTGTGTTAGGAAAATTCTTATGTGTATATGATTTGCAGAATGATCATCTTTTGAAGAAGATTCTAAGCTTTGTCCACCCTGTACATGTCTTGGGAGCATCATGACAGAGATTTTAATAAACAGTTCAGTGCATTTAGTTATTAAATTCATCTGTACCCAAGAATTGAATGTTAAAATATACCAGTTGGTGGCAGAAAGGAAACCACATAGCTGGAGTGGAGAAAGAGCAGTTCTGATTGTATTTATATGGATTCCACATTAAAGAACCCAGTGGAGCCGAATTTTTCCCTGTGGGGCTTAAAAGTTTGATTTTCTTTTTTCCTCCATACAAGAAATTATGGTGATTGCAAACCCTAAAGCGCAAAAGTTATTCATAATAGAATCTGTAAATATATACAGTAGAAAATAGACATTTTCCTTGGTTTATAGCTCCAAAGGATTAAAGTAGGATTAAAAAGAGAAGAAAATAGATTTCAGAGCTGTTTTCTAACAGTGACATGCCTTTTTTGTTTGTTTTTTTTTGTCCCCGAGGGAGGAAGAGTGGAACAAAGCAAAAACAAAAGCAGAAACAATAAATAAATAATCAAATAAATTAGTAAAAAACAAAACAAACAAACAAACAAAAAAACACATGTAAGGTAATGTTTTGAACACATGCACAAGTACATCCGTATATATGTATATTTATACAAATAAGGTTTGCATTTATACAATTTTTTTTCTTAAGGAACTCAAATCTCTAATTAAATAAAATACTTTGCACCCACAGTGCAACCAGGAATGTTTGTAATATCACTTTTCCAATTTAATTTAAATAGCATGCTAATGTAAACGGAGCTAAAAATAAATTGCTAACAGTACTCTTGGAGGGTGTAAAAAAAAAAAAAAAAAAGGGGGGGGGGAACACACCGGTAAATTCTTAGGATCGAGAAATGACCTATATTACTTATTGCATATAGAGAATACAGAGAAACTGAAAATGTAAAATGATTTTAAAATGTCCCCTTTTATAAAGCAGCATTTAAAAGGTACGCAGTGTCATGTGCAGAACGCAAATTCTAACCACAGTGAAGCCGCCTTGCCTCTCTTCAAGAATTGGTTAAGTCTGAGAACGCAAGAGGCCCAACAGTACACAAAGACACTTCTCTCATTTTTTATTTCTATATTTAAGGTGTATTGACCCAAAATTCACTGAATTTAGTATAAATCTTCTTATTTACAGGAAGAGAACAATAGGGAAAACTCAGCTGACATTTATGATGCTTGAGAGCATGGAGCATACCAAGAGAGTGATGAGATGGTGGAACAATGCCCTGAAAGATTGTGGATGCCCTGTCCGTGGAGGTGTTCAAGGACAAGTTGAAGCAGCCTGGTCTAGTATTAGGAGGTTGGCAGCCCTGCCTGTGATGGGAGGTTGGAGCTTGATAATCCTTGAGGTTTCTTCCAACCTCTTCTTCCAGCCTTCTATAATTCTGTGATTCTGTGATATGATTCTATGATCGCATGACTGGTACTCAACAGCAAGCCATTTGAGCCTCATGTGCCCCCAAACTGCAACCCCCCCTCCATACCCCACCATTTCATGGCTGAGAAATCCTCTTGGATTCTCAGCAGCCACCAAAGTCTGTTAAAGGTTCACTCCACACCTTCATTACAGAGCAACTCTTGAGGAACTCTTGTAGTTAGCTATGTTTTTGAGAGGAATAAATTATATACAGAGTCTACTGACAGTATTCACTGAAGTATGCCTGCTATTGAGCACGCAATGATGTACTTAATATGGCTGTGAACATTGTCATTATTTAGTATGCCCAAATGGAGTAGCATGGTTGAGGAATTATTCACAGCTTTGCTGGGGGCATTATGCAGAAAGCAGAACCAGCAGAAAAATCGTCCTGCACTGCCTCTGCATGGCTTCATCAGATGCAACTCTACAAAGGATTGTAAATTGCAGACCATAAGGTGAATGAAGGGAAAATTCAGAGTGCATTTCATATGAGAATTGATAGTATTCCACTGTTCTGCAAAACATTAGATGAAGCACAGATGAGATGAAGCAGACATAGGAAACCTAGGAAGAAAACTGTTCTGATGAACTCCAGTGTTGTGTAAAATCTGACCAAACAGGACCCTGAGGAAAAGGGAAAGAGTGGTTAAATATATCAATTGGATCTAGAGAGAGACTGTGATAAAGCTTCAATTATTAACATTCTGACAGTCTCCCCTTTTTACTCCCCCCAGAAAAGTCTTTTTGACTACGCTGCATACAAGACTTTCATCTCTAAATAGATGCTGAATATGAAAAGGCAGGTAAATGCTTCTATTTGAGGATTTCTCAGATGAGAAGTAGGTAAATTTCACATATTTAAATTTAACACAGAAAAACCTCTGAGGATTTTTCTACATTTGTAGAGGAGATAATAAATGACCAAATCTCCTCATTGCGCCTTGACTTATTCAGGAGCAAAAATGCACTCTTTAAGGTTTTTGAGAGCCTTGACTTTTAGCACAAGCTGAATTTTGTGGAATATTTCTCTCGAGGTCATACTAGCACTCCAAGCAAGCTTCCCATTTTCCCTTCCTCATACTCATGCCAGGCATGGGGTCTTTTAAACTGGGAGATACGACAGAGGCCATTATATAGCCAATATGCTGACTCTCTTTGCCTTCTGAAACCCCGTTTTGTGCATAGCAGGGAGGATATTCCACAGTGGCCAGTTCCATGGGCTATAAGGCTGCTTTTTGCTGCCGCAGCACTATAAAGGAGCCATGGTGTAGCTGAGAATTGTGCCTTAGAAATATCTGTGCCACTGGGATGCATCCCTTTGGAGGGATTAAAATGCCTAAAATGAGGGATGTAATGTAACAAGCAGAGCAAATAGAAAGACAAGAAATATAAAAATGAGAAAGGGGAGGAAGTGATTTTGAAAAGGACTAATAAAATATATGTCACCCTGCTGATTGCTTTTTCTTTACTTCTTTTTTATTATTATATATACATATATATATTTTTAAGCTTAAAATGCTCCCCTCTCACAAACGTCTGTCTTTCCAGCAAGTGAATTGTACAGAAAATGTCTGTTAGTAGCTTGTTAAAAAGGTGAAGTTTTAAAGACATTTCATCCCATTATAAATTTGAAGTGATGAAATATAAACATAAATATTTTTGCCAGTCTAGTCTGCCCTTTACAGTCATGCTTTCCTCTAGAGAGATAAAATCTGTTGGCTCTGGATTGGATCCATTTGTGCTTGCCAACAGATTCTCTCTGATGAATCTTCAAGTGATTGAGTCAGGCTGGACAGGCAAAATGTCCATCTGTACCATCCCTGATGGATGTAGCAAAGCTTGGAATGCATTCATAGTACCGGGACAACAATCAAGGAAACAGAGAACAAGTGAGAACAAGAACAAGTGACAGTGTTGATCTGTTTTTTTTTTTTTTTTTTTTTTTTTAACTTTAATTTTTATTTTTAACTTCAATTTCACTTTGCTTTAATTTAATTTAATAAGATGTTAATATAGATTGAATCTTCTCTACATTTCTCTGCATGGATACAGTAAAATTCTTTCCAAAATCCCAACAGACACAATACTTGGGGAATTTTTTTTCAAAGTGAGGGCAAGTGCAAGATTTAATCTATTGGCTTCTGTTGATATTTCTGAAAGTCCTGTAGCTAAAACACTGCATGCTGCTTTGAAAATATACCTCCAAATGTCACAAATCTGGTAGGCAGGCAGCTGCAGGAGATAACAAAGGTACATTTCTGTCTGTCTAATTTCAGGAAGATTACTTTAATCTCATCAAATGACACTGTATTTCTGTCCATAACATTTCTATCAAACTAATGCTGACAGATTTCCTATAGCTTTGAAGTCTGTTTTTAATTTAAATTTATGTACTTTACAGAGATGTTTTGTATTTGTTTTATTTTTTCTTTGAATATATATAGCATTTATTTTTTTCACAAGGACCTTAAGCCAATTCAAACCAGAATTCTCCAACTGAATGGTTCAAAGAACTTTCTTTTAAAGATTATATAAAGTACAAAGAAAGGTTTATTCAGGGAATGACATTATGGTCTGAAACAGTCTGGATTGTATTTGACCCTGGCTATGCACTGACACTCAGCATGACCTATAAAAGCTATCTATAAGACCTTTCTTTCTTTTCCGTGGGAATTGGAAGAGATACAGAGCTCCTGCAGAGGTGGTGTAAGAAGCCAAAGAAGAACAGGAAGTGATTCCATCTTGGCTCAAATTAATCATGTGTTAGTTCCTGTCTAGAATGATAAACAAACCAGGACAGTTATAATATACATGTTAAACAGTGAACTGCTTGAAACAAATTCTGAATAATCTTAATGACTTAGACTGAAGAAGCCCCCATACAGAATCTTCTCCCTGTGGTAGGTCTTTTACTCTTAGTTTCAGTTTGGTCATTGTCATGTTGCCTCTTCGAAACAGCTAGGGTCAGCTTTAACATGCTCTACAGTAAAATACATCAGGGATCACCTTCCTACTAACTGAATGAACAAAATTTTCAATTAGTTTAATAAAACCACTTTGTCTTTGATGTTTCCAGAAGTTTTCACTGAGAAAGAGTAAAAAGGAAGAAGTGATTTAGTGCCAAAAGTACAGACTCTATATAATCCAAATCTTCCTTTCTCTTTGGACAAACATAGTCATTCTCCCATTATAGCATTATTTATTATAACTGATTCATATGTTGGATCTGAACCATCACTTCTTATTCAGGGAAGGATCCTGCTGAGTTCAAAGACTTCTAGAAATTCAACATGAGGTGTTTAGGGGTGTCTTTTCAAAGTAGCATATCGGTTTAGTCACATAGTTCCTGCTAACATCAAGGGAAGTTGGTTGGTTAAATCCCCATGCAAACTTCCTTTGAAAAAATTACCCCTAAAGCATCCCGTCTGCTGAGGTTTGAAAAGAGACTTCAATCAATATATTTGTTAAATGAAATGCAAAGAAGATCTTTTTTTTTTTTTTTTTTTTTTTTTTTTTTTTGTATCCTGAATACTGTTGCTTAATAAAGAATGTAATAGAGTGATGGTTAAAACATAAGGGTTCTTATTTTGTTCGAATTAGTCTTCAAATTTTAGTCTGAAATATTCACATATCTCAATTCAAAAACTGGATACAAATTTTTTTTTGGAAGTGCCCTTGCCATTTGACATCTTACTTAGGCTATTCCTCTAATCAAAATAAATACATACACACATATATGCCAGTATGTGCAACAGGGTGCAACTTATCTAAGAATTTCAACTCCTGAATCAAAACTCCTCAGGTTTTTAGTAAGATTGGCTGATCTTAAATTAGATATTTAGGAGTTTATTTTCTCATTTAGTTAGGATTTTATGTAATGAAGATAGGCATTTCCAATAGCAACCCCTGAATACATATTATAAAATATAATTTAGAATATTATTATGAATCCCTAGTCCAATATGACAATGATGTTTTACAGTAATTAAATTTGTGATGTGAGGACAAAACTAGTTCTTATACAATCTAAAACTAACAATAGTATGCTTCAGGTTATCATAAAGTGAACAACTAAATTTTCTGAGATGCATCACAGTCTAAGCTCTCTTCACTTTATTGTTCATATTCCCACTGATTATAAAAGCCATCTGATCTAACATGTTGACAGTTTCAATTTCAATGTTTAAATCCAAATAATATTTATTTTCCTATGTGAATTACTGTGTTAGAAACTTGAGTGTAATGAGAGTTCAGCTTATTTTATTCAGCTTTCCTGTGTATGAATCTGTGTTTTGGACTGCTTGGAAATATAAGATCAAAGAGTCACACAACTTCCTGATAAAAAAATGCAATTCTGTGAGATTTCATCAATCATCATAAACTACAGAGATTTAAAAATTAACTTGTATTCTAATGTGAAAAAAAATGTGAGATAGCGGAAAAACAGTTGAACATCACAGCTCTTAATTTTATGTCCTTTGAGGTTATTTTCTAGTATTAGGCTAGTTCTCTTTCCAAAGTAGAGTTAATGGGCTCAATGACATGAAATTCAGGATTCTGAAGGAATAGCCTGATGTAGTTGCCAAGTAACTCTTCATCACATTCAAAACAATACATCTGTAAGATGAAGTCCCAGGTGAAAAAAGTGGAAAAAGGGAAATATCACTCTTATTTTTAAAAAGTGTAGAAAGGAAGACCCAAGAAACTACAGGCTGGTGATCCTGATCTTCATGCCTGGGAAGATATTGGAACTGACCTTCCCAGAAGCTATGTTAAGGAACACATGAAATGAGGAATTTTAAGACAATCAGCGTGACTTCACTAGGGCAGATCATGCCTGATTAATCTTGTGGCCTTCTATGATAGATTGATAACATCAGTGAACCAAGAAGAGCAACTGATGTTGTCTACCTAGACTTTTGCATAGCCTTTGGTATGGTCCCACATCACATTCTAGTCTTGAAATTGGAGAGATATGGATTTGGAGAATTGACTATTCAGAGAATAAGAAAATGATTGGATTGTCACAGTCAGAATGTTGTCTATGTCTTGAATCTGGTCACACCTCCCTCTGTTCACAAGTGGGACATGACAATGGCAAGCCTGCCAACTGCAAGAGGATTGAAACTTGATGACCTTTAAGGTTTCTTCCAACCAGGCCTTTCTTTGATTCTATCATTCTGTGAAAAAGTGAAAATATGACTATGATAGATTTTGTAACATCACTGAACTCAGAAAATATATATATACAAATTATATTCCATTTTAAAAGAGAAATTAGTGATTTCTCCCATCTTCTGCTAGTTAGTTTCCATGTGTGAAATCTTTTCAGATATTTTGTGTCAATTTTGTTCCTGGTTAACTCAGTTTGGAGAAGAGGAGGCTCACTATAGTTACCAGAAGGGAGGTTGTAAAGAGCTGGGGGTTGTCCTCTTCTCTCATGAAACTAGTGACAGAACTAGAGAGAGTGGCCTGAAGTTGTGTCTCCTCACAGGAAATTTCTTCAAGGGGAGATTCAGGCTGGATGTTAGGAAATTCTATTTTTCTGAAAGAGTGGTCACGTGCTGAAATGGGCTGCCAAGGGAGATGGCAGAATCACCAACTCTTGAGGTGTTCAAGTAACATTGGATGTTGTGCTGATGGACATGACTTAGAGAGAACTATTGGTGATAATTGGACAGTTGGACTGGATGATCTTGTAGGTCTTTTCCAACCTTGGTGTTTCTATGATTCTATGATCATATTCATGAGGTAATTCATCTGGTAACTCATAACAATTTTACTTGCACCCTTACTGAGTGATATCCTCCAGCACAAGGATGTCCAACCTTTTGGCTTGTCTGGCCTGCACTGATCAAAGAGGAGTTGTCTAGGCTTGTATATACCTTGGTATCTCTGAAAGGTATGCATCTCATTTACTTCTATATAACTACAAGTTATATAAAAAGCACGATTATGCCATTTAAAAGAGCAAATTCTCAGTTACAAAGAACTGTTTTTGAACATAGAAACACTACTGGCTATACATTATTACAAGCAATGAACAAGAGCCTGTATGTTACTCTTGTGAAAATCTGCACCAGCAGAGAGAACTCACTGCCACTGTCACCACTGCTAAAACACACCACCCACCACCTCACATTTACGGAGACTGTTTGGTCTCCATAAATGTTCAGCAAGTGTTGATAAATGTTGATGGCTGCAATTTTTTTTTTTTTTTTTTTTTTTTTTTTTTTTTTTTAATGTAGGAACTCAGTTCCACACCTTTCCACCATGTCAGACACCATTTTGTCAGACTGCCTCCCTGCTGCCATCTGCCATGCAGCAACAAAATGTAACAGAATATTGGTGGGAAGGTTCTGCCTGTACTGCCATATCACCAGTGTCTGCCTCTAATGTTGTGGTCCATTATAAATCAATACGAACTACTATTTTTGAATAGCTCTTGTAGATAAGCAGATAAACAAACATCAAAATTTGACTGAAACTTTTGTCCCAAGGTCTAAATCTAGGAGACAAAAATATTTTTGAAATGGATTTTTTTTTTTTTTTTAAACAGCAAGATATATTTTCTTAATCTGCTTGATTTCTAATTATAATTATTTTGCCAGTGTAATTCTCTATCAAGCAGTCCACTCAGCTACATGGAAGGATGGAAGAGAACCCAGAACTGGCCATAGCAACAGAGATGCTACAAGACCAGACCCCTTATGTTACTTCTATCAGTCATTATTAGCAATTATTCAAAATGGTACTACTTTTAAGGTAAACTGAATGATTTATTGTTTCTTCACTTACTACCATGTTCAGTGCAGAGTGTAAAGTAAGCTGGATAATATCTTATCACCATTGCAGACAAAATCTGTGTACTTAAGAAAGCAACCCAACAAAGGTAGGAAGGCAAAACATGTGAGTAAGTAGAAACCAGAAACATCTGTTGTATTTTCAGTGTGTTACCTTTTTTTTTTTTTTTTTTCTTTTTTTCCCTCAGTCTTTCCCTCATACCTTTTCTCATTCCCTTTTGTGCTTTTGGGTGATGCATGTTGCTTGCCAAATGTGTGAAATCACATAAATTTGTCCATACGTGCTCATAGGCCTACCTATGCCTGTACATTCTGCATGCAGAGGAGACTTCTTCAAATTGTGTGGCATCTTTTTAAGCAAAGAAGACTGACAGGCTTTAAAAAATAATAATAATAATTGCAAATCTGACATTCTTACCGGAGAGTTCAGAAGCACTCTGTCAGCCTGAAATGGAAGCCAGGACTGGAGAAAATCAGGGCGTAACATGACCTTACAGCAAAGCCTGCAAGGTTTCGGTACTGTTCTGTATTAATTTCATTAGCAGAGCTGACCATTCCTAGTCTGTGTTCTGTTCCTCTGCTGCATTCATCTATCCCTTCCCCACTCCCTTACCTAGATTTTCATAGTTTTTTTCTTTTTCCTCTCCTAGATCTCTTCATGACAGAGACCTGTGCAATATCATTTTCCGCATAATGAAATCTAGAGTGACATTAATGTAAGTGTAATTTCATAGTGAGGAATGGGCCTAGCTGATCATTTCTACCTGCTGTGTTTTGATGATAGACATTGGGATGTCACCATCTGTGTAATGAAATTTCACCTCCATAATGGTTCAGATTATCAAACATTCTTCCAAGCTGTCTCACAGAAATTTATTTATTTATTTACTTAATAAGGATGGCAAAGCTGCTCATCTCTGGGAAGCAGGAGAGTGAGAACGGGGAAGGGAGTAAGAGAACAAGGAGGAGAGTGGGGGTTGAACAACAAGCACGACCAGTAAAAATAATAATAATTAAAAAATCATCATGCTAGGGAAGAAAACGAGATTGTGCCACCTCTACATTCACTGTGGTGTCCACAGGCTGTTATTCCCCTATCTCCGTTTACAAGAGATAGTAAGATGTCAAAGCTATATACTATGCTGAATATAGGCATTTTAAAGCAGCAAATGAGGATTCTGAAATTTTTATGGGTATAGTGTGCCTTTGTTCCCTTCATACACAACTTCCCTTGGTATCAGTAAGAACATGTTGGAGTAAAATCTGCCATAAAATGAACATTTTCTTCATTCTAAATGTCTGATGCTGTGATCAGAGAGCTGAGTGATTCACATTAAAGGGAATAAGAGGCATTTCAGTTAATATTCAAAAGTCTTCCTGTATATCTTACTGTTTGGGTGTTAAGTACTGTTCCTTGTGCTTTGGTCCTCCTTTGTATCTCTGCCCTGTCTCTTTTATTTTAATCCTTCACAGCCTGTAAATTCCCTACTCCCTATTCATTCCCAGCCCTCATGAGATTAACGTTTGGGGATTTCATCATGGACCCTGACCAGCAGAACAGGCAGAACTATGTTTCATTATGGGAAATTTGTTCTGCTTGGTGAAGAATGATTTCTTTTCCCTTTCCTTATCACTCTTAATATCCTAGCATCTTTGCAAAGACAAAAAACAAATTTTACAGAGACAACAGAATAAAAAGATGTCTCGTCAGAATCACACTTGGTTAGTTAGTTAGTTAGTTTGTCTGTTTGTTTATTTTCCTTCATTTTGAGCAAAATTCTCTTGTAAGTATTGTAGCCTCAATTTTTAGGCCAAACTCCAGAAATTCCACAAAATTTGCACGTTGCATGCAACATGCCTTTGAGATACTCTAGATATACCATATACCTGAATTGCTGAATTTTGACCAGTGAATCTGAAAGTTGTAGAAAGTATGAATATATTGTTTGTGCAGACACTTCCCAGAAAGCAGAACATTTTATACATATATGCATACACATGCTGTTTTTTGCCTGGAAAAGCTTGCATGTTGACATTCATAAAGCATCGTTCAGAATGAACTGTTGTTTTTCTAATAACTCATCAAAGCATCAAGCATCAAGTGTCTGTGGTAGCAAATAAACAAAATTCCCAAATGTATTAGTTGGCTCCAGTATACTGTGAATTTTTACCACTTTTCACTGATCAGACACAACTAGAGAGACTGGAAAGTTACTGAAATAAAAACCATTTGTTACATCTTAAACTCAAGGAGGGAAGGTTTGCAGTAGAAGTCAGAGAGAGTTCTTCACAGAGAGAGTGGTGAGGTGCTGAAACAGGCTGCCCAGAGAGGTTGTGGATGCCCCATTCCTGGAGGTGTTCAAGACCAGTTTGGGGCTCTGGGCAACCTGGTCTAGTACTAGATCTGGAAGTTGCTGACCCTGTCTGTGACAGGGAAGTTGGAACTTAGTGATACTTGGGGTCCCTTCCAACCCAAGCCATTCTATGATTCTATGATTCTATGATCCTCAATTTAGAGCAAAAATGACTTCTCTAGACTTTATTATACTGCAACTTTTCTTGATAGCCAGAATATGCTCTGTGCTCACTATATTTTGTCTTTCTCATTCTTCCATTCTTGACACCCCCAGAACAACATAGGGTTAAATGCATCCTCAGCAAGTGTGCAGATGACACCAAACTGAGTGGTGTAGTCGATACACTGGAAGGAAGTGAAGCCATCCAGAGAAACCTGGACATGCTGGAAAAGTGGGCCCATGTGAACATAATGAGGTTCAATAAGGCCAAATGCAGGGTGCTGTGTTTGTGTCAGGGCAATCCCAGGTATTTATACAAACTGGGGGAAGATCTCCTTGAGAGCAGACCTGCGGAGAAAGACTTGGGGGGTCTGGTGGATGAGAAGCTGGACATGAATCAGCAGTGTGTGCTTTCAGCCTGGAAGGCCAACTGTGTTCTGGGCTGCATTAAAAAAGGGGTGGCCAGTAGGGAGAGGGAGGAGATTGTCCACCTCTAGTCGTCTCTTTTGAGATTCCATCTGGAGTACTGTGTCCAGGCCCGGGGTCCCCAGTACAAGAAAGATGTGGAGCTCTTGTAGTGGGTCCAAAGGAGGATCACTAAGATGATCAGAGGGTTAGAGCACCTCTCCTATGAGGAAGGGTTGAGGGACCTTGTTTAGCTTGGAGAAGATAAGGCTCTGGGGAGACATCATTGTGGCCTTCTGGTACTCTAAGCTTTTTAAATCACAGCCCTGTGTACAGGATCAAGCACCTTCTCTGTAAAGTCAAGGTTTGATCTAGAGCCAGTGTCTGGATGCAAGTCTGGAATTTCTGTTAAGTTTGAGGACAACACAATCATGGAGGAGCTATAGAGGCACTCAAATGCAGAGAGGCCTTGCTGAGGTCTTTGCACAACCTGCTTTAGTGGGAGGTGTCCCAGCCTCCAGCAGGGATGTTGGAATTGCATGGTCTTATATTTCCCTTCAAACTCAAACCATGGTGGGATTCTGTGATCTATGATTTAATCTTAGTCATTAAGAGGGCTGGGCAGCCATATGAAGTTCACCAAAAGTATGTTCTGGATTTGTGCTTGCGGGACACCTGTAGGGGTTCTGATTGATGGCACATGAATCAGACTTGAACTCTGATCTAAAACAAATGTAGTTCAAAGATCTTATGGGAACTCAGAGCTGTCAGGGTTGAAGGCTTGTTTCCAGTGTGAAGAAGGAACAGTCACAATAGAAGGGTTGAACAGTCACAACAGAAAGGTCGTTGAAGGAAGTCTCAGATTAACTTAATCATAAGTGTTATTACATGTTCAACTTAAATGTATGCTGGAAGCATCCATTCTCCTGGAGAACACAGATTATGGTAATGTGCATCCATGGGAATGGAGTAACAGGAGTACAATGACAAACTGATAACAAACAGACTCCCAGTGTGGGGAAATATAACTTGATCCACAGTTACCTACACAGAAACTACATTCCTGAAATTCTGCCTGAAAATGACTCTTTCTCATTTACCAGAGGGGAGTGTTTGGAGGACTTCTGTGTAAATAAAAGGAATAAAACAAAGGCTGGCTACAGTTTATCTTAGAATTGTGCTTAGGTCTGTTTACTGGCTTAAATACACTACTGTGCAGCAATGATAACTCTGCTATGGAACTGCAACTTAGGCATTGTCATAGTTCCAGTTCCACATAGAAATATTTCAGTTTAATACTAATAAGAAACTACGTAATGAGAAATTAGAAAGAAAGGTATTACAGCAACACTTATAATTTGCACTGGACAATGGAACTATTTTCTGTACAATGCTTGTTTTTGTCTTACCTAGTAGGTGATTTAAGATGCCATAAGTTTACTGTCACATTAGTAGAATCCTAGAATCATTAAGTTTGGAAAAGACCACCAGGATCACCAAGCCCAACCATCATCCCATCCCTGCCATGCCCACTAACCATGTCTCTCTGTGTGCCACATCTCCATGATTCTTGAATAGGCTGGTTTGAAAGTTAAGTTCCCATGATTTTTAAAGAAACCATCAAAAGAACACAAAACAATGAATAATACAAATGGGGTTCAAGTGGGAGATGTTTCGGGAAATGTAGTTATTGGTGGGTCCTTGTATACATAACCAGGTTTAACAAGGCCAAGTGCAAGTTCCTGCACCTGGATCGTTTGCAGTTCCAATCGCAAATGGAAGCTGGGCAGAGAATAGTTGAGAGCAGTCCTGATGAGGAGCATTTGGGAGTGTCAGTTAATGAAAAATTCAACATAAGCCAGCAATGTGTGCTTGCAGCACAGAATGCCAACTGTATCCTGGGTTGCATCAAGAGAAGTGTGACCATCAGGTCAAGGGGGTTAATTCTGCCCCTCTACTCTGCTCTCATGAGACCCCCACTGGAGCACTGTGTCCAGTTCTGGAGCCCCAACACTAGAAGGACCTGAAGTTGTTGGAGCAGGTCCAGAGGAAAGCCA
This sequence comes from Phasianus colchicus, assembly GCF_987193195.1. Lineage (NCBI taxonomy): Eukaryota > Metazoa > Chordata > Aves > Galliformes > Phasianidae > Phasianus > Phasianus colchicus. The sequence goes on along the minus strand of NC_143476.1, from coordinate 87,077,400 downwards.
TGAAGATGATAAGAAAGCTGGAGCACCTCCTCTGCAAGGACAATCTGAGAGACCTGGGGCTCTTAAGTCTGGAGAAGAGAAAGCAGACCTTATAGCAGCCTTCCAGCACCTGAAAGAGGCCTACAGAAAAGCTGGAGAGGGACTTTTTATGAGGATAAATAGTGGCAGGACAAGGGGAATTGGTTTTAAACTGGAAGAAGGTAGACTGAGACTAGATGTTAGGAATAAATTCTGTACTGTGAGGATGGTGAGACACTGGAACAGGTTGCCCAGCAAGGTTGTGACAGGTTGCGTCCCCCTCCTGGAAGCATTCAATGCCAGGTGCGATGGGGCTTTGAGCAATCTGGTCTAGAGGGAGGTGTACCAGCCTATAGCAGGGGGGTGGGAACTAATGGTCTTAAAGTTCCCTTCCAACCAAAACCATTCTCTGATTCTCTGATTCTCTGATTCTATGAAGGGAGCACATAAACAGGAGGGGAAATGGCAGTTTATGAGGGTGGATAGTGATAGGACAAGAGTAATGGTTTTAAACTGAGACAGAGGAGGTTTAGATTAGATATTAGAAGGAAGTTTTTCTTACAGAGGATGGTCACACACTAGAACAGGTTGCCTGAGGAGGTTCTGGATGCCCCATACCTGGAGCATTCAAGGCCAGGCTGGATGTGATTCTGGACAGCCTGGTTTCATGGTTGGTGACCCTGCACATAGCAGAGGGGTTGAAACTAGATGACCATTGTGGTCCTTTTCAACCCAGGCCATTCTATGATTCTATGAAAAATCACAGAACTGACTGCCCTTCTCATTCCAATTCTTCTGGCAGAGAACTCTGTTGATTACAGGAACATGGAATTTTCTTATGCTTCCTACTTTGCTGTAGGAATTATCATTATAAAGGAAAAGAAAAAGAAGAAAAATGATTTTTTTTTTTTTTTTTTTATTTTGTGTCAACTATATAACATTTATTTTTTATATGAAGAAGTTAATATTTATCCCAACTTTATACAGAACTCATGTAGTGGGAAAAAAATGAGTTAAGGGTTTTGTTGTTGTTGTTGTTGTTTTTCCCCCAGCAAGTTCATCTTTAGAAAAAAATATTTAGAAAAATAACTATTCAATTAAAACAAATAAACAAACAAGACAAATTGAATAATTCTTTCCCAGATATCATCTTCCTATGATTATTTTTTAACTATTTTATATAGCGATATTAGTTAATTAGTGATAAATGACACTAATTTTATTTTACTAGGGCCATTTGAAGTCATGTATATTTACCCAAAATGTAGATTGATTGAAAATTAAAGTGGTATGAAATCCTTTTCTACTCCAGAGGCTCTGCACAGAGCCAAGACTGCATGTAACTCTGACTTGAACAAGCAGAAAAACGGGACATGTAGGTAGATTCTCAAGCAAGAAGAGAGTCTTCTCCTGTTCAGAATTAGTTTCTGATGCTTCTTGGCACAGAGTACAATTTTAGTAAAACTTTCAGCTCAGGTGTACTACTAGGCAAGGATGAGTGACTCAAAGCTTGCTTCCTGAGGTATTTCTTGTGATAAGACTGACTTGTCCAGGAGATGAGTGATGGGTGTTACCGCGTGGCAATCAACATCACTGTGTGGAAAATTTTAGCTGTTTGCCTTCAGAAGAGAGCGCTCAAGACTGTTTACTGACGGAAGATCTAGCCTGTGAACAAATAACTCCAGCTTGCTGGAGGGGGATTATAGCATTGTATCCTGTGAAGGCAAGATACAAGTTGGCACCTCCCTGCTCCCTCTTATCTGTTGGCAAGGCCAGGAAGATAGGAACAAAGGATTTCCACTAAGATCCCAAAGCCAGAAGCTGCCACTCCAAGGAGAGCTGACAACCACTTTGGATTTGAGCTGTCACTCCAAAGACAGCTGAGTCAAATACTTTGAAAGCATGGAAAAGAGGCCATCATCACCGTGGTCACCATCGTCATTGTCAACAGAACAACAACGCCCAATGACCCACCACTACTGAAGATCAATGACTTATCTACGAACCATGCCAGATCCATGGTGGTGACTATCTCCCTCTTGCTTCCTATAAACACTCCTTGCTTCTTCTTTCCTACTTTTCTATCACCCTCCTTCCCTTCCCTTCCCCATTACCCTAATTCATAATAGTGTCCATCTTCCCCTTCGTCATCTCCCTAATTAACATTTGTAATAAACTGGTCGGACCAACATTTGAACCACTGTTTCTTAATCTCACACTGGGCATACAGATATTAAAAGAACCTCCTCTCCCTCCTATAACTTGGAGTGAGACAAAGATCTAGATACTTCACATGGGAAAATAAAATAAAATAAACCTGGGATATGGCTCCTACTCTAAACAGCCAGTGGATCTGGCCAGACATGACAACAAGGTGTGTTTTAAAATAAAGGCAGTTATCATGTGCTAGTTTCTCCCCAGAAATTTCCCCCTCTCTCAGTACTAAACAATAACCCAAAGAAATAACAAGCATTTGTCCTCTATTCATATTTCCCCCCAGGAGTCTTCTTTGGTTTACTTTCTACTCCAAAACATCTTCCATACCTAATAACATAAACCTAGCATTTAATATGTGATTTCTATGTTTCAGAGGTTTTTTTTTTTTTTTTTTTTTTTTTTTTTTTTTTTCTCAGAACACAAGAGAGACAGGACGTTTTCTACTTCCTGATTTTTATTTTATTTTATTTTATTTTTTTTGTCTGAAGTTGTACATGATAAATACCTTACCCAGCAAAGCAAATTTTTTTCTGCCCTTCAGTAAGTATTTTAGCTTTGTGTCCTGTATGCCTCTAGAGTGAAAATCTCAGTGGAAAAATAGGATCCTCTCCTGTGCCATTGTGCAGCAAAGCAGGGGTTGTTATGTCAGAGGTCTACAAGGTTCTGCTCTATATAGTCCAGTCTTTGACAATATCACAGTCTGCACAGATACAGTTTCCACTCAGGTCATTTTGGAGCAACTCAGCAATTCTGTACACACTGTGTATTCAGATGTGCCCTCTCAGCGAGTAGCTGCAGAACAAATCCATAATGCAGAATACTCAAGTAAGTATTTATAACAGTTTCTCATTCTCTGAATTCTCAGGTTCTTGGTTTTGTTATTGCTATTGCTTTGGCAGGAAATCTGTGCATATGGCAGCTTGAAAGGCTGAGAAGAAACCTATTATGAATGACTCTGGAGAGCCATATGCAACTTGAGAGTAACTGTCTCCCACCTTCAGCCCAAAGGGAGAAAACAGGGAATATATTATCCATCAGTAACCTTTAAGTACAAAGCTCTGCATTTCTAATGAGGGAAGCTAGTAACAAATAAAGAAGTGTATACATATGTGCATATTGCTTGCATGTTTGTTGTTGTTGTTGTTTGTTTGTTTTGTTTTGTTTTGGTGCATGACTATACTGCAATAAAATCAAATATTTATAGAAAATAAATGAAGGGATATTTCCTGAGAAGCAACTTTTAAAGCTGTCACTAACTGTTGTAAATGTTTAGTGCTTCCTTCAATAAATATATTGAGCCATATTAACACTGCATGTCATGATCTTAGTCATCAGTCTCTAAACCACAAGTTTTCTAGAAGTGGAGAGAATAAACCAGGGGAATAGGAACAGCATATTTGCCTTACTTTCCTCGCCCCCCTCCTCCCGCCCAACCATCTTAGGTATTAGTCTTTGACCACTGTCATCAACAGGTTATTTGTTTAGGTAGACCTTTGATCTGACCCTGCAAGGCAGAATTTATCACCCTAAATTACAATTACAGAGGCTGATTTACAGTGTTCTTTTATTATTTTAATTTAAGTACCATCCTCAATGCAAACAATGTAAACATACTGCCACAGCTCTTCTGAATTTATACACTTAATGGAAGCATGGATAGCACAGACAACATCAGTTAACATTTTGATCCTTTTGGTCATTTAATTGATGCTGACAAAACAGAGTCCTGACTACTACCATTCAAGCTGAAGACTATCTTTTTATCACCTGAGAAGTTCAGCAAGGGATAGGAAGGTGCAACAGGCCTTATGGAGAGCAACACTGCTGTGGTTTCTGTACAAATCTCTGATTCAACCTGGCTAATTTTAGGTCACCTATCTTATGGGACTCCTCCCCTGACCTTCCTCTATAGCAGGCACAGACAGGGTGGGAATAAACATCTGATCTATAGTGGGAAGCATTTATTTTTCTGCAAATTGTAAGACAGTTAAGGATGATTAGACTCCTAATTTGGATCCCCAGTTATTACTTAGTGGGATTAATGTGGGAGACTTCAGCACAGCAAAGGTTGCTATATGAATCTGCAGAATGAAAATTAGCAATCCAGGGATATAACACTGAAGCAGAGCTACAGTAACACAAGAATTAATCACTCTTTTTACTCTATTTAAAGAAAAATGAAATGGAATATTTTCTCTAATGTACCAAAAACAAACAAACAACAACAAAACAACAACAAAGAAAACAAGTAAAAAAGATATATGATTTGGTTTTACTGGTGGCGCTATATATACTTATATATATATATATTTTGTGTAGTGATAAAAATTATATTTTGTTGATACTTTAAATATATATTGTTAAAGAGATTTTTTTTAATTATTATTATTATTTTTTTTTTTTTAATATACTGCTGGTAATAATGAAATAAATTATAGAATGGTTGTTGGGTTTTGCTTTCATGACAAATAGGCACTGACAAATCCATGCCACATTACCATCCTTGATTGCTCTGATGGAACTCATTTTCATCTCCTGTTCCTCTAATTACATGAAAATTGCATACTTTTTATGCATGACACATTTTCTGCAGCTTTACAAAAAGGTTGTGAAGGGGAAAAAAAAACATTTATCAGTTTCTTTCCCTCACTCATAATAGCTATCTATCATCTACCAAGCAATCAATCTAGCTTTAAGTGCCAGTGTTGTGCATTATTATTGTAACCAGAAAAGGGTGAGTATGAAAAAAATATGGATTCATTTGTTTTTTTCCCCTTCAGCTCTTAAAACTGGAGATCTACTGTGGTCTTGTCATTGGTCTGTTATTCTCTTCCCAGGCCCATCTCTTATAATTTCAGATTTCAAAGCATGGATGAATGTTATGACATTGGTTTGTGTGGAAAAGACTATTTTTAAGCACCTCTTTAAGCACCTCTTAAGCTATTTGCTATCACCTGCATTTTATAGAAGATTTGCTTTTAACAATCAAATAATAGAATCATAGAATCATAGACTCATAGAATCACAAGGTTGGAAAGAACCTATATGATCATCTAGTCCAACCATCCCCCTGTAACCATTGCTACCGCAAGCTACTAAAACATATCTCGCAGCTCCTCATCCAGATGCCTCTTGAACTCCGCCTCCTCCCTAGGCTATTGCAGTAGTCCCTTATCACAGAGCAGGGGAGGTCCTATCGCGACACATCCCGATACCCCGCAAATGCCTACTGCAACACTAGGCAGGCCATTCCAGTGCCTGACCACCCTCTGAGAGAAGTTTTTCTTTATGTCCAATCTAAATCTCCTCTGGTACAACCTGTGGCCATTTCCTCGGGCCCGTTTGTTGCCTGGGAGAAGAGGTCAAACTCCTCCTCATCACAACCTGCCTTCAGGAAGTTGTAAAGTGCAGTGAGGTCTCCCCTGAGCCTCCTCTTCTCCAGACTAAACAATCCCTCAGCTGCTCCTCATAAGACTTGTGCTCCAGACCCCTCACCAATTTCATTGCCCTTCTCTGGACATGTTCCAGGGCCTCAATGTCTTTCCTGTAGTGAGGGGCCCAAAACTGAACACAGTACTTGAGGTGCAGCCTCAGCAGTGCTGAGTACAGGGGGATGATTACCTCCCTGCTCCTGCTGGCCACACTATTTCTAATGCAGGCCAGGATGCATTAGAAATGACCACTTGGGCACATTGTCGGCTCATGTTCAGCCGAGCATCAACAAACACCCCCATGTCCCTCTCCTCTTCACAATCATCTAGCCACTTGTCCCCAAGCCTATAGAGCTGCTTGCGGTTATTGTGGCCAAAGTGCAAGACCTGGCAGTTGACTTTGTTGAACTTCATCCCATTCACCTCAGCCCAGTGATCCAGCTTATCTAGATCTCTCTGAAGGGCCTCCCTATTCTCGGGCAGATCAACACTACCTCCCAACTTGGTGTCATCTGCAAACTTACTTAAAGTACACTCAGTCCACTCATCTAAGTCAACAATAAAGATATTAAACAAGACGGGCTCCAGTAACAAATCCTGGGGGGTACCACCCTGGAGTTGCCAGCTGGACTTAACTCCATTTACAACTACCCATTGGGCATGGCCTTCTAACCAGTTCCTTACCCAAAGAAGGATATACCTGTCCATGCTATGGGCAGCCAGTTTCCCCAGGAGAATACTGTGGGAAACTGTGTCAAATGCTTTGCTGAAGTCCAGGTAGACTACATCAACAGCCTTACCTCATCTACCAGTCTGGTCACCCAGTCATAGAAGGAGATGAAGTTGGTCAAGAACAGTCTGCCTTTCATGAACCCGTGCTGGCTGGGCCTGATCCCCTGGACACCATGCATGTGCCATGTGATCTCAGCCAAGACAATTTGCTCCATAAAATGAGAAGTAAAAATCACTATCATTGCTGCAGAGACATTAAAGTGTACATGGATAGTAAATAAATAACTAATAAATTACAAATACAAGGATAAATTTGATGCCAGGTATCCATTTTTTTTTGGTTATTTGTTTCCTGCCTGATGGGGAATAGTTCAGTGGAGAGGAACTAAAAGTTGGTGTTGTCAGTTTATATTTAACCTTATTGCCCTTGCACCGGGTGAGTATCTTTTCAGCTATATAGGTATCAACAACTGATTTGGGTATTTTTCTCCTAACAGAAACACTGATTATGAAATGTGCTCAGTCTGAAGTGAAGACCTCCATTTAGGTGGCCAATATAAGCCCCAGCCACTTTTAAGCCTCTTTAAGCTTTTTTAAGCTTTATTAAAAGTTTTCAGCTTTTAGTACAAATATGTTTCCAGATATTACTGTTTTTGGGGGTTTTATTTCAAATTTACTCAGTTTTCATGTTAATTCTTTTACATCAGCAATTTGTACCATCAGGAAAAATATATATATAATTGAATTAATTGCAGCACTCAAGTCCCTTTGAAAAATAGAGCCTATCAAGGACCTTAGATATACTAAATTTAATTAATGTATTCACAATTTAAAGTTGAGTATTCCATTGAAATAAATGGGATAAATAGATCTGAGTATTAGAAAGCAAATATTGAAACTCCTGTTTTAATTCCTGCTGTTTGACTCAACTGCAGAAGCAAAATCTTTCCAGCTATAGTGAAGTAAAGCTTTGTGATCTGCACTGCTTCGCTTCGGGGCAGACAGTGAAAGCAGGTGGATTCACCCTGATGCTTTGGTATGTCTAGCAAGGGTCCAGCAATAGCCCATAGAAAATACTATTTTTCATGTTGTGGAATACTTCACTTGGAAAACCCACTCTCCTTGTTAAAACTCAGCGCTGTACATATTTTACGTGTTAAAATGAAGAGACTGCCTTTATAAGAAGAGCAGATTATTTTCTGCAGATTTCATAACACAATATTAAGTCAGAAAATGGAGTTGGCAAGGCACATCCTGAAGAAAGAGTGCCATGCCATAATCTCATTCTGGTCTGATCTACATGCTGCTTATTTCCAACATAAAGCATTCACAAATAAATAAAGAACTAATCAGTCCTTCCTAAAGATCTGTTCACATTATGTTGAGATGTCTCTTCCCTTTTCCTCATGTTTGTTTATTACACCCACAGGTTGCATCATCTATTAAATTAACCCACAATCTAGTTCTTAAAAACCTGTGTAACCTTGAGTAAAGTTATCACAGATGATAAAGGCATAACTGACAACTAATCAAACTTCACTTCAATCCCTACAATGCTTTTATCATTGTAATTTGTTCTGGTGCTGGGGCTGAATAAAAAAGAAGCTCTACTAATCACCTGAGAAAAGTTATGCATATTGTTTATGTGCAAAATGAGAGACCAAGTTTTATATACACTTCAGAATAGGTACTATCAGGGATAAAAAAAATTCATTATACTTGATAGAAGTAATTTACATATTTTACTAGTATCAAAATTTAATTTTTTATTTTCTGGTTTACATAATGCTTAATTTGCTGGGCTCCCTACGTATATTACCACATAATAGTAAGAAGTTTGTTTCTTTTCTTCTGTTGAAGCTATGAAATGGAATATTTAATGAATTGGTCTCCACTTTTTTTTTTTTTTTTTTTTTTTTTTTAGAAAAGCCTATATTTTCTTTATATTTTTAATAATGACAGTGAGAAAACCAATTCTAAATTAATATCTTTCAACATGACAATAATAAATAAAGTTGTTTAATTGAAAAAACAAAAACAACAACAAAAAAAACCTTGCATTTTCTCATTATTAAGGTTTCAGCATTTGAAACACAATCTTTCAGTTTAATAACAATTATTCCTATAGTGCAAAATTCCATTAGAGGAATATTTTAATGAAGTCTATACTGAAGTTGCTATTGAGTTTGCAGTCTTTTTTTACAGTAAGATGTACTAGTAAGCACCAGGTATTTCAAAAAATGCTCATCTATTCCAAAGTTTCATGAGTAAGACATATGTTGCATATATGCGTGTACAGATAAAAGTTGACATGATTGAAAATTCATACCTAAAAACGTCAGAAAAAAGAACTTCCTCTTAATAATCTCCTGGGTTATTTGACAAATAAATATATAAATAAATAAAAAGTGTTTCTTGTGACAACTTAGGGGATGAAGTTTGCGACAGGAAAATGCTATAGTTTCCAATGAAGTAGAAGCAATGTTGTCTTTGTTACTAGAGTTCATAACGATTTGTTTAACCACTGATGGGTTCCATTGTAATCACCGTCTATAAAACAGGTTCAGAATTCTTGGTGAGTAGACATACAAATAATTAACATTGTGATGAGTGACAGATTCATCTATTTCTGAAGTGGTATATAAACAAATTTTGTTCTTAATATTTCTCAGAATGTTAAATATCACAAGATAACATGCAATAAATTATATATATATATATTATATATATAAACTCTTTAACAAATTCCCAGACCTCAGTCCTGAGAGTGAGGAGAGGGGGAGTAATTTCTTGCCTGATTAACAAAATTTAAAGCCTGAGGAACTGAGTTAGTTACATGTAATTTAATGAAGTTGAAAGAAAATATACAATTGAACAATTACAGAGATTTGGGAAGGTATTCCTAGGAAATATAATTAATAATGATGGGATGAAATCAAGAGGGCAAAAGAAAAGTGTTAAAATATTACAGCATGCACCTTAAAAAAAAAAAAATCTTGCTTGGGAAAGTCAGTGAAAAAAAAATGAAATAATCTAAGAGTCAATCCCAGAATCTGCAGATTAGCAGAAAAAGCTTCTCTCCAAAAGATTTTACTCATTTTACCTTACTTAATATATTCTGCTAATACTCTAGCATGTATAGTGCCACCATATTAAAGTGACTCATCATTCACTGGTCTTTGCTTATTGTAAGAACCTCATATTTATTTCAGGGCAGCTTCATACTGAGGTGACTACTTATTAAAAACTTCAAACTAGCAGTATGAAAAGGAAGTATTACTCAATTTGCAAATATGTGAAAGAATAAGAATTGATGTCTGAGCCCTAACTAAGCTTACCAGCCCTGAAGTGAAGTCACTTGTCATGAACACCCACATGACTGAAAGACTATTTAATGTTCTTGTTGTTGTTTTTGTTTTATTATATATTTTATGCTTACAACATTGGCAGTAAATAAACACACTGAAGAAGAAAACTACTTAACAAGGAGTAGATGAGATTAAATGTGACTGTTGTAGACCTGTACAAGAGGCACTGGCCCATTAAATGAATGTGTAGAGCTAATTCTTAATGTGTTAGTCAAGTAATCAATTTCTGAAAATACCAAATAATATTTTTTTTTTTTTTTTTTTTTTTTTAAAGCCCTGTCTGGCTGTAACCAGTACTGGCATCAGACCAGGCATTTTTCAAGTACTTGTTCCCTTAATCAGTCAGTTCTGACACATATCTTTTTTCCTTTCTTCCTTTTTATTCTTCCCTCTCTCTCTCTCTCACTCACTCACATACACACACACACACTTTTTTTCCTTTAATCTCCTTTTGTAGATGTAAGTGGCCAACCAGCCTCTGTAAATAAAACTCTTAAGCCTGTTTTAATATTCCATTAGCTTCATCGCCCATTGACATTTTGGAGTAGTTGTAAAGGGAGAATCAGCATAGCAGATATGGTACAGCTCTGGAAACCTGGACCACAATGTTGGTGTTTGATGTTGGTGTTGCTTGCTCTACAACCCTGAGACAGCCACTTAACTTCTTGGTGCATGAATCAGCTGTGAGAGAATGCAAGAACATTTACATAATGCATGAAGGTCTTGATAAATGTAATTTATAAACTTTAGGCAATGAACATCCATTCATACCACGTCAGAGTCATAGTTCCCTAATAGGAATCAAACAAAATTCAGACTTTAGAAAATATTGCTTTTTATACTCAACATTTGCTTTGAGATCCTTGACTAAAACAGATCTTGTCAGGACCAAGTGTTGAATCCAGATGGAAAAGATATACATCATTTTTGACATGTATTTTACATGATAGAACCCAAAGTCACTGGAAGTTCCTAAGACAAGATTTTAAACAGCTACAGAATGGAACTATATATAAATGCATTATAAACAGAACTTGTTATTCTAAGCTACAGCAATAAAATTTGGAAAGGATGTAAAGACATATATTCAGGGAGAAAGTTAGTCTCTAACATAGGTGATAACTATGTAGGAGAGGGACCAAATGGAGAAATGTTTTGAGAAGAAAAAATACCAGCTTGGGAGAACTAAATGTCTTACCCAAAATAATAGCTACTGCATTATTAGCACATACTAATCTATGCTTACTTTAGAAATGCAAACAAGCCCCACTCTGTTCAGCCTCAACTGTCAGAAAGTGTGTTCTGGAAAGTGTTTCCTTGCATGGTTTATTTAGAGGTTAATGTTTTTGCTAGAGCTTCTTCATCATTGTCTGGTGCGATCCACATGGAATCAAGAAAGATCTGTTGATAATTGCATTTATTTCTATAATCCTAAAGTGTTTTCTTACTGGTGTTTTAAAAAGATGATCCTGGTTCATTAGGCATCTGAGAAAATAAGTAAGACAGGTAACAAATCTTTACACAATTCATTTCTCTATGAGAAAGAATAACTCATTTCTTCTTGTTAAATGGGCTAAAAAGATTCAAGTCAAAGGACTTTGGGATTTTTCACTGAAAAAGGCTCATAAGTTCTAATCTGCAGGAAGATGTCATCTAAGAAACTGAGACCTAAGAAATCTTTTATTTAAGGGCGTATCTGATAAACAATGCTAATTAAAGTCTTAATATTGCAACTAAATCCAAACTTTAAAATTCCATAACTATCTACATCTGCCTTTCTGTCCTAGGACAACAACTGACATGAATCTGGAGGGTTACATCTAACAGAAAGGCATAAACATATGTCAAGGACCAAGTGAAATATCAGCTCTTTCCGAACAGGTGCTGCAGCCTCAACCGTCTGAAACAATTTGAAGAGACGAAACTGAGGCACTGCTGACAAAGACTTCATGGATGTATAACCAGAGAGGTTACACAAGGACTACAAGATCGGTTGATGGAAAGAATATGAGTGTAACACTTATTCAGAGATTCATGGTTGCTAGATCATTCTCTATAAGGTCAGGTTAGTTGCCTTTGATATGAGTGACTCTTACTGAGAGAGTAAATACTTTTTTTTTTTTTTTTTCTCAGTGTCTACAGGTGCCCAGTGCTTCCATGTTTGAGCTGGCTGAGAGTTTTTGCTTTACTATATCCATTATTTCTCACTCTGTTGGTTGCTAAGCAGTCCCTTGTTGCTAAGTAGGGTTTGAGCACTTAATTTACTACATTCTTTTTTCTCATACCAGATTTTAGAAATTACAGATCCTGTTTAATCAATGTGTAAATGCATGCTTTTGATGTATTTTTCCTAAGAGCAATATTTTGATCATTTTTAATGATACTTAATGAAGTCACCGCATGATTTCTGATTGTACCTAATTGAAGCTTGTGACTTGCATTTCAATGCTATCATCTTACAGTTTTATGTCTATCAGATGAAACTTTACAAGGACCCAAATAAATTAGGAAATATACAGAATTGCTGCGTTTCAAAGAACAAAGTTGCCTGGAAATAGATGAGGGCTGTTGTGAAAGTAATGCCTCCTATTTTGTGATGTTGTCCCAAAGTGTCCAGTATTGGTGGTAAAGCAGTAGCAATTGAGCCTTCTCATCTATATCCATTGAAATATTTTTGTTGTGTAACAGATGGCAAGAGACAAGAAGTCCAACATAACTGTCCGATGTAGAAACATATATGAAACAAAGATGAGTAATTGAACTCCTCTGGGTGGAAAAAAATGCACCCACTGACACTCATCAATAGTTGCTAAACGTTATGGAGACCAAGCAGTGGATATGAGCACTGTGAGGTGAGTGGTTCATTCAACTGTGGCTACAGCAGCAGCAAGTCACCTCCAACGGTGCAAATTTTCATGAACACAGGTGTTTTTTTTTGTCATTAGCAAAAATACATAGCTAATCATGTCGACTATGCTGAAAAATAGTGTATTGTAGCTGAGTAATCGAGCTATCAAATTGTGTCATTTTGTTCCTTGTATCTGTAGTAATTCCCTGAAGGGCGGGGGGAGCAGAAGAGGCATTACTTCCAGAGCAATACAAGTAAATATAATTTTTCATGTTAATTGTAAGATAAAAGGTGTCTCTTATATTTTATAATGTGAGATTGAAAACCAGAAGGAAATAGTTTAACTACAAATTCTAATATATCAAGCTCATTTTTTTAATGTCTTCCAGAGAGATTCTTTGCCAATGTAGACTGCAGCTTCTCTGAGGTATCCCGGAGAATAAATAAAATTAAGTAAAAAAAAAAAAAAAAAAAAGTATTGTCAGGCCTTTTAATAAAGTGCAACAGAAAGTGTTAAAAGGAAAGAAGTTAGATCTATGAATACTCTTAAATCCTCTAAGTGAACTTCTGACTCACACTGCAAGTCAACGGACTAGCAAATTTACTCATGATCTAGCCATGTAGCAAATTGCAGCACAGAATAGCACCTCATTTTAAGAGTTCTGTTAGTAGAATAAGGCAGAACTCTTAGATTGTGAGAGAATTAATGCAAGCATAGAGAGATACAACTGAAGAATATGTTCAAATGCCAACGGGAGTCAAGAGGAGCTGTTGCCTCCTAATTTTGGAATCAGAACACACTTGTGAGTCAGGTTAATGAAGCAGAAACTGGGAAGTTGTTTCAAGAAATGTTAAGATCTTTCTTCTTGCTCAACATCTAGAAAATGTTATGTGTTGGTTAGGATGTGGAATAGCACCAACAGAAGAAGTAGGAGAGACATACGTCAGGCTACAAGCTAATTTGCAGATATAAAACTCGTTTAAAATGACATGAAAGTACCAAAGAGGAATAGGTGTTCTAAACTACCCAGACTCATCTCCTGTTGGCAAAATAGCATACGCATGTTGTAATCTTACAGCAAAAAAATTAAAACTAGTTACTATTTTTCCCTTCCTGTCGTTACAGGACTGGGTCTTCAGAGAAGCCTCCAGACCCCGCTGAATAAAAGTCTATAAATTGACAAAGTGTAAGTTATTCATTGTGATTGTTTCCTCTTTCCATCCATTCCTTCACCCTGTGTATTGCAGCCAGAATTAAAAGGAAATAAATTTGGGTTCTGCTAGTGCTATCATTTTAAACATTTTCAGATGAAAATGTTTCTCATTCCTTGACTCTGAGATCAAATTCTTCAGCAAACTTACTCTTCTTAACAATACTAATGTTGTCCTGATATTTAACAACTAACAGAAACATTGGATGAGGTGAAACATTTGTTTTAAGGTATGTACCAATGAAATATTAATAGAAAACAAACAAACAAACAAACAAACAAACAAATAAATAAATAAATGTGATGAGAAATAGAAGGACAAAATACAATGTACATATTTTCTGAATATGTCAATGAATGCTTTCAGATGGAAAAGCAAGAATTAAGAAAGAGAGCACAAACATTTTTTTACATATGATATTGATTCCCCTCTCCCCCATTTTCTGAATATTATCACTACTTCATTTCAGTTGTAATTGCATATAATGAAGGAACACTGAATTATGGAAGAGTGGTGCACATCTAAAATATCTGATTTCTTTGTGATTTGCTTATAGAATGTTCTTGAGTGGGTAAGGACAAGTGGGTAAGGAAGGGAAGAAATTGAACATTTGTACATTTTCTCATACAAAGTTCCCCCTCCCCCCCTCCCCCCCCCACACACTGAAAGAGCTACAAGAGGCAAATATATTCTATCTAAGAAGTAGAGGGAGGAAATAACATTGAAGTCCTTTACTAACTACTATCCTGGTCTGGGATATGGGGTATAAAGCACTAGGAAAATGTTTCAATCTTCTTGTTCATTAACTTATGAACCTCCTTTAAAGACAGAAGTACAGACTGTGCCAAATATATGCTGGGCTCATAATGAAGACAAATGTCCACTTGAACTGAGTTCAGACTGTGGAATTCATTTTTTTCTGGAACTTTTATCACTGTGTAATTAGAATGACATTTGGTTAGTCTCATTAGATCTGGATTTAGGCCAGGTACACCAATAAATTATCTCCTTTAAAGCTGATATTTTTTGTTTAATTATTATTTTAATTGTTTACTTTCCTTACTGTTGCTGGACACTGTTATTTTTCTATCATGACTCTGGCTGTATCATTCAATAGAAAAAATTCTCCATCCTGTCTGTACTCTGTATATTCTCCCAGATAATGTTTTTGTCTGAAATTTATGACCCCAAGGACTTGAACATTGTCTGACTGTGGTCAGTGCTAGGGGAGAGAATTCCCAGAGGAAACTGGGGAAGCTGTTAGGAAATGATCATGGTAATTGAATAAGTTATATAATTCTCTTATGACTTTAATATGGCAAAGTTCAATGACTACTCTTTCATTGTAAAATTGCTTAATACTGACAATTCTAAGCCTGATCTCTCTGAAGCTTGAATTAAAATATACTTTTCTGGTCTCAAGCTATTGTGATACATCACACGGAAAATACAAAAGAAGTTGCATACCTAATCAGATAAAAGTTACAAAGAACTTTATCTGAACAATTCATTCACAAAACATCCTTGTATAATCAAGGGACACAGCCTGAACAGAATTTCTCTTTTCTAAAGTTGACCTCAAAAAGGTCAGTGTGTGATAACTGGGAGTAACACAGCAAAGACAGAAGATGTATCCATCTCTATTGTCATTCTTATGTAATTTTCCAATAAACTTCTTCCTTTCCCGTATGAGAACTGCAGCACAAAAAGAGAATATAGACTAGAATGTCTTTTATGGAAACAGATGCATCTTGAAACTTATTAGGTAAGTCTAATATATACTTAATACACACTTATGGAATCAAAAATAATCGAGAAGATCACAGGGAGCCAGAAATGATTGAATAATTTTGATAGGTTCAGTTAATGCATTGCTAAACTATCTTAATAGAACTAGCAAATAAAATAATAATAATAATAATAATAATTTTTAAAAAAATTCAACCAAGTATTGTAATATGTGATTAAAATAAATATCTGTACATGATGCGGAATCATTTTTAATCACAGATTTTATTTAAGATATCAGGATAAGACAAATAAGCAAAGAAACTTTCTATTACTAGATTACTTTGCAGTTTGAAGTAAATTTTCAGTTAAATTATCTGCATGAATGAAAAAAAAAGAAAAAAAAATACTATTAAAAAATTGTAAAAAGGCAAAACACACTTGCCAAAGTCTCCATGTTTTTTTTTCTAAGCACTCAGTTAAAAACTATTCTTTATGGAGCCCTAAAGGTACATATTAACTGTGAATCTTTGCTCTGTCCATACTTATTGAAGCTTCTTCATGCATTAGCTTCACAATTAATGCAACTTTTGCTAGAAGCTAAACACAAGTATATGCCATGTAATATTGATAATTTTCTGATATCCTATCATTATCATTAGGAGAGTAACATTTCATATTACTTGTAGGAAGTACTATAAGGATAATGGGCAGGATAAGGACAGGATAAGGAACTACTGTAAGGATAAGAGCAGGATTTTGACAGACTTAGTGTATGGGCATCAGATGGAACACAGACAAGAAGGTGCTCTGGAAAACACAGAAGTGTTCTGGAAAGCAAGCTAGCTGGATTGAGTATCAGAGCTTTAAACTAGATTAAATGGGTGAAAAGGATGGAAATTTATTTGACATAAAGGGTCTGGAGAATGCTGTCACTTTAGGAAACGTTGGGGAAAAACCACTGTCTCAAAGGATCTCATAAGGAATCCTCAGAGAAGATAATACTGACAATATCCTGTATGATCTGCCTTACACCAGTGCACACAGGCTGAGTGATAAGCAGGAAGAATTTGAAGCCAAGGAGATACTGGAAAAGTATGATCTAATTGTGATCACAGAGATATGGTGGAATGATCCACATGACTAGAAAATAACAATCAAGGGCTACAAATATTTCAAAAGAGGTAGACAGAAATGAGAGGAGGAGCAATTGCTCCCTCTGTTAAGAAGTGAGTAGAGCATGAAAAGATGACCCTCAGAAACAGGTACAGTCAGATTGAGAAGCTGTGCGTGAAAATTAGAGACCAGATCAACAAAAGGCATCTAGTGATTAAAGTCTACTACAGGCCACCTGTCTGAACTGTGTCCTGTATTACTGCTCTGAAGTGCCATCCCTGGCCTTAAAAAGCAAGTATTGTGATGACATGGCACCACAGAAAAAAAGTAAGTCAGAAAATAGTACTCATTTCCAAAATAACCTCATAAATGGGTGGGCCAAAGGGCATGGCATGGAATAGGTGTATCACATCTCCTATCATGCATCAGCATATGGGAAAATTGAACAATCTAACAAACTGTTAAAAACTACTTTGAAAGCAGTGGATGCCAAGACATCTAAAAATTGGAATACACATTTATCAAAAGCTAAATGTGGACTTGGAGCACGTCCAGAGGAGGCACATGAAAATGGAATTAGGGATGGAATATCTCTCCTATGAGGACAGACTGAGAGAGCTAAGTCTGTTCTGCCTGAAAAAGAGAATGCTCTGGGGAGATCTCTAGATCTTTCAATATCTAAAAGGGTATAATCCTTAGAAGGAAGGAAATGACTCTTTAGTAAGGTCTGTTGAGACAGAACAAGAAAAATGGTTTCAAACTGAAAGAGAACAGATTTAATTTGGATATAAGGAAGATTTTTTTTTTTCTTTTTTTTTTATTACAGTAAGAATGGTGAGGCACTGGAACATGTTGTTCAGAGAAATGGTGTATGCCTTGTCCCTGGACACTGAAGATCAAGATGGACCAGGCTCTGAGAAATTTGAGCCATCTGTAAATGTCCCTGTACATTGCACGGGAATCGGACTACATGACCTTTAAAGGTCCTTTCCAACTGATAACACTCTGTGATTTTCAGAAAGTCATCTAGTTAATAAATATTCAAATCTCACCTTGCCCAAGCAAAGCTCTGCTATATTGTAGAAGCTCTACTGAATGTCTTTATTCTCTATCTTGATGAGGGGATTGAGAGCACCCTCAGTAAGTTTGCAGATAACACCAAGATGATACAAAATGTTGATCTGCCTGAGAGTAGGAAGGCCTTAGAAAGGAATTTGGTCAGACTGGATCTGTAGCCTGAGGGCAATTCTTGAGCAATTGGTTCAATAAGACTGTGTGCCAGGTAGTGCACTTTGTTCACATCACCATGCAACACCACAAACTTGAGATAGATTGGCTGGAAAACCATGTGGAAGAGATGCATTTGGGAATAATAGTCAACAGCCAGCTGAACACCAGCCAACAGCATGTACATCTTGTCAAGAAAGTCAATGGCATCTTGGCTTGTATCAGAAATAAAAGATCCAGATGGAGCAGGGAAGTTATCATTACTTAGTATTGGAAAGGTTGCATCTTGAGTACTGTGTTCAGTTTTGGGCCCCCTTACTATAAGAAAGACACTGAGGCCCTGGATAATGTCCAAAGACATGTAACAAAGCCGGTGAAGGATCTGAAGCACAAGTCTTATGAGGAGTGGCTGAGGGAACTGGGTTTGTTTAGTCTGGAGAGGAGGGGGTTCAAGGGAGACCATATTGCTCCCTATAGCTATCTATAAGGAGGTTGTAGTTTTCCCACGAAACTAGAAACAGGACAAGAGATAATAACTTGAAGTTGTGCCAGTAGAGGCTCAGTTTGGAACTTAGGAAAAAAATCTTCTTAAAAAGAGTGACAATTCATTTGAACAGGATGCCCAGGGAGGTAGTGGAGTCACTGTCCCTGAAGGTACTCAAGAGAAGGCTGGAAGTGGTACTGAGTGACTAGGTTAGGTGAGCATGGTGGTGATTGGTTGATGGTTGGAATAGATAATCTTAGTGGCCTTTTCCAACCTTAACAGTTCTATGATTCTATGAAAAAGTGGTAATATTTTCCTGGTTACAGCTGGAACAGTGTTAATACTATGTTGTTGCTTATTAATGGAATCATGCCTGGATTGAACCAGAGCACTCAGTGGTGAAAAGGTGAAAACCTTTAAAAAGTGGCAGCAAGGGGCAGAGTGTAGCTGTGACAAGTCCTGAATCAGGCCAGAAGTTTTTCCATACCACATGGTACCATGCAGAAAGAAATAAAGCTGTGGAGAATTGAACTCAGCTACCCATTGCTTGGGGTTTCTGGGCATAGGTTGGTAGGGAGTAAGACCTTGTATTTCTGGCAGGCAGTCATATCCTTTCTGTGCATCAGCCAGTGAATGGTAAATAACTGCTTTACAGCTATGTATATTGTTATCATTGTGTGTTTGTTTCCATTTCCCCCTTCTTTTTTAATAAATAGTTTTTATCTCAACCAACAAGTTCTGTTTTGTTTGCAGTTTTCTCTCTATCATCCCATTTGGAGGAGAAAGTGAGGGAATGGCTATATGGTGCATATCTACATGAATGGTTAAACCACAACAAATGGCTAAAAAAATAATTAGATATTGAGTAAAAATTTGTATAAATTCTCAATATATAATTGCTGAAAAATAAATTATCAGCATGCATTTTTAAAACACCAGAAGGTGACAAAAACCTTAGAAAGCATCTTTATCAGAGAGCAAAGGTCCTCCTTGAGAAGAATAAATTAGAAAAAAGTCTATCTTACCACAACAAAAAATAATACTGAAGGGAAAGTGACTACTTTTTGTCCAGGAGTAAATAAAGAAGTATGTTTAAGTTAACTTACAGTGATGACACAAAGATCTGCACATGGAAATCATAAGGTTTCTCTGAAACTATTAGAGCAGCAGACACCTCCCATCGGAACACAGTGAAATGTAATAAACTACATCAGAGGAAAATATGTCCCCTTGGTAATAACCAACAGCTAGAAGAGTGACACAAGTAAAGACAGTAGCAAGCTGCAAAGTATTTGTAGATTATTCCCTCTAACGTGATAAGAGCTCTCAATCATCTGAGAATTACCAGTTGTACAGTTGCACATCCTTCCTGCTTCTATGGCAATTATACATACTTTTGAATGATTATCTGGAAAGAAATCTGGGATCTTTGAATAAAAGATTGTGGGGGAAAAAAAAAAAAAAAAAAAACACCTGAAATCAAAGCTTTACAATTCTGGCCAAAGTTTAACAATAGATCTTAGGTACTATTCTATGCACCGTGTAACATTTAAATGAAACTTTAGACAATTTCTATTTAGAAATATCATTGTAAGTAATATTTGAAAAATCTTCCTGATCCTAGACAACAAACAAACAAACAAACAAAAACACGGAAAATCAGGAAGACATACTTTTCCAAATGCTCATATCCATTGTTACAATTCAGAATGCAATTTCAGCCTGTTTCCATTTGCTTTTATTCCTATGAGTTTTTATTACACAAACATTTAAATAAATTTGCATTGTTTATATAATAATTTATATTAGCATTTCATTCTTATGGAAGTATGAAAATATTTCTTCTGACAAGGAGGTTTTAAGAGTCTTTTGAATCTTCAAGACTGAAACAATGTTATCATTTTTTGCACTACTAGAAAACAAAATTCAAGCCGCTTTTATAACTTAACACAGTCCTACTTGGTTGAATGCAATTTTGTGATAGAAACAAAAGATCACAATCGTAGATTGTAGACATAAAATCCCTCCTAAAAATGAGAATTCTTATTGAGATGATAGGAGCAAGAGATGTTGGAGGACAACAGTCATATCCAAAGTTGTAAGTGAGCTACCTACAGAAGAAAATAATATGGTTTCAATTTACATCAGCAAAGATTTTAACAACACAGATCTTAATTAAAATTTATGACCTCTCCTTCCCGTCAGTCACAGTAAAAGTATCCTATGAAAAATTAACAACAGGAATTTTATATGCATTTTTGTGCTCATGTGTATGCATGTTAAGTGTAAGAAAATGAAGAAGACACTTCTTGGATTATTTAAAAAAAAAGCAACAACAAACTAGTTTCACAAATTTGTAAGAAAACGTGTTTTATTAATTTGTCTCTGTATATTTAACTTTATATATGTATGTATGTATATATTAAGGAATGCAATTTCATATCATTTAAAGAATACTTTCTAAAATTTCATTTTGTCTAGGACAAACATTACTTTACTGATGTGTCAAAACAATAGCTTCCTACCAGAAGGGAAGGTTATATTTTCCTTACTTTATTTTTTCTTAAATACAAAATGGTTTTGTTAAAAAGTATCTGGTATTTATGGAGTCTGGAGTTTAATTTTCTGCTCCTTCACAGCCTTCTTTATGATCTTATCAAAGCCATGTTTTATTTTATTTTACTTTTAATTCCTCTCCAGTAATTTTAGTATTCCATTCCTCATTGCCATTGTTGAGTATTTCTCCTAAGTCACTGAGTGGTGATGGTGGAATATATATCCTTTGCCACTGTTACCTACAATATGCCACTTACTACAGACAATATCAAAGCTTGATCCTTAACCTGTATTTTCTGTCCTAGAGAACGATATCATCATGGAAAGTTCACAGACCTAAATACAGCACTGTTTAATGTTTTACATATTTTCAACAGTTTTATAAGTTTGCAACATTGTGATGTCCTCACATCATCCACTGATTTTAGGGAATATTTACAGGAGGGAATAAAAAACAAACAAACAAACAAAAAGTCTGGAGAGAATATTTCAGAATCCAGGATAGCTCTTTTATACATTTACTAATAATCATATCAAGTCTCTTAAAGAAATAAAAACCCTTACTGGCTTTAATGTACCACATGTACCACTAACTAAAATTATTCTATTTTGTTCTCAAAATACAAAGGCTTTTCAGTATTCTTTTGTTTGTAACATTTACAGCTGTTTTTAACTTCTAACCTACCTAATTTGAAATATGCAGATTAATTTCAGAACTAAAAATAATAAAATCAGAAGAAAAAGGAGAGGAAAAAAAAAAAAAGATGGTGGGATAATTTCTACTTCAATAAATATTGTATCCTCAATTATAGAAAGGTCATCCATTATATCATAAGAAAATGTTTCTACTTTCTATTGGCAAATAGATCTGCAGATGAATCTGTTCCATCTGACAATGGATGATCCATAGGTACATGCTGGAGTGCACTTCATCAAACTCCTGTAAAGAAATATGGACCATGATTATAGTAATAATTTATAGCTCAGCAAAAAAAGCTGAATAAGATTAACAACATGGCTGATCCAGGCTGTTTGGGGAAAATAGTAATAATAATAATAATAATTACAGATGTGTAAAATTACAGATGTGTAAAATATTATAGATGTGCAAATATTACAGATGTGTTTGGAATGGATCTCATGAAAGCAAGGTGGATAAAATTATATTGAATATACTAAGCCCAGTGAGAAAATTCTGGACAGCCACTGAGCTTTACAAAACCACAATTCCAAATTTTCTTCCTACAGTGAAGTCATTTGATTTGGTAATGTTTTATTTTTGGTTCTTGATTTAGGATTGTGCAACATTCTCATTTGCTAGAACACAATAGGGCATAGAAGAGGAACAGCTGTTATTTCAAGAAACTAAATTCCTTGAGTAACTCTAATCAGTAATATACTTTTCATTTTGTTATTCATTGTACACACACACATATGTTCATATATGTATTCATATATGAATATGTACACGCACTGTGGAAGTTGAAGGCATTTTTTGTTTGTTAGCAAAGATGGGTTTAGCTGGAAGATGGAAATAGCAAGATAATTATCCTGTGATCTCACAGCACTTACCTTGTGTTCCATATAGTACATAAACAACATTTACAAGGTAGTTACTCAAAAATATATGTAACAAACAACATGCTGAAAATAAAGTCTAAAGTCGAACCCTTTCTTCTGGCCTTTTTTTTTTTTTTTTTTTTTTTTAATTGGTTATTTAACATGTTGTTCCCTTTATCAACTCTTCGTTCTGCTGACTTATTGGAGAAATAGAAATTGGTGCAACAAAATTCTGTTTTTCACAGGTTTATTATTACATTATTGCTTTATAGTGTCTTCTGCATAATTTCTCAAAATGATGTTGTAAATCCCCACCGGAAATACTTATTCCTGTGTAGCCCAATATCTGTTGTCTAGAGGACACAAGCAGCATATTTCCTCCATCTGCTATTAGCACGCCTACATGTTCTTCTTTGTGTATTAGAGGGCAAAGCAAACCAGGGACAAGGACTAAATGATCCAAATGAGTAGAGGAAAAGGCAGGGTAAGAGGATTTGAAAACAAGCCAACAAGCACTTACATTAAAACTAACTACTAGCAAAACGTTTCCTTCACAACAAAGGTTGAATCAAAGCCCTATTCCCCCAGCATATGAATTAGAAGAACAATTGTGTGATTATGATTAAAAAAAAGAGCATTACACTTTATGTTCTGCTATAATTGGTATTTATGACAAT
Source organism: Phasianus colchicus (assembly GCF_987193195.1). Lineage (NCBI taxonomy): Eukaryota > Metazoa > Chordata > Aves > Galliformes > Phasianidae > Phasianus > Phasianus colchicus. Next base: position 87,054,226 of record NC_143476.1, on the reverse strand, counting down.
TTATGTAAACAGTAATGAAGCCTATGTGATTTTTGTGGGGAAATTACATTATGACACCAATGATCGTTACTGTTAATTTTCCTGAAGATGATGGCAATCAGCAGGCATAGTTTCATTGTAAATAGGTTAATTTAAAATTCAAACGCTGCTGGTATTTCAAAATGAGTTCACATTTGATTTTCGAAAGCTTTGGCCCTGACTGTCAGGCATGTCAAGAAAAAAATGCTTCACAACAGAAAGGGGGAAAAAAAAAAAAAAAAAAAGAGAGAGAGAGAGAGAGAGAGGAAGAAGGACTGAATGAGCTTTGTTGCAGAAATGCATTTCTCTGCAAATTCTGCTGTGTTTCTAGGTGCAATTTAATCTACAGCATTTCTACCAATCACTGCCTAGAGTCCATATCGAAAAGGGACACATGACATCAACAAGTCATGATCTACCAGTTTGTTTAGTTTAGTTATGATGATTTTGAAAAAGGTTATCACTGATGAATCTTTGTCAGTGGAAGGCATCATGTTTCTTCACACAGTACACCAAAACTCAAATATTAGCATGTCTTGCTTTGCCACTATGTGATATATTTAAACACTTCTAAAACACATCTAAATACTTCTATTATTCCCACCACTCTCAAATATAGGGTTCTCATGCATGCAAGTATAATCAAACTCCCAACATTGCTGTATGAGGAAATGCAATATCATCTCCCATTTCACAGAAGGGAAATTGAAGTACTAAAACCTGAATTTTTCCTTGCCAGCATAACAAAGAAAAAAACTGCAGACTTTATGAATTCAAGTCAGAGAGCAAACCACCATACAGTTATACTTAGAACATCTGGGACTGACTTCACAATCTCCTTTCTCCACCTGAATTATCATGAGATACTTCTGCATATATATTTTTACGAACTCTCCCAAAAGGTATTTCCTTTGTTTCAAGCCATTTTACCAAAGCTGTTTTAAAACACCTTTTTTATCCTTAGATTGACTAGAATACATATATTAAAATGAAACAACTCTCTAAAGGTAGACAAAGAATGAATAAACTTGGAAGCTAGTTCAGATAAAGACAGCAATGCCACCTTCTACAAGTCGTCAGCACAAGGTCACATTCAAGGACGACATTAACAACTTGTTCACAATCTAATGACATATTTAGATTAGAGTTTGCAATGTACATAGGCAGCTTTTTCTCATTCTCTGTTCATTGCCAAATAAGATGTTTGATAGGAATCTCTACTGTAACCTTTCAGAATTCATTTATTTAGGAGAACTAAAATAATGAAATGCCAAACGAATTAAGAATGATATTTCTTATAATATCAAGTGAAGACAATTTAAATAGTCCATATGCACAGGCTCCCAGAGATGAATGATCTGTTCATTTGTTAGTGTAAATGGGATGCATTTGTTAGTTATTATTTGCTATGGTTTGAGAATTCTTGAAGAGTGAAATTCAACTGCAAACCCAAGATAGGACAGAGGAATATTTTCAGAATTCAAATGTTTATTCTATCTGCCTTCCTATGTGAACTGCAGGTATAAGTGCCGGTCCTCTGGAAAGGGAATTAGACACGTTTTTGCAAACAATTGGAAAAACCCAGACACATATTTGAAAATAAATAGTCCTTGCTAAACACAAGTGAAAAATCAATAATTTCTTTCTGCAACAGAAAGAGATTTGAAAGTTTGATGATAAGCCATATGGACAATTGAAATATAAAACAGAGATCTGATTTCCTTTTTCTCTTTATTGATCTTTCGGCATTTTGTCTGATCATTCTTTTACTATTAATAAAAATATATAATATTATGGCAGTTATAATTGTCTATTCTTAGCACTTGGATTCCTAAATAATAAACAGGAATCTGTAACAAAATAGCATGGAAAGGAAATAGATACAGGTGCTTGTTTGGCTTCCTCCCTACTCCTTATACTCCCTCCCTATTGTTCTTATAAAGTTGACAGTAATATCAAGGACCAGGAAGATTTCAGGGCAGCTCTACAGACCTGTTGGGTCTTCATGCTTCTCATAAGTCTATATGCAACAAAATTAAAGGTTTGCACATCTATAAAATAAAAGGAGGACTTTGTTGTTGATGTTGTTTGCTGTGGTTGTTTGTTTGTTTGTTCAGTAATAGGTTTCGAATACAATAACTATTGAGTGCCAAAGGCTAAATTAGTATAAAAACTTCTTTCCGTGGCAGTAAAATTTATTTTAGAGTTTGGGACAAAATTACAGCTATTTTTGCTTCATTGATCCTTGCTTTCATATGATTTTCTTTGTTTCAAGCAGCTTAAGTTCAAATGTTCTTTGATTGCTGGAAATGAAGACAAGATTTTACCCAGTAATGTCATTGGAATTGGATGTTGTGAGGGATAATGGTCTCCAACAGATAGTAAAAATAAGTATTCAAGCAAAGCAGATATGTTTATTTTCAAAGCAGGATACCATTTTTCAATCACAATATTCAATTTATTTCTTATTAATATCATTAGAGCACCATGGTTCATTGCCAGTGAAAGTGAAAGCAGATAAAATAAATAAGTGCGATCCACAGACACATAGAAAATCAGACATTGATTGTACTAGTTTAAGTAATCGAGTAATCACTGCATTCATATAGGTGGAAAACTTTGGTGATTATGCATATTTTATACAGTCATGCATAGCGTCTGTGTAGATTCAAAACCCAGTGCTAACCAGCTCTTTGTCAGAAATTCATTCAGAGCAATATTCATCCTTAATCCTTCTGGCAGCAAGTTACTCTCCAGTTTATTACTGGCAATTTATTGATACTTAAGCAGACTAATAATCATCTGAATCTCTCAATGGTAATGGATAGAGTGTCTTCCCTCTCGATTCTTGACAAACATAAGCACATATACAAATAAACTCAAATTATACCCGCTAAGAGTCAGCAATTTCATGAAATAGGTAATGGAATATTTGGAAAGAAGTGTCACAGAGATAATTGTTTATATTTTATCAATTTTGCCAGAAAGTTTGTTCTTTTATTTTTCATCAAATCTCAGTGATGTCTGAAATTAGATGTTCAGAATTTGTAGAGAAATAACTTCATGATCTGATCAGCTCTCATTTCATTTTTCTTTGTCCATGAAAGAGTATGGCAAATGGAAAAAGGAGACTGGACCTTTAGAAAAAGTGTCTTACACTGAACGTAAACACTAAACTAACATTATGTCTCCCCATGTGAAGACATCTCCGCCCACATAAGAGAAATGTAGAATCTACCCTCCATGCTTACCATCTGCCCAGCATGAGAACAAGTGAACAAGGACATACTGCTAACAAAGAAAGGAGAACTGTTGTTTATTATTCATCAATCTACAGGGCTTCTTTGCCACTCACAGTTAACGTACTTGCCACAGAAATTATTTACCATTTGACAGTTCAATTCAGGTACATCTAACGGAGACAGTGCTTGTAGCTAGCACTCGTATACCAGAAGAGTCAGTATCTCTCAAGCATGACATTCACATTATAGAGCAAATGCAAATGAACAAGTCCTGTTGGAAAGAGCTTACAATTTAATATGAGAAAGAGAGAAAGAACAGAATGGTGGGGCATGAGGTTTGTTCAAAGATTGCTGAGAGAAAAGAAATATTGCTAACAAAAAGCATTTACAAATCATTTTTCTTATGCTGCAAAACTCTTTCAATTGACTTAAGACCATTATACATAAAACAGTAATAGAGCACAATAATATTTTTTAAACATGTTATGTATTTATGTAAATTCTGAGTTATTAATTTTGGCCCTGGTGGTCATACACAGTATCATAATGGGTGGAATTATCTGCTTTCTCATTCATTCAGGAAAATATTTATGGCTACTACAGAAATGAACTCAATCTTCACCCACATAACAATATACAAGACATTTTGCTTCCAAGGCTGCAGAGATATCTGGACAATGTGCTTGCAAGACCCTCTCTATCACACGTGGAAGGCTGAAGCAAGCAAGCAAAATCTACAACTGAGAAAGGTAAATATTTAAACTATCTTTGACAAAGGCCTGAATGACCTAGATATTTACAGATTGATCAGTCATACTTTAATCCCAGGGAAAATAGTGGAACAACTTTTTATGTCAATAAAATCTAGATTTTTTTCCCCATCTAAAAGTTCTTTTTTAGTTCTTTCTTGCTGTGGATATCCCTGCTCATTTCAGGAGAGTTGGACTAGATGGCTGTTGGAGATCCATTCCAACTCAAATTATCCTATGATTCTATGTTTTTAGGGTTAAAAATTTAGGCAAAATTTTAGGATGAAACTGCAACAGATTCTCAATCAACCTGAGGCACTATCAGAGTAATATTCAACATATAATGCTTTATATATAAGTGTATAATACTTGGTATATTCAGAAAAAGAAAAGAAAGGGAGAGTGCATAAGAATGATTATATTCACTTCAACAGTAACATATAATTTATCACATGAAAATAAAGGCAGAAATCAATTATAGTTTCTTGTAAGCAGTAGTTTTCATCTCCTAAACACTTTTTTACTATATTTAGACAACATAATATCAGTATTTGTACAACCTTTCATCATTAAGATTTAATGCAGACATTCTATATTGACTGGACTTCTAAATCCCAGACATCTCTGTATAGTGCAACTTACTGTTTCATAGATGTTCACTTAGTTTTTAGAACATGAATCTGATCTCATATCTCAGACAATTTAAAATATGTTTTTGAGACTGCACCAAATTTACTAAAATCCAAATATATTTTTCCAAATGCATTCCTTTAATTTAATTTTATAGCCGTTAATTTTGTAATTCTGCACAAACATGCAATGAACTTCATCTGATAACAGGCATTCTTCTAAAACCCTGCTGATTATTTACAATAACCATCCACAAATACATGAAACAGACATGCACCAAAATTGGAAAAAAGTCCTCTATGTGTAGAAAGATGAAGTTCAACAAAATTAAAATGTGTGGTAAAGCAATTCATTGGTTTGATGAATGGCATCTGAAAGAGGCTGGTAGGTTTTATGACTTCCTTGTGGTTCCAAGAATTTGGATTTTAATCAACATAATGTACTTCCAACTATCTAGTTCTTTTTTTGTTTGTTTGTTTCTTTGCATTTCTTCTCGCTCCCTATGAAGACTCTATGTGTCTCAGAAAGTTGCAGAATAAGGAAAACTTTCATAAGATTGTTTTGTTTTTTTTTTTAAGGACAATGCAGAGAAAACTATCTGAACAAAAAACTGTCTTTTATTCTTCCAGGCTTTAAATGAGAACAGTAAGTATGGAAAAGGTATTTTACATATATAGAATATATATAAAAATATATATAAAATATATATAAATATAATACCTTTTCCATATATATATATGTGTGTGTGTGTGTGGAAATATATATATATATATATTTCCACAATGACAAATATTTCTTTTAATACAACTTCCAAAATAACAATGCTACAGTTTCTCTTCTGTTTCAAAACTAGCAACACTTTCCACTGCAACTCATTCATATTATAGTACTTTATACCAAAACATTTATTGGTATGATTCTGCTACAGTGATAGGGTGATATGTATACATATATGTATGTGTTATATGCAAAAGTATCATAGTAATATTCCTGACATACCCCACCCAGGAGAGGAGTGGCAAATAACAACATTGCAAGGCAAATTTTTGATGAAATATGAAAAAAATCCCATATTTGATATATAGTAGAGGTCTAGTGTAGATGTCAAATTTTTAAAATGTCTAAATTGAAGTGAAATTAATCTCATGTGCAGAACAGACATATCTCTAATATTAGGTACATTTTTGGTTATTCAAAAGTAAATGATTTTATATTTACTCATTCAGTAAGTATCCTGTCTATCTCTTCCTATTTCCTTTTCTAAAAGAATATCTGCACCATAGTATCTATTGCAAACTGACTCTTCAAATTTGTCCAGTTCAACTTTTTCAAGAAAGAAAAAATGTGTTTTCTTCATTTGTTTCCTCTTCATATAATCAGAACTTTCAGAAAATGTACACATTTCTAATTGTACACAATAGAAAAAGCTTGGAGGTTAAGAAAACAAAGCAAGTTGTGACTGACAACTAATCAAAGATACAGATTTGATGACAATCACAATGCAAAAAGTCTAAACCTGAGAGCTGAACATAGGGTTGGGTTTCTTTGTTGTATTGTTTTTGTTTGTTTGTTTGTTTTACGTAAAATATTGACTTCTTTCAGACATTTGAAAAAAGCACTCTTCAAACTATTCATAATATTTCAGCTATTCTTCTTCATCTAGACGATGAATTAAAATCACCCTAGAACTTTGTTACCTAAAACATAAAATTTTCACTTTTCACAGGAAAGTTTGTACAAATTTCTTTCTATCCAGGCCTCTTGACTAACTGACATGAGTTGGCACTTATCTGGAGACAGTGTACCCTGGCACCCAAGAGAGCAAATTGCATTAAACACAACATATCGTGATGATCAAAAGAGGCAATATTAACACTACGTTTAGCACTGATGAGACATCATCTTTAACAGTTTCTGCAATTCTGGGCTCCAAATTATAAAAAATAATGTTAAGGGCCTTGAAAATATTCAGAGAGAGGAGGGCAATAAAAATGATAACAGAACTGAAGAAGACACTGAGGATACTTGTGCTGTCTAGTGTGAAGAAAGGGATCCTGAGAGATGAACTCTTTGGTCTCAAAAGCTTCCTGACAAGGGAAAGTAGAAGGAGATTTCAGGATCTACTCTCAGAAACTGAAGACAAGACTCATGAGACAGACACAAAGCTACACCAGGAGAAGTTAGGACTGGAAATTAGAATAATTTATTTACCATAAGCTTAAAGAAGATACTGGAAGAGGTTTTCTAAAAAGGTGGCTGATGCTAGAAGCCTCTGAGCATGCAAAAAGCATCTGGATAATTTTTCTCAGTAACATACACTAACTTTTTGTTAGCCCTAATGTGAGCAGGCAATTAGACTTGATCTTTGTAGCTCTCTTTCAAATATTCTTTTCTATTCTATTTTATTATTCTATTCTATTTTATTATTCTATTCTATTATTCTATTCTATTGTGTTCTGTTCTGTTCTGTTCTGTTCCGTTCCGTTCCGTTCCATTCTATTCCCAGTCAATGTAATAATTGGAAACAATCTCTTTTCCCCTAAAACTTTTATTACTCTGTGTGTCAGTTCACATAGCTTTTTGTTTAGAGTCTTCTAACTAGCTAATTTCTTTTGCACACATTTCCTTTCCCTTCATTGTAAACTTAACTTTTAGTTATGAGCGACATTCATTTGCTGTCTGTCTGTAATTTAACCATAAGTATATTCATTGATAGTCCTTAATTTGATTGAAGGACCAATAGTGAATACCTTGCAATTCTCAGCAGATATGCTGACCACTGATTTTATTCCAGGTAACTGAAATTTTACATTTTTCATGATGTAATGAAGGTATTCTCTGTTTTGAAATTAAACACAATTGCGTTTTGTTTTGTTTTGTTTTGTTTTGTTTTTAATTATTATTATTTTGGCCTTAAAAAACATAAACCATCAGAGAGTAAAATCATTCCTTTCAGTTATCAGAACACTTTAAACACATTTCATGCCTCAAGTCACCCATTACTACATACCAAACATCTCTGTACCAATAAATATTACTTTTTAGCTGTTCACCGAGGCATTAAACCAGAAAAATGGGATTCACCTTGCCTAACTTTAGCCATTTTAAAATCAGACAGTTAATGTAAGATAATAATGTTAAACAAATTGGTAAATAGTAAGTGGTAAGCATTTTTAGGCATCCATTCATCCCATCCTAAACTAGTGTTTAAGATAGCAGGATGATTTTTCCAGGAGAGCTTTCTGTCTTTTCTGTCTTACCATTCATTTAGAGGGTTGTTTGATGACTATTGTAGACATTTACTTAAATTACAGATGGCTGAATGTGGATAAGTAATTCCTACACTACACATAAATATACTGCAATAAGAAAATGAAATATAAATGAAATATAAACAAACCACTCAAATTCAGTCACCATTCTAAAGATTTTATTATTCTAATATTTCACATATTGTCGTTCATGTGATGCAGTGATTTTACACCAGAATTTTCTCTATTTTTTTTCCTAGTTCCTGTTTTTTTTTTTTTTTTTTTTTTTTTTTTTTAACAGAAGAGCATACAAGTCCAGCAGAAGTCCTTTAACAAGATGTGAATTAAAATCTTCAGCTTCTTTCATCTGTTATGTAAGGAAACAAATGTAATTCAAACAAATAAAGAACAGGCCTAAGAAGACTTCTAGGGACTATACTGGAGAAACCATCTTATGCAAATCCTCCAATTATCAATCCAGTTATGATGAAAAAATGGTAATCATGCCCTGTTTGTCTAAATAGATGAGGTACTGGTTTAATATTTATCCGTGATGCAGGTAAAACAGATTTTGTGTTTTTGTTTGTTCTGTTTTTTTTTTTTTTTTTTTTTAATACTTAATGCTCATCTTTCTAAATCAATTATGAAAAATAAGGAAGATGCAGAAAAGAATCACAAAAAAATATATATTTAAGAATTATGGGTATTTCCTTACAGTGAGACATTAAAAGAACTTTACCTTTTTACCTTATCAAGAAGACTGAGAAGTGATTTGATTATTATGTTTAAGTACCTCCATAGGCAGATAGCACTAACTACTAAAATGCTCTTTAATCTAGCACAACAATGCATAACAAGAGATGATGTCTGCAAATGAAGCTAGACAAATTAGAAATAAAGTAGAAATAAAGCACAGTATTTTTTAACCATAAGAGCAATTGACCATTAACAGAACAAACTGTTTGGGGGGAGGAAAGGGGGTGGGGGGAGGGTAAGTGAATTATTTTTTCTCTTTTTCTCTTTATGCCTCTAAATCAAGCTTGAATGCCTCTCTGGGAGAAAAAACATTTCTTGAAGTTGCTAAGTTTTGTCTGATATTTGAAAGAGAAAAGCAATGTTTAGATAAAAACAGGAAAATCTTTCATTAGTCTTGATGTAGAGATATTCCATTGGAAATAAGGAAGTCACTTTCAAAGATCTCATTGTCTCTTCTGTCTTTAGAATCTGTGAATCACGCAACTTGTAAGCAAAGCTTGCTCTCAGACAGATAATACAGCCAAAGCTACACTGAATACTGTAGATCTCGAGCCAGGGACCTAAGTCCATTTGAGCAGAACTCACTGTTCTATCAGAGACATACATTTTTAAAATAATATTGTGTGAAAAATACCTTCTGTTACTCTGCTACCCTACCTAGATTTCAGTTTCCTATTCTCCCCTAAGGCAAGCTTAAGAACATTTTCAGCTCAGGGAGACTTGGCAGCATTACTGGGAATGATGTATAAACTGCATTCCTGCTTGTGCGCATCTCCTGAATCCTGACCTATGGTGAAATAGTAATCACCACAATGCAGCAGTGCAGTAATAGAAATCATTACATGACAATCATCAAAACATTGGTTTTGAAATGTCATTTTAAGTGTCATGAAATGTGTCTTTGCCTTATGTTTTGATATTATGTATTTGCATTTACACTGAGAACTTAAGCTATTTGTATGACTATAAAAGTACAAAGACTGTGGCTCTGGAGGAAAACAGTACAAGACAAAGCAAATCATTTTATGGCTATTTCAGAGAGCTGAAGGAGGAGGAGGAACCCAAAAGGAAGAAACAAAGGACAAAATTATTGTAGAAAATATGGTATTTGTATCTGAATGTACTCCAGTTATATGTCTAGTTGAGCAAAGTACATTTAGTTGCATACTGTATACTATTATCTGCACGTGTCTTTGTGCATTAGGGTGGTGTTCACTTGGATTTTTTTTTCCTGTACACTGCAATGACTCTTTTTGACCATCTGGGTAGATACTATGCTGAGGATACATGAAGGCATAGGTTTCAAAGAGGAGCCAATGTATTTGTGATGAATTAGATGAATACTACTTTTGTTGTTATGTTTTAAACATAATTTTCTTTCTTGTCCCCTCAAGATATAAACACAAATTAAGAAATGCTGGCAATAACAAGACGATGATGCTGAACAAGCAGAATGACAGAAAATGTTGACAGAAGGTTCATTGTTCCTTTTTTTTTTTTTTTCTTTTTCCTCCTTACTCTTCTTTTGACTTAAAATGAGTTTAGAGGCCAATCTTTCTCCATCTAATATTGTTTCTATTATTTGTATAACTTCCTCCAGAGAGAACAAAATTTTCTGATCCTTCTCCCTTGCTTTGGAAGAACAGTCATGTCTGAAAGTTATCCTCAGTTCCATATTTCCTTGCATAATTTTGTTATTATATTGAATCCTAACATGGACATTTCTCTGAGATGCTTCTGGCCTTTGGGGAAAAACAAAGAGGAGTATGGGTAGTTTTTACTTCCAGATCAATTCTGGCTTTTCGTAATATTGTTAGATTAATTTACAGCTCTGAGTTTTTAATTGATTCCCGACAGCTTAAGCTCTAGTTTTTACTCTAGTTTTTAGGATATATCAATGGGCCAAGATGACAGCCTTCAAAACCATTGATAGTAATACAGCAAAGGAGCCTTAAGAAGCCCATACAACAAAGAACCTTTCAATAATTATGTCAGCTCTATGTGAAGAGAGGTTGCATCTCACCTGATCCATGACATCAATGAGTCACATGGTGAGATCTGTGATCATGAACTAGTCAGTGTAGAATGGCACGCAATGAGTCTGCACACATTTGTTCCTCAGAAGATTCAGGAGAGAAGTATACGGCAAAAGACTGCTGGACTTTCTCTTCTTCTCATGAGGTACTGAGAAATCCAACCAGGCATGCCATAACTAGTGTCAAATGCTTCTGCTTAATTCACAGAATCACAGAAACACAGAATTGCCAGGGTTGGAAGGGACCTCAAGGATCATGAATTTCCAACTCCCCTGCCATACGCAGGGCCACCAACCTCCACATTTTAATACAAGACCGGGCTGCCCAGGGCTCCATCCAATCTGGCCTTGAATACCTCTAGATATCCATAACGTCCCTGGACAGCCTGTCCCAGCACCTCACCACTCTCTCTGTAAAGAACCTCCCCCTGACATCCAATCTAAATCTTCCCTCCCTCAAATTAAAACCATTTCCCCTTGTCCTGATCTTATCTACCCTTTCAAAGAGTTGACTCCCCTCCAGTTTATAAGCTCCCTTTAGGTACTGCAAGGCTGCAATGAGGTCACACTGCAGCCTTCTTTTCTCCAGGCTGAACAAGCCCAGCACCCTCGACCTGTCTTCGTAGAGGATCTGCTCCAATCCCCTGATCATCTTTGTGGCTCTCCTCTGGACCCTCTTCAACAGCTCCCTTTCTTTCTTGTACTGGGGGCTCCAGACTTGGACACAGTACTCCAGAAAACACTGACCTTGATTCCACCAGCTAGATTGTCCTTAGCTTGCCTTTCACTTGGTGAATTTATCTCCTATGAGGAAAGAAAAAAAAAGAAAAAAAAAAAAAAAGAAAAAGAAAAAAAAAAAACAACCTTCTTATCTGCTAACAAGTTAATATTTTGCAGGCTTTTCATAGAAAGGAAAGTGACAAACCAAACTGCAAATATAATGGATATGATAAGGAGTAAGAAAACAAATTCTATTTTTTCCAAGCAAAGATAACTTACGAAGAGTTGATATTGGAGTTCTCATTTTTAGTAGACTGGAGTCAGATGCAAATTTTTCTCTAATAGAGCTCAACAGCCAAGTCTCTATCAGTTGATGATAGAGTTTAGCTCTTCTAATATAGTTTTCTCCAAATGAACAGAAGATTAAACACTCTAAAGAATGTTTGTGGGCTATTTTGGGTATCAAAACAAAGGAAAATTGAAGCATTAACACTTAAAAGAGTTAATTTGAAAACTATTCTGCCTTTTGCTGGAAGTATGTTTTGTTCAAATGAGGAAGGACAGAAAGAAATTTAGCATGAGAGGGGGAACTAGTTTCATTGTTGCTTAGAATAACCTTTACATTGTCCATGACCAAGCAGTGAGAGACATGCAGGATCTCCAGTTCTACTGGCTATTCTTATACCTCTCTCCTTTCCTTTTTGAGAATTCTCCTTGTGCCAAAAGAATTTGGGAAACCATTTCTCTTCAACCAAGAACGGGAAACTTATACCACTACACGTAAAATAAAATAATAATAATAATAATAATAATAATAATAATAATAATAATAATAATAAAGACGAAGAAGAAGGAGAAGAAGTCCTTGAAATGCTGGGCTATTAAGCCCGAAAAATAGAGATGATGCAGTTGTTTCATCTTTGGAAATCATTTCCAGGTAAAAATTGTGATGTGAAACTCTGCCATGGACAATTTAACTCCCACAGGCTGTAAGTATGCTTTCAGCTTCTGGTGTTTCATTTGGGTCTTACCTATAAACATGAATGTTCTGAATAGACTCTTCTGTGTGAATAAGATGTTTAAGGAACTCAGCAGCTGAAATTTAGAATGTGCATTTCTAAAATCAAACAAATAATTTAAATATAAAACTGACAAAATGCAGAATAATAATAAGATTTCTTGATAACATTGTCTAAATAAGTAAATTGAGCATAGAGAATAGGATTGTATTTTATAAAATGCAATAAATATTTTTTACAGTATTGCTAGAATATGTGTCTCATTCAACTCTTGGAGATCTTATTTCCTAGATATTAACCTGAAATGAAAACCTGCACAGAGCTCCTAAGTCCTGCCATGTTTGACAGTTCACTCACAATTGCCCTTGATTTAGTGAGAAAGTGTTGGTTAGCAAGAGATTTTACTTATCATTTATTATATATTTATTTAAATTACTTTTACAAGGCCGAGTGACTTCTGGGAAGTGTACCAGATTTTGTTTCCCAAGAGGCTCAAATTCTCCTGTTGATTTAAATAAAAACTAGTAAGAAATTATCTCACTCAAGTTGCTATATTTCCCCCTGCTCATGCACAAACACATAAAATGATCTGAAGATAATTTTTCCTTAAATTTCAGTTTCTAGGCTAACAACAAGAATTACACCAACTAAATTCTGCCTAAATTGGAATTCAGGTGAAATTTAGAGGGGTTTCTTCAAAGAAAGAAACTGAGAATACCTGCTTTTCCCACCTACTCCTCTGCTTCAGATTTATAGATTCTCTTTTTTGTTTCCCAATTGTTTTTTGAATAAAAATTTTCTATGTTCTATGTTTTTAATAAAAAGTATATATGTTAATCTAGGATGTCTTTCTAAAAATCAAACTGTTCTTCTTCCCTTCTGATAAGAAAGGAACAAAATTATGTTAAACACAATTTACCTGTTAAAATCTCTATATATTTACAATGATTTGGATAATAAATAGAGAGTATTTACATAAACAAAGCCAAAAGCCAAAGAATAAGATGCGTGACAAAAGTTTCTTCCAAATCTTTAAAAAGTAATTCTCCAGATTCACGTGTTATCTAAGTAAAATATGAAATAAATAACAAATAAATTACAAGAAGAAAAATAAATTAAACAAGTTAAAAGATATATATGTCTGCAATTTGTCTGGGTTTGGGTTTTGATTTGCTTTGTTTGTTTCTCCATATCACTGAGTACTGATAATATTCCTTCTTTCCAGATTTCTAACTTAAAAATCACAAGGTCTAAAAGAGAAAGATGATTTATTTTATTTTATTTTATTTATTTTACTTTATTTTATTTTATTTTATTTTATTTTATTTTATTTTATTTTATTTTATTTTATTTTATTTTATTTTATTTTATTTTATTTTATTTTATTTTATTTTATTTTATTCTATTCTATTCTATTCTATTCTATTTTGGCAGATGTAAGATAGAAGTGTTGAAATTTTACAAATATCCCAGAATATTGGCAGTCCACCTGGATATTCAAGGTCAAGTTTTCAGTGAGCACTTGCAAAAGAGATAAACAAAGATTCATTCTAAAAGCTAAAATCCAGCCTCTGTCCACATTCTCCACCAAAAATGTCAACGGTTTATGGGCTGGATCAATTCAGTTCTGTGACTAGCGGGGCAGAGGTATTTCACAGATCCGCGCCTCCGGAAATATATCCCAAAATAATTAAAAACGGCAACAACAATCTGAAGAGAAACAAACTAAATATTACTAAAAAATACTAAATATGGAATTGGAATGCAAGATAACACACTATAATACAATATAATACAGTATAATTGGGATTGGAGCTAATAAATCAAATGAAGTGAGAGACAGTGCCCAAAAGTTGGAAAGGCCTTAAACTAGGGCTGAAGTGAGATGCATGCGATTGGTATGAGCAGCAGGGAGGAGAGCTGAAGAAGGAATGCCAGGTGACCCACCAAGGCCTTGTATCTGTTTCACAGAATCACAGAATCACAGAATTGAAGGGATTGGAAAGGACCTCCAGAGATCATCGAGTCCAACCCCCTTGCCAAAGCAGGTTCCCTACACCAGTTTCCCCCTGAGCAGGAATCATAACAGAGCAGTGAACACTCTTCTGGGAAATGTAGGTTCTCTTCTGTTCTGGACAGGTGCCTGAAACTGAAGCATTAACTCTTAAGATCCCAATGCATTACAAGATGTTATGATGTGGAATACTGATAATCAAAAATCATGAAATCATGACAACTCCATAATAATTAATGGAGATAATATATAGCATAGGACCTAATTATTATTCTTCCACAGGATATAATCTTCACAAGAATTGCATAACTTACTTTTTTTCATTCCTGATTGCTTTATTGTGTTCTTTTCTTTCTTGTGCTCAAAGACAGGCAGTCTGCTTGCCCTTGGCCAGAATACTGCTGAGAACGGTAGCAAGTGAAATCATCTAAATGGAGAACAAAAACTACAGTGGATCTGAGATATACTATTTTAGAAGAGGATTCTCATGACTGGGGCAATAATACAATGAGGAATGCGGTCAGTAGGGTACCAGCAGCTATGTCATCTTGGCTCATGCAATTATTTTGAGCTAAGAACAGTGGTTACTATTTTATATTCAGTTTTTGTTATTTTGGGGTTACTTACCCATGTTTTCAGACAATCTGATCACTCCTCTTACGAGTCTACAGCTCCTCTTACAGACCTACCACTTTGTTAAATTCTCTTCATAAATCATGTTGATCTTTAGGTGTTAAACTATACAATTGCACAAGGTTAAGTTAAAGCTTAACACATAACAGTCACTGTGTCAATTTACTGCTGCAGCTAATAAGCTAAAATCAGATCAGGACCAAACAAAAGAAATTCAAACAAAATCTGACAGGAACTGAGGTCTTAAGTTACTGAGCTTATACAAACTTTAAACCAGGCATGTCCAACCCATGCCCCTTGGGCCACATGCAACACAGCTCAGTTTGCACAGAGACCTGTGCCCCCTGCTGCTGTGACATCATGGTTCTCCCCACCAAGCAGCCCCAGGACACAGAGAGGAAAAGAAGTACTGACAATAATATGGTGCTATGCTTACCTGGCAAGAAAATCATGTAATTTTTCAAATAATACTATATGAAAGAACATTGTATGTAGAAACATGCTGCCAAACTTAATGCATATCAAGGAATGCTTCACAGAGACAAAATAGGGGAACTGAAAAGAGGCTGTCACTTCAATCAAATATTTAAAAATAAAGTAAAATTCAAATGGACTCTTATCAAAGCTAATTATGTGATAGCAAATCTGACTTCAAAAAGGTCAAAACCTTTTCCTGATGGTAAGTTTGTTAAGCAATGTATGGAAAACATGACATATATAAAGTGTCCTGATTTAAAAACAAAACAAAACAAAACAAAACAAACAAACAAACAAACAAACAAAACGGTGTTTCCAAAATCAGTTTGTTTCACTAGACTACAGCCAGGTGAGATAAAGAAATAGGAAAACCTATCAAAAAAATTGGAGTGTAAAGCTGCTAGTTTCATTTTTTTTTTTTTTTCTTTGATAGATGAAAATACTGCAGCTACTGATATGGCTCAAATTGCCATTTTCATTAAAGAGTCTGATAAGAAATATAATGCCACTGAAAAAAAAATGGCTTCTTTGGTGCCACTGAAAGACACAGCTAAATCTCTTCCTTTGTGTGAAGAAAAGGTGATTTGTTTAAGCTTTGTCAACATATCTGACATAGCTACTGATGGTAGGTAAAAAAAAAAAAAAAAAAAAAAAAAAAAAAAAACCTATAAAATTAATTGAAGATGATGCAGTTTGGAACTCAAGTTTGTTGAAGTATCTCTGCATCATATATCTGCATCAAGAAAATTTATGTGCAAAAGCTTTAAAAATTGTTTTCATGCAAATAGTCATCAAAGCTGCGAATTTCATAAAATCCATGGGACTGAATAATTGCCTGTCCAAGGAGTTCATTAACATATGAGCGCTGATTATAGGGTGATCATTTACTTTTCTGAAGGAAGTTGCCAAGCATCTAAGTTTGGGTAAAATTCTAGAAATACTTTGCAAAGTGATATGAAGTCCTTTATGGAAGCAAAAAGAAAATTTGTGCCAGAACACGAAGATTAAAAATGGTTCTCAGATTTAGCATTTTTGGCGGATTTGACTGCTCATTTAAATGAGTTAAACATAGGACTCCAAAGTGAAAATCACCTTATCTTCACTATGTTTCAGACAATAACAGCATTTAAAATGAAACTTAAATTATGATGAGCTCAAGTTATGGGAAATAATTTCAGACAATCTAATACATTAGCTAAACACAGTCCTGTGAACACTGAAAAACATGCACCTGGGGTTTCCATTTTGATAAAGTTTGAGAATAGGTTTCAAGATTAAAAAAAAAAAAAAAAAGTAATCTTTTTTTATATTTGCAACTCCATTTTTAGTGGACATATCACTTGCAAGTTTTCATATGGAATGTAGAGAGTTGCAATTGTTCATTCCACTCAAAGATAAATTTGGTTTTGTCTCTTTACTAAGGCCTACCATACCAGAGAAAAATATTCTTTGCTTCAGTCATGCTTTATTCATGTCAATGATTTTTGGCATCATGTACATTTGCGAACAATTATTGTCAAGAACAAAACATAGGAAGAGTAATTTTTCACCAAAAATATCTGGTGTAATCAACGTAATCAACCTTTGACACAACTCAACTGTTACTTCTACTCTGAAAGACTGTACAGACTAAAACAAATTAACTGAATTAGCTTATCCATCTATGTCAAGTGATAATTTAGAATGTGAAAGGAACACATATTCCACAAAATATTAAAATTTGCAATTCTAGAATTACAAAGTTCATATCAGTATCTAGACTATCATGTCAATTTCTTCCCAAGGCATATGATTCTATCGAGCACTTCTGATTAGCACTTTCAATAAATAAACAAATAAATAAATAATTTACCTTACCTGTTATTAATTCTTTAAGGCTGCTTCAAAATAGGGATACATGAAAGAAATAGAGAAAAATTCAGAATAGAAAATTAAAAAATAATTAAAAAAAACTGTTTAAGTTTACTATATGTTTAGTCTTTCTAGCAATTGCAGGAACAGAGCATGTTCATTGTTTGAGTATGATATGTTGTTCCTGGAGTGAAATTTTGTGTTCATGTCAACATTAAACAAAAGCCATTAAAGCAGGAAAACAAACAAACAAACAAACAAACAAACAAACAAAAAAGCCCAACTTATTACACGAACAAAATATATCAGCTTCTTCTAAACATTTTTCTTACTCTAGTCAAAAACACTGCAAGCCTTTTGGTTAGCTTCTCTCCGTATTCTACCACTGTCTAAAGTTGGTGAGTAGTCTCGTCCCCCTTTGCCTAGTAGAAGGATTCTGGAGATGCCTATAATATTTCATACCAATTCCTATAAGAAATGCAGCCTAGAAATCCTTTCTCAGGTCTTCAAGGATCTCAAGTTTGATATCATTAGAAATATTTTTGTACACAGGAGAAAGATGACACAAAATAATTAGGACACTACCAAATATGCTAAGGTTCAGAGTGTTTAAAGTCTCCCCCCCCCCCCACATCCTTTTTTTTTTTTTTTCCCAAGAAATATATTTATTTTAATTTACATTTAGATTAGGTTCCCAGCAGCAGATGGAAGGAATTTAAGTCAATTTGCAATAGGAGACAGACATTGTAGTCAATGGGGGAAAAAAAAAAAAGAAGAAGAAGAAGAAGAAGAAGAAGAATAGCAGCCGCTTCTTGGACAATTGTCTTCAGAATAATATTTATCATGGAAAAAATATATGTATATATCCATGGCCAGATGGGCCTTAGTGCTGACAGAAGTAGCAAGAAATGCAGATAGAGAAACCTTACATAGATTTATTTAAAATCTCTTTGGAACAATAGCAAACTGACTGGCAGAGCTCAAATCTCTAAATCAAGAAATTCTGGAAAAACAAACAAACAAACAAACAAACAAACAAAACAAACAAACAAAAAAACCCAAAATAAGGATTGTGATGGGTCTCCACCTAAGCTATAACTGATTTTCTGAATCTGCTGGCATGCTGCAGATTCATCCTTATGAAATGCAGATAGTTACTTATAAGCCTGAACCAGAAGCTACTCCATCTCAGGTTCCTTTCAGGTCAGTAGGAAAAGATAAAAACCTGTATCCAGTGATTCCATGTCCTCCAAATTTCAGTTCATTCTTGATTCAGACCATTACCTTCCACTGACTATAGAATTCTACAAGCTGCTCTCTAAGAACAGAAGAAAAATTATAATGGATATTAGCTACAGTATTCTTTTCTATCCTGTCTCTCCTTAAGTGTATCACTGTAGAATGAGATAAATAAAAACATTCATCATGGCTTCTTAAGGACGCGCTCTTCAACCCTCACTGGATCATGAATAATAAAATTAAGCAAATAGCTTGTCACAGGAAACATCACATTTTCATTTAGCCGTTCAAATGAGCAATAGCAGCACTGACTTCCTGCGGTTGCACATAATACTCCAGAATCTCCTGGAATATGAGACATGTCCCCCTGGCAGCAGGAAGGGTCTTAGGCATCCTGCATATGGAAGTCCACCTTCTGTTCCAATATGCTTCTTTAATCTCATCTCATGGGCTATCAAAAGTAGTCACTGCACAACTTCTGCAAACAACCTTTTCTATACATCTCTAGCCTCACTGTCAAGAAGTTTTCCCAATATGTAAAGTAAATTTCCTTTTGGATTTTAAAATATTTCTGTCTTTCCCAGGGTATCATGACTGTGAAAAATAACGGTTATTACTTTCTCTGAAGACTGTAATCATGTCCTCCCTGGGAATTCTCCTGGGCTGAGCAGCATCCATTCTATCTCTTCTCCTATGTGATGAGTTTTAGACGTCTGATTGCTCTCCTTCCATATCTTCTCTCCAATTCCCCATATTTTTCCTTAAAGGCAACATCTAAACTGGACAATATACTTGTTGAGATCCAAAGCTGATTATTTTTGTAAGGATGGCTTTTGATTATGCATTTCAACATAATGTTTACCCCTATTTTGGCATTGTCATATCACTGGAAAAATTTATCAAATGTTCTATGAGAAAGTGGTGAATTAATATTCTGATTTCTGTTGATTTGCTCCCTGAGCAAGAGATCTGTGTCCTGTATTTTCATAACTGTTTGCTCTATGCATTACAAACTGTGTTTGCTCCTATTAAAGAAAGGGGTATTTTTTAGTTCTTATCTCAAATTCATGTCCACTCTGAGCTGTAATCATGTGCTATCTCTTTGGTTCTGGTGTCATCTACAAATTTAACAAACATACTCATTCAAATCACTAAGAAAAATATTGAATAGAACTAGATGCAAATAAATAGGAAACTAGACACATTGCTATACAATCAGAAGATGAGAAAATTAAGAAAGACAAACTCTGAAGTTTACTTTTCCCTTTCTGCTCTTATTGGATTACTTATAAGCTGTGACCTTATAAATATTAATATATAAAATTCCATTAGATGGCATTCAGTGCTGTATGGCATAGTTTCCAGGTTCTGCTGGACTAATAAAACCCTGATATGCACTGCAAGGGACTTCCTCTTTGCAATTCTTCCAACCAGCTCTTAACACAGTATGTAAATTGAATTTGTTTATATTGCCAATTTAACTCCTATTTAAATCACACTGGAATTTGGCCTGTTGAGTTTGTGCTAATCTGCCTTGAAGGATTTGGCCTACATCAGAGATGAGGAGGGAGGAGGGAAGAGGAGGGAAATTAAAAATGAACTACTCCTCAAACATTTTAACACATTAAAAACATTAACTAAGATAAGCTATGTAAAAATGCTTTTTAAAATTTCTAATGCATTATCCACTTTACACACTTATTTCCAGAGTGTTAATTAGTGTGTAATTCTTCCAGCAAGAAGAAAATAATTTCCTACCAAGCTTGAATTTGGCACAATTTCTACATATACATCACATTATCATTACAACTGAACTTATTTGTCTTATTTTACTTTATTTTATTATCACGTGGATACTTTTAAGGAACTCTCACACACACACACAAATAAATTAAAAAAAATAAATTAAAAACATTAGTTCATAGAATCTTAATATATTCAATCTTGTTAAAAATATATATTAAGTCACTAACAGACATTGCATTGAGTGATATTTATTGTATCTTTTGGAAGCAAAACCTAAAACAATGTTCATACTGAAAGTTTTCCTTTTTCTTCTTCATCTGAGCTTTGACTTTCAGACTTCACTAATTAATTTTATTAATCTGCATCTGTCTTGTTTCTTTTCAAAGCTTTTCTTAAAATAGTTGCCTTGCATTAGAAAAACAAGTCAACAAATAAAAGTATTTGCCTAATACTTGTTCATTCTCTGTGAACTGAATGTGTTTCTGCCTCACAGTGAGATTTGCATGAAAATGGACTTTTCATGTATTGCATCTATAAGGTAGTGGACCACATTTCATCTGTCTCCAGCTTCAGCCCTCAAAAAAAAAAAAAAAAAAAAAAAAAAAAAAAAAAAAAAGAGCCAGCTTCTGTGTTTCTGTGAGGCTCAAGCTATGCAGTACAGTGAAAAATAATTCTGTGACAAACAGAAGAAAGAAGGGGTTGTTATTAAATAATTGGTTTTCAAATGGAGAGTACACAAACCAATTAACCTACATCCAGGGGTAAAATGAGAAATCTCACAAATTATCCCATTCTCACTCCTACTCATTTGGACAGAGAAGTAAGAAGTGCAGCTTTGAAGGGGATGATGAAATTAAAAATAGAAAAATAAGCATTGTAGCCTGAGTAGTGCAGTTACAAGAAGGTAAGAGACCAGAAGTAAAATCCCAATGAAAATGAAAATTTTCTGAACAAAACTCCCACAAGCACGAACTGTGATGGAAGAAATGAAAATACGACTCAGAGAAGAAAAAACAACAACAACAACAACGAAAACAGAAGCAGACAAACTGAAACCACAGGTATGGAGTCAAAAAGAGTAAATTTAATTCACCTCCAGAGTTGTCCTAGAGACCAATAGTTGTACTTCTATACTGTGAAAAGAAGGCAAAAATAGTGAGAAATGATTTTCTTACAAGGACTTAAATGATCCCATGCTTTATGAATAATTAATGCACAATTAATGTACAATAAAGTCCATAGTAGTTTGTCTGCAATGTCACTCAGATCAGTTCTGAGTGAGAATTAGAATACCAGAACCTGCAGAAGTTCAACAATGAATAACTCACAGTTCAGAAAGCACTATCCACATCTTCTCTGTATGAGGAATTCCTCTATAAGGTTGGTGGATACAATCAACCCATAAATCAAGCTGAATTCAATTTCCATCTTGTTTTTTCAGCTCACCTTTAATAAGAAAACAGGACATTCTAAAGCATAGTGTAGGGCCATCATAGCAGAAGAAGCACAGAAGAAAAGGGGAAAAAAAAAAAAAAAAGAGGATATATATATATGTATTTAATAAAAACTTGGAAACCTGAAAAAAAATAACATTTTTATTTTTAAATAGATCTTAAAATTGCAGTGTCCATAATTTTGGGACAATAGCGGTTTTCAAGTGTCCCTTGTGGTATCAGGGTCAGTACAAGAAACAACTGAGTTCAATTTATGTACCAACAACAAGCCAACAACAAGAAAAAAAATACACCTCAAGGAGATTAAATTTGCTGATACATAACAGAACAAGGGAAAAAACAGTCAACATACAAAACAGAAAGACAATAGTAAAACTTTGAATGAGCAAAAACAGATCATGTGCGTGATTTATACAGTTTAATATGGAAAGTGGTGAGGAAGTAGATAATGAAGTTAAATAAAATGGCAGAAATAAGAAAAAGGTAATAAATTTCTATAGACATCATACCACTAACATCAAGAAAAGGGAAATCTCCAGTAGAGAGTGGAAAAGCAACTTGAAAATATTAAGAGTAATTGAGAAACTGTGTTATATACCACTAGAAATAAAAATGCAAATGTAATAATGAGATGGGAGAGAATTCTGTGGAAATTTTTCCAACTCCACTCTTTGTGACAAGCACCAAAGTTCACTACAGTTTACAAATCTTGGATGACTGATTACTTCAGTACAACTGATCTCCCAGATAACAGTCTTGATCTGGCTATTTCTTATTCACAGCTCACTCAAAACTGAATTAAAAGTTAATCTAGGAGAAAGAAAATAATGTGAGCTTTAAGCACAAAATATATGCTTCATTGTTTCTGCAAACTGAAATTCTTCTCATTTTTCCCTCTCCCTTATTTTAATTACAAATTAAAAAAAAAAAAAAAAAAAAAAAATCACCCTTTTATCCCTCTTTTGTTTCTTGTATTTGTGTGTGCATACATTAACATATCTAAAAATGCTTACAACAATAACAAGATGTCATTCCTATGTTGGATTTTGCAATTAATCTGAAAAACGTTAAGTTATCCTTTTATCTAAAGAAATCACATCATTTTTCTCCCAAACAAGTGAAAGAGATATTGTCTCCAACTCACATGCCTATGTGTATTGACACTAGCTTTTAACCAGTCTTTCCACCCAAACCCATCAATCTCTCCTGCCAGCACAAAGCAAATAGCAGCACGGATATAATCTCAACTTTATCAACCTGACTGCAAGTCTGTCCTTTGCCAGTGTGTGCTCATGCTAGTTTCAAAACCAACACCCATTTAGCTGTTTGCTTGAAGACATATTAACCTTGATTCCTTACTGTCCTTTTGTAAGAAAAGCCATACTTTCAACCAACATAGTATTTCAACATCATTAGCTGTGTGTTTTCACCAGCGATGGATGAGAGGCTGCATGTCATGCTTTTCAAAACCTGTACCATTTTATGTAACGTGCTGCTGTCACCACTACTGAAATGCACCATCCACTGCCTCACTGTGCTCACATCCACTGTTTATTCTCCATAAACGTTCAGCAAGCATCAGTGAGTAGCAATGGATGCCATTTTTTTTTTTTTGTGTGTGTGTGTGCATGGATGAATTCAACAGCACATCTTTACTTCATACACTCTTTCATGTCAGACAGTATTTTGTCAAACTGCCCTCTGCATGCACATGTTACATTTCAAGAAAATGTAATGGAATATTGGCAGGAAGGTTCTACCTCTACTGCCATACCACTGTTTACTTCTGACATTCTGGGTCAACATAATAAAATAGGAAGCGTTACTTTCAGAGCAGCCCTCATATAAATCCATCCCATTTAACTGCCATCTAAAGGAATCAAATGGTGCAACTGTAAGAAACCAGACATTAGATTAAACAAAGAAATTATTTAACCTGGCAGTAGTTGGTATTTTGTTTTTATTTTATACAAAGTTGTGGTAGGTGCTAATCATGTCCTGTTAATCTATTTTGCTCTTCCTTCTCTTGTTCATCTTTAATGTAGAGAAACAAAATCTTGTGAGTGTTATGTTCCAGATATACTGCTTTTGCTCTTTGAAGCATTATATGGGTATTCTACTTGAAATGATCAGATTACTAATAAATTCTATATAAACATCAACCAAACTAACAAAGAAAACCACCAGCACCGCCAACAACAAATAACCCTCCTTATGGCAATACTCAGTGTTTATACAAAATTTGAGAAGCACAGTACAACTGGAACCATTTCTGTAGGGAAATTCTCAGATCAGTCAATTTTTTTACTAGTTGAGAAATAAAGCAAAACAAAGCAAAAACAGATCAAGAGGAGTAAAAGCAAGGAAAACCTGTTCTCTGAAGATGTTTTCAGCTTTTGCCTTTCAACTTGAAACTTATCCCTGCTCTGAACATTCAAATAAAAACAATTTAGCATAAATATCAAGACAAATGGATATACAAATACTCCATTCTATACTGAAGATATAGAATACTGGTATGATATCTTATTAGAGAAAAATAGTGAATTACTGATGCATAAATACGTCAGTGAAAGCCATAACCTGCTTATTTTGCTCTAAACACCTTTAAGGATACTATGTTATTTTTTTTCAGATTCCCAATAGCTAAATTTTCTATTTTCCTTGTGTATGATAATTTAAATATGACTCATATGATAAAAATATGATAAAAGTACTGAGAAAAATTGGATGATAAAGCTTAGGGTATTTTTAGATTAACTTTTTATTTTAAGAGAAATTGGATACTTAACATGCTCAGACACATTTATAGATTGCTAGTCATCTATTTATAACCTTGGGCATTTAAATGCCATTTAATATGCCACTGTAAATTTGGTTGAATGAATGTAAGCCAAAGCATTAGAATGTTCGCATTACTTGATAAAGGGTCAACCACATGCTTTAGTGTTGGCCTTGCATCAGAAACTTTGCTCTAAACTTCCAGATGTAAATGAATAGAAGGAAAAAGTTCATCTTATCAGCTGCAAAATAAAAATAAAACATAAAAAAACCCCAAACATTAAAAAACAAACAGAGAAACAAAAAACCTTACATTCCTGTAGCCATTGACTCTTACAGAACCTCTTGCTCAATGGTTTCCACTACAATGTCCATGTCTTCAGTTAGGATATGAGTATCTTTTCCTAATAAATATGAGAAAACATAAATTAACTGTAAAAGACAGAGATGGATCAAAACACAGAAGTCTAGAGCAATTATGTTGAAGCTAATTATTGCAACAGGAGAATTGATGTTCCAGTCTCAAACATTAATTCCTCTATGCTTGAATATGGGGGGGGAAACAATAGCAAACAAAAATTGACACCACAGGCTCAGATTAAGTAATTACTAGCTAGAGTACTGAGTTTGTAGTATGAAATGAAAAGACTGGCACTCTCTGCTGTTGATTTTCAAATGAGTGCGAAACAAGTTTTAGACTAACTTTGAAGAAGTTAGTTATTTCCCTGTAGAACTCCAGAGACTTGCTTTCAGATTTCTGTTTTGTACTTTCTGTGCTTCTTTTGATGTTGCCATTATTTCAAGTAGAAATTAATCATTTTATTTAAATATTTTTTTCTGCAGGAAAACAAACAAACAAACAAAAACAAACAAACAAACAAACAAACAAAACAGATATATATATATATATAGGGATTTTAAATATGGTAGTCTAGCTCTAAAATATCTGTCAACATTTTATCTCACACCCTGACGTGCCAATCACAACTTTTTTTTTTTTTTTTGGCAATTTCTCTCCTAATTATATTTCTTAACATTTTGAAATTTTTGAAAACTTTGAAACATCTTAAAATTTTGAAATTTACCAGTATGTTGAAAAATGCTGTTCAAGTGATTAAAAATGATGAGAATGAAATGATAAATAAATAAATAAATAAATAAATTTTATGTTGCTTTCAACTAAACATTAATAGGAAAAATAAAATTACTTTTTACATATTTTAAAGCAGAAAATTTGGTAGCAGTTTATAAAGAAAAGAAAGAGGGGAAAAAAGGAATTTCTCAATTAAGTGCAATGTCTTCATTCCAAAAAGAATTTAAGTCCCATTGTAATTTGCCTGAGACTCTAAGTCAGAGGATTCTTCTATTCCCTGAATACTCACTCTAGCTACCACTTAATACTGATTTAACAACCACAAGAATAACTTTACTGTTTAAATATTTAACATTCAATTCAAATGTGTAACAGCACTATAGAATTTGGTTCACTGACACAGCCTAGCTTATAGAAAAAAATGAAGACGTATAAGAGCAGAATTCACAAAGTCAAATGTACAAAATGAAATACTATTAGCAAAGGACGCAAAAATTGATTAAGGAAATAAACTGAAATGCTTAAGAAACAAAAGGTTTCTCCTCAGCAGAGATGGAGGAAACAAATGATAGATTGTAGAGGGAAGGATGAAGTGTTACATAAGTATGTTGCTTTAGCTTTTGCTGGAAAGGCTGGTAATAACAAAGTACTTAAGGCACCAATAAGTGGGAATGGAAGAAAGAGGCCACAAGAGAGAATTAAGATAGACTAGATTATAGAATACTGAGATAACTAGAACCTAGTCAAATCCTCAAGGCATGATGGAATTTAATATATGCTATTAAAATATATGCCAGAAAAAGTATAAAGAAACCTTTAGCAATTATTTTTGAAAACTCATGGATAACACCCAAACTGTACTTGAAAAGAGCAATTATGGCCTGGAACTCAAAGGAAAGATATCCTGCAGGCCGGGAAATTATTCTTCCTTGGTACTGTTTTAAACAACATTAGTCTCTGAACACATTGGAACCTCCCTATGCGTCCCTGAAGCAGAGACAAAACTATTTTGTTCATCAATCAGGAGGAGAATAGATCCCTGGTGGTCTGGGAAAGTCATGTCCTGATCCAGAGTCAAAGGGAACTGGACCTTCATGGACTTTTCACCAGTGTGTTAAAGCACTGTGAATGAGAATGAGAAAGGGATTACGAAGGTAAACAGAAGCTGAAATTTTTCAGGTGATTTTAATAGGGCCAGCAGAGAGGATTACAGAAAGCAACAAAAAAGGTATGAATACATTGCTTTAGGTGGTTTAATAACTTAAAGCTTATGACACAGCATAAATATATATTTTAATTTTCTTCTGGCTTAGGCAAGACAATAACGAAAGAAGTAAATAGCCTAACAGCTGATGGTTTTGAGTGCATCTTAAACAGGATTCCACTTGCCATTCTCATTGTAGATCTAAAATGAATAGAAAGAAAGCAAACACAGAGCATGTGAATCCCCTCAGACTTAAATATCTTTAAGAAGTTTATGTCAATTGTCATTACACAATAATATACAATCTAGATTCTTAACAGTGAGAGTAAAATAATAGAAATTGTATAATTATTATTGTTTGGATTCCTGACATTTAGCAAGATGAGTGTGAAAATACATTCAGCTAACTTGCAGACAGAGTTGCATGCCTAATTTGCAAGCGTTATGAAGGTTACCTGTGTAGATTGAGTAATTATGTACACACACAGCTATCATTTGACATTTGCTCAAACAATTATCTAATCTGTACCTTGAATTATGGGCCCAGCTTGAATGTGCTTGACACTTGCTGTCAAACAGTATGAAGTTCACAGGCATCTTTCCGGAGATCCTATGCTTTAACTAGTAACTTGAGGAAGAGACTGCATTAACTTTCTCTAGAGATAGTTTGTAACTTCCAAAGATGTCATCTGCAAAGAAAATGCAAAACTGTCTGGATACAGAACAAATATCTTGAAATCAATGAAAACAATCTTCTCAGGATAAATAAAATGTAGAAGCATTAACAAGATTATTTTAATACAAGGATGGTGAATAATAAGTACTGAGCATAAACAAGCTTTTTTTGAGGATGCAGGAAAAATAACATCTGCATTAAAAATAGTTTTTTGGATAATATATTGGCCCTAGAACATTCACTTTTATTATTATTATTATTATTATTATTATTATTATTATTATTATTATTATTATTATTAATTATTACTATGGTAGAGGACATAGTCTGAGGAAGACAAACCTGGTTCCTCAATTGTTTTTGTAAAGTTTTGAAAAAACTTCACTTGTCTTACTAGGAGCATTATATAAACTGGTTGATGAATAGAGAAAGAGACATAGGTAAAATCTGTTTACATATTTTGAACCCATGTTGTCAGTTGCCACTGTCGTGGATTTGTGATTTTTGGTTATCGGTATTCCACATCATAACATCATGTAGTGCACTGGGAGTTAAATTCTTAATGATCCAGTTCTGGGCACCTATCCGGAAGAGAAGAAGAACTGCATACCCGAAGGGGCTTTGAGGTCAGAGAGGAGATATAATCCCTGGCAAGGTCACCTGATCCTCTTCTTCCTCAGGCTCTCCTCTCTGCTGCTCAACTGGACTGCAAATCTCACCTCAGTGTTCTGCGTCCAAATCTGGAGCCCCCAGTACAAGAAAGACAGGGAACTGTTGGAGAGGGTCCAGAGGAGGGCCACTAAGATGATCAGGGGACTGGAGCACCTCTCCTCTGAGGACAGGCTGAGGGAGCTGGGCTTGTTCAGCCTGGAGAAAAGAAGGCTGTGGGGTGACCTCATTGCAGCCTTTCAGTACCTAAAGGGAGCCTACAAACAGGAGGGGAATCAACTCTTCAAAAGGGTGAGTGACAGCAGGACAAGGGGAAATGGTTTTAAATTGAGGGAAAGGAGATTTAGGTTGGACGTCAGGGGGAAATTCTTTACAGAGAGAGTGGTGAGGTACTGGAACAGGCTGCCCAGAGAGGTTGTGGATGCCCCATCCCTGGAGGTGTTCAAGGCCAGATTGGATGGGGCCCTGGGCAGTCTGGTCTAGCATTAGGTGGGATGGTTGGTGGCCCTGCGTGTGGCAGGGGGGTTGGAGATTCATGATCCTTGAGGTCCCTTCCATCCCTGGCAATTCTGTGATTCTGTGATTCTGTGTTATGGTGAGGCCTATCCACCGCCTCTTTCTCATTATATTTGATTTCTTAGCTTCAATTCTAATTATATTGTATTATAGTGTGTCATCTTGCATTCCAATACCATATTTAGTAAATTAGTTTTTTTTCTCCTTAGATTGTTGTCACTGTTTTTAATTATTTTGGGGTCCCCTGTTTCCCTTTTTTTGGAGGCATGGATTTGTGAAATCCCTCTGCCTTTCTAGTTGCGGAACTGGGCCAAACCAGCCCATAAACCGCTGACAGCAACCATATTGATTTCCATAACATTTCTTCAGTTTTGCCAAATAGTAAGCTATAAGCCATCTGTATGTACTGGGGATATGCAGTACACTTTCAATGAACTTAGCTTTTGAACTTCCAAAACTTGACATGTACCTCTTTTATTCTTTCTTCCCCTTTGATTTCCAGGAAACTAACACAGTGCTCAAATATTGTGCTCCATTCTAGGCAATGCTATTTCAAAAAGAAAAGACTGATTAGAATAGATTCAGAGAAGAGCAAGAGAATTATAAAAAGGACTGGGAAAAAGAGACTGCCAATTTGAGGAAAGATTAACAGACCTGGTCATATTGATTCTGTTAAAAAAAGAGAAAGAAAAAAAAAAAAAAAAAAAAAAGAGAGAGAGATTGAGAAGAGACATACAATATTTTTCTAAAGATATGTAAAGGGAAATAAGGGAAATTGCTATGAGAAAAGGAATTAATATTTTCTCTGGCCTGTGAACAGCAAAATGTAACTGGCTTATGCTACAGCAGGAAATATATGTTACATCAAGCTTGTTATATCAAGCTCTTTGAATAGCAGAAAACTGAAAGTATGTTTGCTAAATCTGAATTGGCAATATTTACCTCTTTTTTGTTTGTTTTTGTACAAGAATTCTGACTTTTTTTTTTTGTCCTTCTATAAATGTTAGTAAAAGGGTGAGTATTATCAGTAGCAGAAAATGCACACAAAATGAATGATAAAAGAGTGTGTCGCTGTGTACAGTAAGACCAACAGAAAGTATACATTTGTGTTTAACTACAGAACTACTTATGCTGAAACTTTGGAATGAGTTTTCATTTAAAAACACATTACTTCCTATTTGAGATGTTTAATGCTATTCAAATGGCTTGGCTCTTACACACAAAGTTTGAAATTAGCTTCTCTCACCCAGTTCTCCTTTAATAAAAAGAAAATGAACTTCATGTCTAACATGTAGTATGAGTGAATTCTTAAAGGTAACAAAGTCGGGTCTACTTTTGATCATATTTACTATACAGTAAACTTGTTAACCTTGATGGAATTGCTCTCAATTTATGTTTCATAAAGATTAAGATTAGACCATTATTTCTCAATCTACTTATTTCTTAGAAAATGTCTTCTAAAAGCTGTAAAGTAGCACATGATAATTGCATTCAATAAGACACTAGAACAAGTTATCCAGGGCCCCATCCAACCTAATTCAGTACCTTCAGTGATGGGGACTTCTCTGGGTAACCAGCTCCAATGCATTGCCATTCTGAGTAAAATTTTCCGCCTCATATCTAATATAAATCTCCTTTATTTCAAAACTATTTCCCTCATCAAATCACCATCAGAACGTGTAAAGAATCTGATTACGAGATTTATTTGAATACTGGAAGGTATCTTAGTTTCAAAGTGACTGGTATGTTGTTATGTTTTGGTTCTAGTAGTAAAGTCATGTTGATAACACATCAATATATATATTAGATGCTGCTAAGCAATGCTGTACAGAGCCAAGGAACTGGGAGGGAACAGCTGGCTTAAGCTGGCCAAAGGGATATTCTTTAGCATATGACACCATGCAGAAGGACTTCTGAAGGGGATGGAGGCTTATCTGGTTCTCTTCCCTGGCTCAGGGGATTAGCTGGGCATCAGGTAGTGAGTGGTGAGCAATTATTTGTTTCATCTCAACCCAGGAGTTCTTTTTTTGTGTTATGTTTGTTTGTTTGTTTGTTTTCCTGACTGTCTCCTCCATTCCATTGGAAAGGGGAGCAGTGAGAAAACAACTGTGTGGTGATTAGCCACCTGCCAGATTAAACCACAGCAATCATTTTGTGTGATGGCCTCTGGAGTTGGAGGAAATGCAGAATGTATCACAGAAGTTAGAGCAACCACAGAAGTCATCGCAGGAGTAACCACACGGATCATTGTGAGGATTGGGGTGACAGCAGAGTCTGTCGCAATGCTCAGAGCAAGACTTGTTGCAGTTATTAGAGCTGTGGTAGGGTCTAGCACAGGAGCTGTCATCAGGTCAAGACTAACCCCTGGGGAAATGCCACCCAGAACTAGCCTTCATCTGGAAGCTAGTCATCAACCGCCATAGATCCATTGACCACAACCCTCTGCCTGTCACAATCCAAACAATTCTTTATCCAGTCTTCAAATCCATATTTCTCCAATTTAAAGATGAGGGTATGATTCAGAAACTACATCAAAAACCTTGCACAAGTCAAGGTATACACCATCATCTGCCTTTCCTTTTTTCATCAGTGCCATCACACAATCACAGAAGACCAAAAGATTGAGTGGGCACAATCTGCCCTTAGTGAAGCCATGCTGAGCATCTTGGATCTCCTCCTCATCTGGTATGTCCCTTAACGTACTTACCTGGAAGATCTTTTCCATTATCTTCCCAGGCATACCAGTGAGGCTTTCCAGGCTGTATTTACCTCAGTCTTCCTTTCTAGAAAACAGAAATCACAGAATCATAGAATTATAGAATGGTTGAGTTGGAAGGGACATCAAGGATCATCAAATTCCAATACCCCTGCCACAGGCAGGGATGCCAACTGCTAGATCAAGTAATAGATCAGATTGCCGAGGGCCCCAACTATCCTGGCCTTAAACAACTCCAGTGTTGGGGCATTCACAACTTCTCTGGGCAGCTTGTTCCAACATCTCACTACTCTTTCAGTAAAAATTTTCCCCAACATCTAATCTAAATCTCCCCTTCTTTAGTCTGAAATTAGTCCATCCTGAAGTATTAGTATCTACACTTGTAGATACTCTTCTTCCCATCTATAATGTCCTTTAAAATATTGGAAAGCCGAAGTGAGTTTTTTACCACAGCTTTTGTTTTTTCCACACTGAATAAGCCCAGTTCAGACTGTCTATAGGAGAAATGCTCCAGCCTTTTTGACCATCTCTGTTGCTCCATCAGCAGCTACTTCACCTTACAGCCATGACTTTTCAAATTCTTGGGAGAATAGCTTGGCAGCCACATCAGCCAGCTCCTTCAATGCTCTATGAAGCATGTCATCAGGCCCCATAGACTTAAACAAATTTAGTTTCACGAGGCCATCTTGAACATGCTCTTCTCTTACAGTGTGAGAGATTTTGCTCCTTCAATTCCAGTCTAGAGGTTAAGGAACAGGAGAGATACTGGAAGACTAGATTCCAAAGGAGACTGAGAAAAGAACTTGCTGAGTACCTCAGCCTTCTCCTGCCTGATGTAGCCTGTTCTCTTTGGTGTGTCCCTTCTGACCAATGTACCTGTAGAATCCCTTCTTTTCCACATCCCTTGCCAAGTGTAATTCCATCTGTCTTGAATTTCCTGATCAAATCTCTGCATGCCCCAATGGCATCAACATGTTATTTTAAGGCCACATGGCCCTACTTCCACTGCTGATACAATGGAACCATCTTAGAACACAATTTTTGTGTCTATACCACTCAGCCATGTGATTCTATACCTTAACATTCACCTGTTAGCAATACATAAAATCATCAGCTTCTCTCTTATATCTCTATGCCCTAGTTGTGTGATAGAACTTCATTATTTTAACAGCCAGTAAAGTAACACTAACTCTAGATTGGAGCATGGCAGCTGTTTTACTGTGAGTAACATCAAAGCAAATTGTCAGATAGGAGGAAATAAAGAAGAATATTGTAAGCAACTGAAAACGAAGGGAACATTTTATATAGCTAGAATGTAATTATTCGATTGGAATTTTGCCAGATCATCGGGCTACTTCCCCTGATCTTGCA
Source organism: Phasianus colchicus (assembly GCF_987193195.1). Classification (NCBI taxonomy): domain Eukaryota; kingdom Metazoa; phylum Chordata; class Aves; order Galliformes; family Phasianidae; genus Phasianus; species Phasianus colchicus. The sequence continues at coordinate 87,021,366 of NC_143476.1, read as the reverse complement.
AGGATAAAAAACTGTTATAGATTTCTAATGACCAAACATGGTCAAAACCCTTAGTTTTTCATCCCATCTATCTAAAAGGATTTTGGTTGCACAAAGCTATTCACATTCTGCATCACTTAAAAAGGTGAGCTCCTATATAATTGGAATTTTAAAGGAGTTCATGTTGTGTTTATGGAGCAATCACTACTAAATGATTTCATTTAAATTTTTCATAAGGTACACTTTATGAAAAATTAAAAGAAATAGACTCTTCACAAGCCTTCCTAAGAAATAAAGTCTCTTAAAGGAATATATATGCCATCTAATCACACATATTTTCGAATGTCAAATTTGCTGTATGCAGACAAACAGTGGAGGGCATTGAGGGAGAGAGAAAGAACAGGCACTTTTTCTTGCTCTCTCCAGTGAGAGCTTACAGTAACATGAAGAAGTTCACATCAGCAACATCTGTGATGGTTGTGAAACAGCAGATTAGTGTAGGGGAAGGGCTTCTCTTTGTCCTTTCAGGTGGTAATGACTGCTATTTTTAACCCAAACTGTAAGATTCGTAAGATAAAACAGAGCTTGAGCAAGCAGATTTAGACTCCTGGTCACAAATAAAGATTCAGTTCAGAATCTTCAGGATTCTGAAGATCAGCCTTTCTCCAGCTGCATTATTCCAGTTGACATATTAGCTAGAAAATGAGTGATGGATCTTTTCCAAGCATGTTAGGAGAACATATAGCATCAGCCTGAGCCTGTGATCTTCTGGAGAACAACAGTTATTTACTCACAGTGTTTTGTCAATACTGTCTATGGACACGTGAAATTTGAGAACCTTTAATTCAAATGATGTCTGAAGTGACATGAGATATCTAAGCTATTGCTGGGTGGAGTTTTATGAACTGATGAAAAATAAACACCATTAAAATTGCAACAGAAATATCTAAAATATTTTCAGCATCCAATTCACATAGCTTTATGTATGTAAATTATCCTGCAAATCCCAAACCTGCAGGAGAATTATAGAGCTATTAAAAAGCTGTACTATTTGATGTGAAGTTTCACTTTTAAATACACAGTTCTTTTCTGTTTTCCAGTGGATTTATTGAAAGTAATAATAAAAATAATAATAATAATAATAAAAGAACTAAAAAAGATTCATTGAAATCTGTGGAGAAAAAAATAAAATTATTTGAGAAATATTTCAAAATGAAAAAAAAAAATTAAAAATGATGTAACTCATTAAAATGAATCTAGGGTTGATTTACAGTAGTTGTAATCAAGGGTTACTCGACCTCATAGTCTGTGCTATTCCATTTATAATAAATCTCAGCAGTTAAAAATAGATGAGTTTAAGACAGATAATAAAGGAACAGTTTTAGAAAGTTACGTGATTATTACAGAGAGGTTTCACCATGCCATTTGTCAACAGCAACCATGGTATTTCCCACAATGAAGTAGAGAGATTCTTCTCAAAACTGTTAGATACAGTTAAACTTCTATCTGTCCCTCTGTCAGAGTTTGAACAAGCTGAAACTTCTAGTCATGTCAGCTCAGATGAAGTTGCAATTTCTTCACTGAAACTAAGGCAAATTTCATGTAGAGCTGTACCTTTGTAGGAAGATTGCAACAGACATGCTTAGAAAACTTCCCATAGTTCTTTGAAAAACAAAATGGTAGTCAATCAGTCCTTTATCTCTACAACATTATCCTACTGCAGCTGGCACTATGAATTGAAAGAGTTCAAAAGTGTATCCAGATGAATGCTACATGAAAGAAGATGATCACCAGATCAACTGCAACAGCTGCTGAGCTACTTCTGTTTTACAAGGAGAGATGTTTTCAAGAGTTCACCTCTTTCCTTTGGAGCGGATGCTCAAAGTCATTGAAGTCAGATGGGGTCAAGGCCTTGCTCTCAATATTTCTCCAAGGCTGTGAAGCTGGATTATGGATGATTTAATAACTACTCTGTCAGCAGTCATCTTGGACACTCATCTCTACGTTCTAGCATCCTAACTGTTAACAACACAAAATAATAGAAAGTTTTGGATTGGAAGGGACATTAAAGATCACCTAGTCCAAAATCCCCTGTTGTGTGCAGGGTTGTCATACACTTGATCAGATTATCCAAAATCCCATCCAATCTGGCCTTGCTATTCCTTCAGGGATGAGACATCCATAACTTCTCTGTGAAATCTGTTCCAGTGCCTCACTACCCTCACAGTGAAGAATTTCTTCCTAATATCTAGTCTAAATTTTTCAATTTAAAACTACTACCCTTTGTCTCGAGGCTCTTGTAACATGTCTCTCTCCATCTTTACTATAAGACACCTTTCAAAGTTGAAAGGCTGCCAAGTCTCCCTGTACCCTTGTCTTTACCAAGATAGACAGTCCCAGTTGTTTCAGACTTTTTGTTGTTGTTGTTTGTTTGTTTGTTTGTTTGTTTGTTTGTTTTGTAGGATAGATATTCCAGCTCTCCAGTCATTTTTTTTTGGCTTTGGATCAGCATTAATAGGTCAATGTCTCTCTTGTGCTGGAAACTCCAGAACTGGATTAAGTACTCCAGGTAGGGTACCACAAGAGTGGAAGAGGAGGGGAAAATCACTTCCTATATCCTACTGGCCTTGCTTCTTTTGATGCAGTCCAAGATACAATCTTTTTTCCTTTTCCTTTTCCTTTTCCTTTTCCTTTTCCTTTTCCTTTTCCTTTTCCTTTTCCTTTTCCCTTTCCTTGCCTTTCCTGCTATGTTTTTTTTTTTTTTTTTTTTCCTTATGTTGCATTTCACTACACTTCACTTCACTCCATTTATTGATAAATTGTGATAATCTGTTAGAAATAATACATATTTTATTTTTAGTCCAGAGAACTGTTATTCAAAATAATGGATTCTGAAATTTTTGGAAGCATTGGTCTGTATAGTTATTGTCACAATTTTTTATACATGACTTTCTATTATTTGATGGGTCTTCACTGATGTGTAGATGAAAGTCAGGCAGAACTGAAATCCTTCGAAAGTACTTTGCCAGATAGATCAGCCAAAAATGTTTATTGTGTTTACGTCTGTGTATAAGCACTCATGCACACACTTATACACAAAAATTTGCTGAATTCAACAATTTGCAGGCAAAAGTATTTTATCAGTTCCTCATTATTTCTTTACTAATTAAATTGGTCAGTACTTAATTGTGTTTCCAGTGGAAAATAAAGTAGCTTTAAAACCCTTGATCATTTGTACTTTAAGAGACAGGGTTTTTTACTATTTGGAATATTGCAACTTTTATTTGATGAAATTTACTATTAACATATTTTCATAATCTTCTCAGCCTAGCAACAGCAGGAGTAAAAGGTGTGAGGGGCATGCAATATTCATGAAATTAAGGAGAGTTGAGATGAAAGGGAGTTCCATTAGGGAGACCAAGTGTGACAATATGACACATATTTGCATATTTTACACTTTAAATCTTTTCAGCACATCCAAGTTGATATATGGATGTAAACATGCATTGCCAGTTTTTAGCATATTATAAGCCCTCAAGACTTTGCATGCATTTTAATATGTTTCATTATTGCTGTAGATTTTAATTTTGAATCTGCACAGCTTTGATGGAAGAAAGCTGGAAGTCAAAGCATCTGGCCTCTGCTTCAGGCGAGCACATCCTTTTCCTTGAACAATTTTTGTAGAAGCAAATCTATTTATTTGTGTGTGTGCTGGAGATATATGTGAGCACACAAGAAGTGAAAAATGTGATACTCTTTCACTGATATATACTCTTAAGGGAAGATGGAGAGGAGAGGAGAGGAGAGGAGAGGAGAGGAGAGGAGAGGAGAGGAGAGGAGAGGAGAGGAGAGGAGAGGAGAGGAGAGGAGAGGAGAGGAGAGGAGAGGAGAGGAGAGGAGAGGAGAGGAGAGGAGAGGAGAGGAGAGGAGAGGAGAGGAGAGGAGAGGAGAGGAGAGGAGAGGAGAGGAGAGGAGAAGGAATTCCCTGAAGTTATTTTTACCTGTTTCTCTCCATTTACACCCATATATGCATAGAATGTCTTGTGTAGGAAAGAACCTTAAAGATCAACTAGCTACAAATCCCTTCTGTGAGCAAGGTTGTCATCCATGTCTCGCTCTGATTTATAGGAGGAAGAGGAGGTTCTTTTAATATCTGTATACCCGGCATGAGATTAAGAAACAACAGTTCAAATGTTGGTCCGACCAGTTTATTACAAATGTTAATTAGGGAGATGGGGAAGGGGAGGACGGACGCCATTATGAATTAGGGCAATGGGGAAGGGAAGGAGGGCGATAGAAAAGATAGGAAAGAAGAAGCAAGGAGTCTTTATAGGAAGCAAGAGGGGTATAGTCACCACCATGGATCCAGCAAGGTTTGTAGTTCAGCCACTGATCTTCAGTAGTGGTGGGTCATCGGGTGTTGTTGTTCTGTTGACAATGACGACGACAACGATGACAACCATGGTGATGATGGCCCCTTTTCAATGCTCTCAAAGTGGTCGAGTCAGCTATCTTTGGAGTGACATCTCAAATCCAAAGTGGTTGAGTCAGCTCTCCTTGGAATGGCAGCTTCTGGCTCTGGGATGTTAGCGGAAACTCCTTTGTTCCTATCTTCCTGGCCTTGTCAGCAGATAAGAGGGAGCAGGGAGGCACCACCTTGTATCTTGCCTTCACAGGATACAATGGCATCATCCTCCAGTTTCCCATAGCAAGTTGGAGTTATTTAGTCACAGGCTAGATCTTCCGCAAGTAAACACTCCTGAGCACTCTCTTCCAGAGGCAAACAGCTAAAATAGTCTACACAGTGATGTTGATTGCCACAAGGCAACACCCATCACTCATCTCCTGGACAAGTCAGTCTTATCACAAGAAATACCTCAGGAAGTAAACTTTGAGCCAAAAAACAAAGAAGGATTCTCACAATCTACTACATCAAACTGCCAGGGGCCATCTAATTTCACCTCAAATGCCTATCCAGATGGGATATCTACAAATAGTCCAGCCTTCCAATCCACATCTCCCCAATTTAAAAATGAGGATGTGATGCAGGACCACATCAAAAGTCTTGCAAAGGTCCATATAAATGACATCAGTTACCCTTTCGTGTTCACCTGTGACATCACAGAAGACCAACCAAATGGTCAGGCACTATCTGCCCTATGAGAAGCCATGCTGGTTGTCTCAGATCTCCCCATTTCACGTGTGTCTTAACATCTCTTCCAGGAGGATCTGCTCCATTATCTGCCTGGGCACAGTGGTGAGGTTCTCCAGCCTGTAATTCTCCAAAATTTCTGCTCTCCACCTTTTAAAAATTGAAGTCACATTTTATCTTTTCCAGTCCCATGGTGAATTTGTCTGAGAGCCATGCGTGGGTACTGTCAGTCAAATGGAAGCTTGATTTATCTATCACCTTTAGTCATAACACTGACAAAAATTTGTGCAAGACAGGGTAAGAAAAATGCAGAAGATGTAGATAGACTAGGGTTTGCAAGGTGAAGACCAGTGTAAAACATACTACTTATATGAAGCAAAGAACATACTTGTGTTAAATTATCTCAAGTACTGTGTGTGATCCCTTCTATTGACTACTGCTCTTTTCACTTTGAAACTCATTCAATCCAACTAATACCAGGAATGATCAAAGACAACTCTAACCAGGTTCTTGTTTATTCACACATGTACTCATGCAAATGTGTATAAATATAAACAAAGAGAGAGAATGAAAAAAACAACAGTATAGCAGCTACATTCTGAGCAATGTCCAGGCTATTATATGTATTGGTGATCTATATTTTCTCTGTTTATATGTGCCTCCAACAGTAAATACATTTGTATATAAAATATGCATGAACACATTTTACGTATATATATACGTGTATGGGAACAAGGTGTTGAGAGAGGAAAAGACAGAGGGAGAATGAGTAAAAGACACTAGAACAACATATGCCCTTACCTCATAGTTTTCTTAGCTAATTTTTATCTCTTTGGAAGTCAAATGCACTTCTCCTGAGAATTAAAATTAAAATTAAAATTGATTGTTCAAGAAAATACTGATGACAATTTGAAATACAGATAGATTATAATTTATTTTCTCATTAATGAATTATAAAGTGTATATGGTCACTGTATCTACAGACACTATTTTATATTAATGTTGGTCACGACAGATTCTACTAATAAGAGCATGTTTTTCTTGTTACTATCATATACAGATTTAGTCTTGAAACATTCACAAATTGAATGTTTGAAGAATTAAAAAAAATCATAAATTCTATCAGGTCTATTGAAATTGTAATTTCTGTTTGTCTAGATTTTCTACATGAGAATAGGCAAAAGTGCTAGCTTGGTGCTCATTGAGATATCAGAGAGGACTGCATCAGTTTGCTATTACCAAATGAAATCTATGAAAATATATACACAGTTACAGTTGTTGACTTATCAAAACTCATTGCAGATGCAGAATATAACAAACTCATTTTGTTAGTATGTATATAAAGTATAGTTGTTAGTATAGTTGTAAAGTATGATTTATTTGTACTCGCTTTCTTTCTCATGTTTATCAATAGCATTTTATTTAAGGTCTCTAATGATAGGTCCAGTTACTCAACACATGTAAAAAATCCTATTTCTGTAAAATTTACACAGAATATGATTACAAAATAGAGAGTTATAGAAAGTTATAATGTCCTGCATTTTACCTGGACCTGATGAGCTTTCATTTTAATTGTCAATATCTAGCTAAGAATTGATAAATGGATTGTTTGTTGATACTTCTAGCCTTTGTTATTGTAATTGTCTTAGCTCAGTGGAATGGCTTTATGTTTTTTGGTTTTCAGTATTCCACATCATAACATCATGTAGTGCACTGGGAGTTAAAATGTTAATGCTCCAGGTACCTAGTCCCCTATACATTTACGGAAGTCATGTGATCTGGCCCTTCTGGGTGGGGCAGTCTCCCTCTTACTGCCTAGCAGTGGGTGTGCTTTCCTAGCTGTTCCAAGCTTTTCAGGTTTGACTTGGTTGCAGGAACTCTCTCTCTCTTATCTTATTTGACTCAATTTCAATTAGATTGTATTATATTGTGTTATCTTGCATTCCAATATCATAGTAAAATAAATTTTCCTCCATAGATCGTTGCCACTGTGTTTGTTTGTTTGTTTGTTTGTTTGTTTGTTTTCCCTTGAGTCCAGCTCCCATCTCCCTATCCCTTTCCCCTTCCCATTTCGTGGGTCCAGGGAGGGGACCCAGGGGCCTATTGCCCCCCTGTCACAGTCATAGATTGATCTAGCTAACTCCATGACAGTCAGTCAATGCTAATTACTCTGAGATTAAAATGACTGTTTAAATTAGAGCTAATAAAAATATTTTTCACTGAAGAAGAAAGGAATTAAATTTGTGAGAATATTGTTAATATCTAAGATTAGTTAGATTTACTCAAAAGCAACATATTTGTGTCTTAGAAATAGATAACAGTGATATATATTGATTCTTAACTGGTACAATAAGAACAAAATGCAATTTAATGTTTCTAATGCTTATCACACATTTTAGAATTTAGTCACACATGCTCTGCCTCACATTTAGTCTACTGTACACTCAATTACATGTAACCAAATCAATATAACTAAACAATCACCAAGCCTTGTATACCCAGTTACAGTTTGTTCCAACCTGTGTATGAATTTAGTGAAGAGGAGGATTATTTTACACACTTGTAACATAACTTATATATTCATATAATTTAGGATGGACTTTGAACAGTTGAGAATGGACTCTGAACTGTTCAGAATATTGACAAGGAGACTCCCTGGGGATTCAGTCCTGAAGGGTGGAGAGGTATCAGAAGATTGGTTGCTCCTTAAGAAGGAAGTCTTAAAGGTGCAGGAGCAGGTTATGCCTCTGTGCCACAAGATGCATAGGCGGGGAAGAAGACTGATGTAGATGAACAGGGAGTAGTAAGATCCCAGGAGAAAAAGATAATCTACCTCCTGAGGAAGAAGTAATAGACAACTCAGTGCAAGTACAAAGAAGTTGCTAGTATGTACAGGGTGAAAATTAGAAATCCCAGCTTGAACTCAACTTCATCATTGGGGTAAAAGAAAACAACAACAACAAAAAATGTTTACAACTATATTAACTGTAAGAAGATAGCTAAGAAGAATCTCCATCCTTTACTGGATGTGCTATAGAATGTGAGCACTGAGGATAAGGAAAAGACTGAGGTTCTCAATGCCTTCTTTACATCTGTCTTTAAAAGGCAGACCAGTTATCCTTGGGGTACTCTTCCCCTGACCTGAAAATCTCAGACGAGGAGAAGAATAAATATCCCAAGATTCAGATGGAAACAGATGAAAACATGGACACCTACTGCTCCACCTGGACAGCCACAAGTCCATGATGCTGGATGAGATCCATGTGAGGGTGCTGAGGGAGGTAGCTGAGGTGATAGCCAAGCCACTTTCCATCATCTATCAGTATTCCTGGTCAACTGCACAGATCTTGGAGGATTTTAAGATTTCCAGTATGACCCCCATCTATAAGAAGGATCGTAAGGAGGATGTGGAGAACTGGCCTATCAGTCTCGCCTTGGTGCCAGGTAAGGTTATAGGGCAGATCATCTTGAGGGAGATCACACGGCATATGTGAGACAGCTGGGGGTCAGGCCTAGCCAGCATGAGCTCACAAAGGGCAGGTCCTGCTTGACCAACCTGATCTCCTTCTGTGATCAAGTGACTCGCCTGAAGGATGAGAGAAAGGCTGTTAGTCTACCTAAATTACAGCAAAGCCTTTGACCCTATCTCCTACAGCATTCTCCTGGAGAAGCTAGCAGCCCATGGCTTGGACAGGTACACTCTTTGCTGATTAAAAAACTGGACAGATGGTCAGGCCCAGGGAGTGGTGGTGAATGGCATTAGGTCCAGCTGGCAACTGGGCATGAGCGGTGTTCCCCAGGGGGTTGGTATTGGGGCCTGTCCTGTCTAGTGTCTTTACTGGAAGAGGGCATTGAGTGCACCCTCAGTAAGTCTGCAGATGACACCAACCTAGTAGTAAGTGCTAATCTGCCTGGAGATAGGGTCTGGACAGGCTGGATCGCTAGTGTGAGGCCATTGGAATGAAATTCAGTAATATCAAATGTTGGGTCCTGCACTTTGGCTACAACAACCCCAGGATATGCTACAGGCTTGGGACAGAGTGGCTGGAAGACTGTGTAAAGGAAGCAGACTTGGAGGTGTTATTTGATACTCAGCTAAACATGAGCCAGCAGTGTGTCCAGGTGGCCATGAAACCCAATGGCATCCTGGCTTGTATGAGAAATAGTGTTGACTGCTGGAGCAGGGAAGTGATCATCCCTCTGTACTCAGCACTGGTGAAGATGCACCTTGGGTATTGTACTCACTTTTGGGCTTCTCACTGAAGAAAGAAGCTGAAGCATTGAAGCATGGTCAGAGAATAGTAGTAAAGCTGGTGAGAGATCTGGAATGCTAGTCTTTTGAGGACTGACTGGGGGAACTTGAATTATTTAATCTGGAGAAGAGAAGGCACGGGGGTGATCTTATTGCTCTCTACAGCTACCTGAAGGGCAGTTGAGGGTGGGGTTGTCCTCTTCTCCTACATAACTAGCCATAGGACTAGAGGGAATGGCCTCACATTGTACTAAGGGAGATACAGGTTGGATGTTAAGGAACATTTCTTCTCTGTGTGAGTAATCAGGCAATGAAATTGACTGCCCTGGGAGGTGGTAGAATTACCAACTCTGGAGTTCAAGAAATGTCTATGTTGTACTGAGGAACATGGTTTAATGGGAAATATTGGTGACAGGTGGTGATAGGTGAATGGCTGGACTGGATAGTTTTAGAGGTCTTTTCCAAACTTGACTCTATGTTTCTGATTCTACATTTGATGCATACAGTCCATACTAGTGCTTGATACTGAAAGTGAAAAGTAAACATTTTTCTCCAGCTGAAATCAACAGCAAGAAGATAGGTGCAGCAGATCATATTTTGTCTTGAGTATCTACTAATTTTGGGGAATTCCTGCTGTATTTCTTCATAAAGATCTTCTAGAAGAATTTAGGATTGGAATTCATTTAATCTAATTCTGAATATGTACAATATAATGTCTGTATCTGACTTCATTTTTTGAAAACTATAATGAGTGGATAGAGAAGCATGACTAAAGGAAGAAAGTTCGTCTACTGTAGGTCCCTATTTTAGGATGAGATGAATAATGTTTTCTTATATTGATAACAAGAATCTTATGATGACAACCTCACATTCAAACTCAGTAGATTAGAATCACAGAGTCACAGAATGTTTGAGGTTTAAGGAGCCTACTTAGGATTACCCAGTCCAAACCTTGTGCTTCAAGCAGAGTCATCTAGAGCATATTGTCCAGGACCTCATTCAAGAGAGTTTTGAATATCTCCAGAAAAGACTCTACAACCTCTTTGGACAATCTGTTTAGGTTAAACTGAAGTACCGTTATTACTCCCTGAAAGAAGGCAAAGAAATTTAAGTTTCAAGTGGAGATTTTGTGAAAATATTCAAAAGGCCATTTTAATCTGCATTTGAATACTTTTTCTATATTTGCAATTTTTAATTCCCCTCTCCTGTTCACTCCTCCTCCTCCTCCCCCTCCCATTAGGCAAAGGTTCTGAAGCAGTCCAGTGGGAAAAAAAATTAGAGTTGGAGAGTTGATTTCACCCCAAAATATTTTTATGCTTCTTCTTACCTCATCTTCATGAAATGAGCAAGAAGGTGAATTCTGCTCTGCTGCTGAGCATGCCTTTCCTAACATTCCTCACTTTTAATGCAGACACAGCTCTATGAATTCCTGTACCTTCATTAGGCTCACATCCGTTCTATTTATTTCATCTTGTTCAAGAGTACAACTTGAAGTAGTGATTTTTTTGGCAGGGAAAGATTTGTACTTAGCAAGTTGATGTTCTGTAACAGATGAAATTCCTGATCTCAGGTTACACAAAGCAAGTATAAACAGCTTCAAAATGTGCCATTCCATGTTATGGCTGCAGTGGCATCTTTATTTTTAGTCCATTCTTACAGCAGTCTGATGCTTCTTAATAGTTAATACTATATGATCATAAGCAGGTAGTGTAATTCAAAGGGAAGTGATAAGGGCTGCAACTAAGAACATTAAAGATATAAAGATATAAAGATATAAAGATATAAAGATATAATCAAATTTCATGATACTTTCATGATTGAAAATAGTTTTAACAAGCATTTCAAGCAGGAGAAGAAAACTGTCTGTAATGTTAATGCATCGTAAGTTTCACTAAAACGTCTCTAAATATTTCAAGATATGAATTACTTAGTCCTAAGTTGCATCTCTGAATGTGACACTGACAGAATGCTTTAGTTGACACACAGAAGATTGAGTTACTCATAAAGTATGTACAGTAGTGCTGAGATGCCAAAATGGAAATATCTGAGTGCCTTACCCAGACTCTCAAGACATACTGCTTTGTAGTAAATATTCCTATGTTCTTCTAACTCTTTTTTCAACAATGTGAGAACTCACAAATCAAAAGGAACACTTTATCTCCAAAATATTAATGGGATGAATTAGAGTCATAGAATAGCTTGGGTTGGAAGGAGCCTCCCCAAATGGGGCCTGGAGTCATCCCTTCCTCAGGCTAAACCTCAATTACCTCGATTTTTCTTCATAACTAGAATATTCCAGCCCTCTGATCATCATCATAGCCTTCCTCTAGATCCACTCCATCCAGAGAAGAAGGGGAAAATTACCTCCCTTTCCCTGCTGAGCACCCTTCTTTTGTTGCAGTCTAGGATGTTGTCTGCCTTCTGGGCTGCGAGAGCACACTTCTGGCTCATGTCCAGCTTTTCGTCAGGACACCCTTCTCTGCAATGCTGTTCTTCTCCCAGTCAATTCATGTACATATCTGGAATTGCCCCTACCCAAGTGCAACACCTTGCACTTGACTTTGCTGAACTTCATTATACCCTTGTGGGTCCACTTCTCAAGTCTGTCCAGGTTCTTCTGAATGACATCTCTTTCTTCTATTGTGTCAACTATACCACTCACTTTGGTACTGTCAGCAAACTTGCTGAGGTTACATTCAGTGTCAGTGTCTAATTAGTTGATAAAGATGTTGAATAGCATTGTCCCCCAAAAAATGACCCCTGGAGGATACTGCTCAAGACTGACCTTCACCTAGACATGGATCTATTGATCATAACCCTTTGACCGCAACCATCCAACCAATTTTTTACCCACCATATAGACCAGACTTCAAATGCTTATCTCTTCAGTTTGAAGATGACAGTGTGATATAGGATGATGTCAAAAACCTTGCACAAGTCCAGGTAGATGGCAGACAGATCAGTAAGGCATAATCTGCCCTTGATAAAGCCATGCTGACTGTCTCAGATCACCTCATCTCACATGTGCCTTAATACCTCTTCTAAAAGGATCTGCTTTGTGATCTTCCCAGGCACAAAGGTGAAGATCTCCTGCCTGTGGTTTCTCAGGTCCTGTTCTCTTTTTTTAATAATGGTAATTAAGTTTCTCTCTCTCTCTTTTTTTTTTTTTTCCTTTTAAAAATGATTTTTCAAATATGATGGACAGTGGATTAGCAACCACAGCAGCCAGTTACGGAAAGATCCTGGGATGCATATCATTCTTGGTCTTACAGACTTGTCTATACTCAGTATTGTGAAATGTCCTCAGATTTACTCTTCTCTCACAATGGAATGGATTTTGCCAGATACTAGGCCAGAAAGTAGGCTAGAAAACTTGCTCAGGATCACACAGATACTTGAAATTGACTTAACTCTTTTGAATACTTTTATTGTCATGTCTTGCCAAGCTGGATTGGAAAATCAAACTCAAATCAAAACTTTGAAATCTTCTCTTACCTCCAGTATTACAATTTGGTTTCTTACTTGTATAATAGAACTGTATTGTGCTAATCTAGACTAAATGCTGCAAAAATTCAGACTAGAAAGAAGTCTTTTTTTTTTTTTTTTTTTTTAATAACAATGATGGCAATAAACTGATATTTTTTTAGATTCATTTATTCTAAAAATGCTTAAGTCAAAATATTCTATATAGATATGTTCTGGTTCAAATATAATTAATTCAGGGAAGTACTACAACTTCTCTTATGAGGGAGGTCAGATGAGATACTCACAGTGGTCCCTTCTGGCTTCTTAATCTTCTATTCTACAAAGTTACAAGAACCTCTTTCAGGAAATAAATGTGATGATAACTGTCTATAAATACTTTATAACATGAAATTGCTAGAGGAACTATTTAAGATGGCTAATGATAGTATTATAGGGAATAATGTCCTCAAACTGAAAAGTCCAAGGTAGAATATTTGAAAAAGACAGCATTTTCTAGAGTTGAGGTCAATTGCACAATGGAGTAATTTGCAAAGTAGTGCTCTATAAAAAGAGTTGTGCAAGAAGAGAGTGAATAAAGAATGTGATCAGTATATGAAATAAGTCTATTCTAAAGTTGCATAATTCAAAATTAGGTAGTTCAGGAAGTCATCCTTAAGTTTTAATTACTGGCTTTAAATAACAGTTGTAGGTTTCTGGATTTTAGTTGGTTCTGTTTTTCTGAGGATTCACTAGAAAATATTTTACCAGCCAATGTGTTCTTATTTAGAAAATAAACATCAGAATATAATTATTCCACTTGACATAGAACAGATCTTATTTGGGATTTTGTGCTTTGTGACTTTGTTGCTTTGATCCTCAAAAGTGAATGTTTTTCCTTTGGAGATAGATACTTAACAAGAGTTGAGCACGCATCCTTCCCTCTCAGGGCAAAGTAACTTCAAAATCCAAAGTTGCATATACAGATAGAGAAGGAAAGATGACATTGTTTATAACTGGGGTCATGTTTCATGTGATTCCCTTTAGCTTTTTTTTTTTTTTTTTTTTTTTTTTTTTTTTTTTTTTTTTTTTGCACACATAGGTGGTTTGTCAGGGCTTTGCACACATTCTTTGTCTAAAGAAGCCTCATTACTGGCCTCCGCAGAGACAAGGGAGGTGGAGAAGGATGACAAGGTTTGCATTAATTGCACAGCTATCTGTTGTTCCAGGGGCCATTCAAGCATATAATAACTTAAGTAGAGTTTCAGTGAGTTGGAAGCTCTGGCTTTTTGTAATGTTTTGGCAAGCTGATTTCTTATTATAGCACAGTTGGTATTTCTTTTTAAAGTCTTGACAGAAAGCTGCAGGTGGTCACATAACGTTTTTCCTGCTAGAAATATATTTGCAATGTTCCGTTAATCAGGAAAGAAGTCAACTAGCACAACTGGATTTTAGTATGCTAAAATTCTTTATAGAGGTCGACTCAAAACAGTGGAGTTCAGATGTGAATCTACCTGTGAATTATCCTAAAGAGTAGTGATTGCTTTTGTCTATTAATTAGCGATAGTGACAGCTGGGAAGTTCAGCTCAGAGATCATTTTTAGATTCCCCTAAGTCTGAAGTAACTCATATTATTGATCAACAAAATTATCATGCCGCAATGATAACCTTCAGTAAATTTAGTGGCACTAGGTAGAGTTTTGCACCCTCTTTATTCTTTCTGCATACTTACCACAGGCAAATTTTCCCAAGTTACCCAAAGATTTGAGTTAGTGTGTATATTCATTCCTGTTTTAAAAATAATCTTTATGTTAAACTGTCTGTTTCCCCAGCTTGAAAATTCCTAGAAACTGGGACAATTCCATGCAAGAATATATGATATTCAGTGAAAGTCTTGTTCTATGATGATATTAAATTAAATAATAAGAGTATCCTTGACATTAAAAATGTCTCAGAATTTTGGATTATGGTGAGTATTTTCTTATTGTTCAAATTTCATTTTATTGGTAAGTATACATGAAGAAAACAAAATATGAAATAATAACAATATGGAAAAATTTAACATGAGAGGAAACTGCTCAAATTTAAATACATTACAGATAAGTTCATTTCAATGTCTGTATCAAGACAAGCAAAATTTTTAGATCTTGAGGCCCAAAGGTCAGTTACATTTTCAACCCTTTTCCTCCATGTTTCTCAAAAGTAAGGTGAGAAGTTCAGATCCTATTTTGGACGTGCAGTAACTCTCTTACACCAGTCATCATCTTCCTCTAGTGGGACTGGAAACTATAGGACTAGTTAGAAAAGTTTATAAGTTACATATATTTTTAACATACCACAGAGCAACCCATATAATAAGAGAGTTACTGTGCAGTGTTACTGTCCTCTATGGAAAGCAAAAAATATATATATATATATATAGAGTTTAGGTCATAGTCTTTAGTCCTTAGACTAGATTTGTACGTTTTATTCTACTTTAATGATTGGTATCTGCAGTCCAAAGCAAGCAATCACTGACATGTTTGAAGTTAAAAGCATGAGACAGAACTCCATTCACAATTTTCCCAAGCAGATGAAGTGTACAAAATGATACTTCTAAGATTTAGAAGGGAAATAATAATAATAATAATAATAATAATAATAATAATAATATATAAAATCCATTATTAAATGTAAAATTAAATGATCATTAAGCCAAGTTTTTTTTTGTTTCATTGTTTATTGTTTCGGTTGTATCTCTGCAAATTAGTAGAGTTTAATTTGTGAGAAATCATTATATGTTTTTTTTTTTTTATTACTGCTGTTGTTGCTACGACAATGCATGTACATATCTACCTATTTATTTATTTATTTATTTTCAGTAATAGATAAATAAATAATCTGCAGTGAGACTTTATATTGATCTTTGTCAGATAATACAAACTACCTGAATGCAAAATAGGACCAAAGATCTGGATTGCTGGTTAAAGAAATATTCAGAGAATCATAGAATCAGTTGAGCTGGAAAGAATCTTTAACATCAAGACCAACTATCCTGCAATGAGCAGGACATCTACAACTTGAGCAGGTTTCTGTGAGCCTGTTTCATTGGACTTTGAATGTTTCCAATGATGGGTTATCCATTTCCTTTCCTGTTTCACTTCCTCATCACCCCTAAAAAACTTCTTCCTTCTATCTGGTCATCAAGAGTGACTAAGAGTTTCCTCAGGACTCTGGGATGCATCTAATCAGGATTCATAAAATTGTGAATGTTCAGGTTCCTCAGGCAGCTGTGAACTTGATCTTTGCTTATCATCTCACTGGGCAACCTGTTCCAGTGCCTCACCACCTTTATTGTAAAAAACTTCCTTATATCCAGTCTAAATCTACTCTCTTTTAGTTTGAAACCATTTCCCCTTGTCTTATTAAAATGGATTAAATGCAGATGCAACATCATAAAATATCCTGTTTGAATTGTGAGTAGTATCCAGTGATTCTTATGCCATTCCTCAACTACAGTAGTTAATTATAATTGTCTATGTCTGATGACTTTCCTTGAAAATGTGCATTGTGATGCACAGAACATCTTTGTGGTAAGCAGTAATGAAGAGTATTTTTGTAAGGCAGTATGAATTCACCAAAACTTTTTTTAAAATGGCAAGAGAGAAGGAGAAAAGTTCTACTCTTAATTAATTTCCCAAGATTAGCAAGAAAATTGGATGAACTTAAAGAAAGCTAGAATATTGTTAATATACTTTTAAGATGAAGCAATTTCCTGTACTTGAAAGTAAAACAGCTAAAAGATGTGAGATACAGAGGTAAAAAAGTGAGCCTATATTGCTGAGACAGGGTAGATAAAGAGGCAGTTATGCTCCTATGTTTTCCAGATAACACCACTTATCTTTCCTATTCCTATTCCTATTCCTATTCCTATTCCTATTCCTATTCCTATTCCTATTCCTATTCCTATTCCTATTCCTATTCCTATTCCTACTCCTATTCCTACTCCTATTCCTATTTTGTCCTGTATTGAGAAATTCCTTCTTCAGGAAGAATGGATTCTTCCTTTCCCTGAATAACTGCTGTGTAAAATAGTTGAGAAGTATGTTCTAATGATTCTATTAATCACCCCAGTCCCCTCTGTGGTACTCCAGGTTTATTTTCTTTGCACACAGTCATTGCCATTACACACCCTCCATATTCCTAAGGGATGAATAAGGTGATGAAGAGAAACAAATAGATAAATAAACGATTCCATACCTCCCTTTTCCCTTACACTGAATCATACAAAGTACAGTAATTCATAAACAGAGGTGGAAAAGGATAAAAAGCAACAAGAATAACAAAACATGATTCCCCAAACAGTTGGCGCATAAAACAGCCCATAGGCAATCTCTCTTGTAATGCACCAGCCAAGCGCACAGGTATTAATGTGTAAAACAATTCAGTTTACTTTCCCTAATCCTCCTGATTCGTCCCTCCCCTGACAGAAAGCTGAAGTGTTTATCACAGGAAAACTGGTACTTTTCCTTGTCACTCATACAGCCCTTGGGTAAGTCAGGCCTTAAAATAAGTCCAGGTATGTTTCCCTCTGCTATTTTGTTGGGATGGACAATAAGAGAGAGAAGATGAGCAAGGATAAAATGTGCTGTCAGAACAAAGTGAGTGTAGGATTCACTGAAGTGCCTTATATTAATATGAACAAAAAAAACAAAGGGTCATATCTTAAAAATAACTTATCACTATTCACTAAAAAAAAAATAAAATAAAATAAAATTGTAGTCAGCTTACTAGATAGTGCGACAAGCTACAAGATATAAGCAACTAACTTTCTGCATTGTTTATAAGACAGATAAATGTTATGCATTGTAGTCTGTACTGCTTTGAGGGACTTTTATCGAATTCTTGCTCAGAGCACCCAAATATACTAAACCAGTCCTGAAAATGTGTCTAGTCAATTGAGGTATATCCATAATGAAAGAGCTACACCAATAAAGTACAGGTAGTTTTACTATAGCTATGATGTGGATGTACTCCATGGTGCAGATCATTTCTCAGCAGAAGAAAAATAAAATAAACAGCTTATTAAATATGCATTCCCAACTTTCCCTAGTCATCACATCCCTGACCAGTCCTTCCCTTTTAGTAAAAACAAGATCAAGTAGCACATCCCTCCTCATCAGCTCCTCCACCACTTATATCAGAAAGTTATCATCAACACATTACCGCAACTGCCTGCACCTTGTATGTCTGGCTGTTTTGCTTATCCAGCAAATATCAGGATGATTTAAGTATCCCATTAGAACAAGTGCCAGGATTATGAGGCTACTTCCAGCTCTTTGCAGAAGGCCTCATCAACTTCCTCCTCCTAATGAGGAGTACACACGCACAACAGTATCACCTATGTTAGACAACCCCTTAATTCTTACCTGCAACCTCTCCACTTGTTCATCATCCTCCCCAGGTGGAGCTCAGTACATTCTAGTTTCTCTCTCACATAAAGAGCAACTTCAACCCCTCACCTCGTCAGCCTGTCTTCCTAAGAGGACATAGCCATCTGTGGGAACATTCTAGTCACGTGAGCTATCCTACTATGTTTCTGTGATTGCAATGAAATCATGGCCCTTTGATCGCACACAGGTACCTAATTCTTCCTGTTTATTTCCCATCCTGTATGCATTGGTATATAAGCACTTTTGGGAAGCAAAAGGTGCATCTCTAGAGGGATGCAAGAAAATTTAAGCAGGGCTATTGGCAATGTTATCTTCTCTGAGGAGTCCTCAGATGATCCAACTGAACAATTGAGAGGCTTTTATTTACAGTTTATTAAAAGGCAGCATTACTAGGCCCTTCCCCATCACAAGGAACTCCATTCAGTTCCCCATTTAATCTAGTTTAAAGCTCTTGTAATCAAGCCAGTCAGCCTGCTCCTCAGACCTCTTCTTAGCTCCTCAGACCTCAGTCCCATCTGCTTAGTTGCATTCTCTCTGACATCCAGATACCTGGTCTCTCAAAGGCCTGCCCAAGATCATAGCATCCAAAATTTTGATCCCAAAACCACCTTCTCAGCAAGTGGTTTATTCTCCTTCCTTTTCATTTCAGTCTTTCCACCATGATGCTCCATCAGTTTTTTTTGTTTGTTTGTTTGCTTGTTTGTTTGTTTGTTTGTTTTTGCTTCATAAAATCATAGAATCATAGAAGGCCCGGGTTGAAAAGGACCACAATGATCACTGAGTTTCAACCCCCCTGGATATGTGCAAGATACCCAACCACCAGACCCATAGGCTGCCCATAGCCACATCCAGCCTAACCTTGAATGCATCTGGGGATGGGGCATCCAGAACCTCCTTGGGCAACCTGTTCCAGTGTGTCACCACCCTCTGTGTGAAAAACTTCTTCCTAATATCTAACCTAAATAACAAGACACTAGTAAACTTATTGAGTCAGTATTTCTCATTGTACAGTTAGATTTATTTTTCCCATTTCACAACTGGCTGCTCCATGTGGTTAAATCTAATATTATTGAAGTGCCTCAAGAGCAAGCAGGACTTTAATTGAACTTGACATAATACACTTTTCTGTAAGATGAAAGTACTTGCTTCAGTGTTACTAGTCTAAATACCAAGGAAACGCAAAAGCATGAATGGGAAGATCTCCTCTCCTCTCCTCTCCTCTCCTCTCCTCTCCTCTCCTCTCCTCTCCTCTCCTCTCCTCTCCTCTCCTCTCCTCTCCTCTCCTCTCCTCTCCTCTCCTCTCCTCTCCTCTCCTCTCCTCTCCTCTCCTCTCCTCTCCTCTCCTCTCCTCTCCTCTCCTCTCCTCTCCCCTCCTCTCCCCTCCTCTCCCCTCCTCTCCCCTCCTCTCCCCTCCTCTCCCCTCCTCTCCCCTCCTCTCCCCTCCTCTCCCCTCCTCTCCCCTCCTCTCCCCTCCCCTCCCCTCCCCTCCCCTCCCCTCCCCTCCCCTCCCCTCCCCTCCCCTCCCCTCCCCTCCCCTCCCCTCCCCTCCCCTCCCCTCCCCTCCCCTCCCCTCCCCTCCCCTCCCCTCCCCTCCCCTCCCCTCCCCTCCCCTCCCCTCCCCTCCCCTCCCCTCCCCTCCCCTCCCCTCCCCTCCCCTCCCCTCCCCTCCCCTCCCCTCCCCTCCCCTCCCCTCCCCTCCCCTCCCCTCCCCTCCCCTCCCCTCCCCTCCCCTCCCCTCCCCTCCCCTCCCCTCCCCTCCCCTCCCCTTTTTTTTTTTTTTTTTTAAGCTTTTCTAATGATACTTGTTAGTCCCAAAGAATTATCTCCTCATGATATATATAACATAAGTACAACTATAAGTGGTCTTCGACCTAAATCTCAACAAAATTAGTAGCTAGGTAAGTACTGAGGTTAAGACATTAAAGAATGTTCTCAGCCAGTAAATATAGGTCACACAGCTTTGCTGAACTCAATATTTTTACTGGTTCTTTCTAAATGCACTAATGCTTAGAGAAAACGATAAGATAATGACATAAAAAATGATACCCACTTGAGATATCTGTGAAATAACTGATTTGATGATTAAGAAAACTGAGAAAGGATCCGCCATGCTCCTAGATGTGAAGGGCTTGTCAGCTGCTGAAAATTTGGGAGATTTCTTGACAAACAAAAGCAAAAGTTGAAATACAAAGTTCATAGAATCACAAAAAAATCCCTAGTTGTAAGACACCCATAAGTACTGAATGCAACTCCTAGCTCTACACAGGACTACCTAAACATCAGACTATAAGGCAGAAATTATTTTGTAACATCTCTGCTCAGAGTCACAGTTCCATAGCAGCATGATTCATGTGAGGCCACTGAAAAAAAACTGTAAATCTTTTCTTGCTGTAGTTGATAGGTGATTTCAAAAAATTGTAGAATCTATTGATCTGGAAGAGACCCAAAAGGTCATCTAGTTCAACTCCCCTGCAGTGAACAGGGACTTCTACAATCAGAGTAAGTTGCTCAGCATCTGATCCAGCCTGACTTTGAACATCTCCACAGACAGGGCATTCACCATCTCCTTGGGGAACCTGTTCCAGTGCCACATTGCACTCCCTACAAACAAACAAACAAGCAAACAAAACAAACAAACAAACAAACAAACAAACAAAACTTCTTTCTTGTACCCAATTTAAATCTCCCCTCTTTTGGCTTGAAAAAATTTCCACTTGTCCTATCACAAGCCCTGCAAAAAAGGGCTCTTACAGTCTTCCTTTAGATACTGAAATGCCACTATCAGGTTACCCTGGAGTCTTCTCTTTCCCATACTGAACAGCCCCAACTTTTTCACCCTGTGTTTGAAGGAAGGTATTCCAACACTTGGATCATTTTTTTGTGGTCTTCCTCTTAATGTGTTCTAAAGTTCACATCCCTTCTGTACTGCTATTTAATTTACATTTTAAAAGTATTTCTAAATTGTGATAATTAAATCATCATTTTAAAATAAGAAATGATGGTTCACTTATACAATGTATTGCGCTATATGTGATATACTGGACAATGTGCACTGAAACACACAAGATTAAAAATGTCGGTGGAGGAAATGTGGGCCAGAGATTAAAATTAAACTCATAAAGAAGTAAATTTATCCTGAATTGTTCTAAATAGAATGTGTGTGACTATAAGAAACTCAGTGAATGTTTCAGTGTCTTAGGTACTAGTCTACAAAAATTAACATTACATTGTTTTGCCTCATTTGTAGAACAAAAGCTGTGCAAAGCAGGAGCTCTGTATTGCAATATGTAAACACAAAGCCAGTAAAAACACAATATTTTGGTATAAAGCAAAGATTTCTGAAGGTGAGCAGATACACAGATAACTGAACAGGAAACACTTCCTTGAGAAAGCTAAACTGCCAATTACCATGTCTCTCTAGGTAGATTAATTGTCTTTCACTGCTTGGAAACAGTTTAAACCTACAAAATAGTTAAGCCTTTGAAAGATAAACCTAATCAATTATTGGAAAGTACAGTTACATGTATCTAACATGAAAACTATTCCACCTTCTCCACTTCTGCATCATGAATTTTAGGAGTGGGAATTCAGGCAATGTTTTCCTCAATCTCTTCAGTAGCAGGAAAAAAAAAATCTGAGAGGAACAAGAAAATCCACCTGATCAGCACATGGCCAGGAAGCTGGTGCCATCTGAAAAAAAATTGTTTGTTTGTTTGTTTGTTTGTTTATCATGGAGTGTTTTATTCAGCCTGGCAACAGCAGGAGGTCCACTTACCTCAAAGGGGGAAACGGATTCTAACCCAGGAGTAGTCAGGGCTTACTGAGAAGTCTTTAAAGCAGGTTTGAATGGGAAGAGAATAAAACCAGGCTTGCTAGAGATGAGTCTAGAGGCAGAATGCCAGGACTGAGGATTAGACCATTTTCCCAGCTGAAGTGTGGCATGTCAATTGATGAAAGACTCATCATCAACATGAGCTGGCAGTGCCTGCTTGCAGACCAATTGCAACTAACTGCATATGGATTGCAGGCCAACTGTATCCTGAATTGCAACAAGAGAAGAATGACCAGCAGGTCAGGGGAGGTGACTCTGCCCCTCAATTCTGCTCTTGTGAGACCTCACCTTCAGTACTGCGTACAGTTCTGGGGTCTCCAACACAAGAAGGACATTGAGCTTTTGTAGTGGATCCAGAGGAGGGGCATGATGATGACCAGAAGGCTTAAGCACTGCCCCTGCATGGACTGAATGGGAGTTGGTTTCTTTAACCCGGAGACGAGAAGACTCCTGATATTGACCTTTCAGTACCTGCAGGGGGCCTACAGGAAAGCTGAGAAGGAACTTTATATAGGAGTATATAGAAACAGTATGAGAGGAAATGGTTTTAAATTGGAAGAGGGTAGATTTAGACTAGATATTAGGAAAAAAATTATTTGCTCTGAGTGTGATGAGACACTGGGACAGGTTGCCCAGTGAGGTTGTGTATGACCTCTCAATGGAAACATTCAAGGCTGGATGAAGTTTTGACCAACGTGGTAGGAGGTGTCCCTGCTCATAGTATTGAGGTTGGAACTGCATGGTCTTAAAGGTCCCTTCCAACCCAAATCATTCTATGATTCTAAGAACATTTACACAAATGCATGGAGTACAGTAACAAATAGAAGAAGTTAGAAACCATTGTATGAGGGGAAATCTGTGATTTAGTCATCAGCAGCCAAATACAGTAGAGTCACTGTCATGACTGGAATGCTGCAATGTAGGGCTATAATTTAGAGAGAAATGGCAAAGGAGGGGTAATGGAGTAGCTCTCTATCTCAGTGTTTGTTTCAGTATTGTAAACCTTAAAGCTAGGAATTATAAGGCTGAGTCCTTATGTGTGAGGATTAGAGGGAAAGCCAATACATTGACATAATGGTGGAAGTTGGTTGCAGATCACTCAACTAGGATGAAAAAATAAATGAAACAATATATGAGAAGCTGGTAGAATTCAAACAGTCAATATCCGTAGTTCTCACTGGGGACTTCAACTTACCTGACATTTGCTAGAAATACAATGCAGAAGAGAGGGAGCAGTCTAGGAGGTTCCTGAAGTGCATGGAAGATAATTTCCTGACACAGCTGATAGGAGAGCTTGCCAGAGGAAGCATTTCACAGACCTACTGTTTACAAAGAACTGGTGGGAGACATCATGGTGGGAAGCCATCTTGGACATAGCGACCGTTAAATGATCGAGTTAGCTATTCTTGGTGAAGTCAGGGAGGGACTGCTGCCTTGAACTTCCAGAAAGTAGACTTAGGACTGCTTAAGACATTGGCTGGGAGAATCCCTTGGGAGATAGTCTTGAATGGAAAAGGAGTCAAGGAAAGCTGGACAGTCCTCAAGAAGGAAATCTCAGTGGCTCAAGAAAAGGCTGTTCTTGTGTGCCACAAAATGAGCCAATGAGGAAGAAGTCTGGCCTGTATGAAGAAGAAACTTTTACTGTGGGATACAAAAAAGAGAGGGGGGGGGGGGGAAGGGCTTACCATCTTTGGAAGAAGTGTCAGGCAACTCAAGAAGAGTGAAAAAATATTGCTAGGATATACAGAGGAAAAATTAAAAAAGGTGTGTCAACAGTTTACGGGCTGGTTTGGCCCAGTTCCATGACTAGCAGGTTGGGGGGATTTCGCAAAATCCACACCTCGGGAAAAGGGAAACAAGGGACCCCAAAATAATTAAAAACAGCAGCAATGATCAGAGTAGAAAAACTAATTTACTAAATGTGGTATTTGAATGCAAGATAACACACTATAAGCAATATAATTAGATTTGAAGCTAATAAATCAAATATAACGAGATAGAGAATGTCCAAAAGGTAGATAGGCCTCACCATAACACTGAGGTGAGATGCACGGTCTGGTTGAGCAGCAGGGAAGAGAACCTGACAAAGAAGAGCACATAAGGTGACCTTGCCAGGGGTTATATCTCCTCTCTGACCGCAAAGCTCCCTGGGATATGTAGTTGTTCTTCTCTTCTGGACTGGTTCCCGGAACTTGAGCATTAAGAGTTTAACTCCCAGTGCGCTACATGATGTTATGATGTGGAATACTGATAACCAATAACCACAGAACCATGACATGTCCCAAAATAGTCAAGTTTATTCTAGTATATCCAGAGAAAGCATTGCTATGCAGAATAAAACAGAAAAATCCTAGTAAAACTGGGAATGTTTTAGGAATATACAAAAGTTCCAGTAGAGAGGAAAAAAAAAAAAAAAATCAAAAAAAAACAAAAAAATTAATTTTTTAGAGCTCTATCCCAAACCTCTCTGAAGTCAGTTTAAATATTTCTATGGATCTGAATTGTTAACTTAATTATTACAAAAAGTTAAGATTAACATCAATTTTAGTTAATATTTTATGTACAGAAGTAACTGTTCTTTCTTGTATGTTTTTCTCTCCAGTGAACGGACAAACTAAATGCTTGATTAGATGTCTATAAAATATAAGGAGTGAGACATCTTTGGGGAGAGTTCATATTTTTATTTTGATTTTAAATGGGGCACAGATAATAAGCTTTAACTAAACAGCTGGCTTGTGGATGGCTAAAACTGAGGCAAAGCTAACTGTAACTGATAAATAAAAGATACAGGCAACATAGGCAAGTACTTACTTTAATTCTAAGGCAGACTTTCTGAAAACATATGCAAACTAGATACTCTTGTTTTAGCTGTTCTTGCACATATTTAGTAGTATCTTTACAAATTAGTCACTGATTGCCACTTTTTCCCAGCTTGGTGTCATCTGCAAACTTATTAAGAGTACATTTAATGTCTTCATCCAAGTCAACAATAAATGTATTATTGTTATTATTATGCTATTATTGACAGACAGCAATTGCCCCCTGGGGAACACCGCGAGTGCACTTCTGAGTAAACTAACATGCCTCAAATCACTTCAGAAGACAAACAGCATTGTTTTCAAATACTCATCTCCAAGTACTGAATTTTTCTCCTTTATCTTTATCCTCACTCAACCACTAATAATTATGACCAAACAAACAAATAAATAAATGATGAAATAAATAAATAAATTCTTAACTGAAAGGGAAAACCCAACAGATACATTCAAGAATCATAAATTCCAGAATGGCTTAGTTAACAATTATCTAGTTCCAATCTCCATGCCGTGTACTGAGTTGCCAACTACTAGATCCAGCAGCCTAGGATCCCATCCAGCCTGGCCATGAATGCCTCCAGGGATGGGCCATCCGCAACAACACTGGGCAACTCGTTCCTGTGCCTCACTACCACCTGAGTAAAAATTTTTTTCCTAATATCTAACCTAAACATCCCCTCTTCCAGTTTCAAGCCATTCTCTCTTGTGCTACCAATATCAGACCATGTAAAATATCAGTCCCCTTCCTGCTTGTAAGTTCCCTTCAAGCTCTGAAGTACTTGAGTAATGTCCCCCAAGGAGCCATCTCTTCTTCAAGCTGAACATGCCCAGCTCCCTTAATCTTTCTGCATAGTAGAGACAGTCCAGCACTCTGATTATCTTTGTGGCTCTCTCTTAACTCTCTCCAGAAGCTCCACAATCTTCCTGAACCGGGGGCTCCAGGCTTGGACACAACATTCCAGATGAGGGATCAAAAGAGCAGAATAATTAAGGGTTATCACCTACCTCACCTGCTGGCCATCCTTCTTTTGATGCAACCCAGAATACTGTAGATCTTCAGAGCTACATGTGCACACTGCTGGATCATTTCCAGATTCTCATTCATCAGGACACCCAAATCCTTCTCTCCAAGGCTGCTTTCAAGGAGTTCTCAGCTTGTACTCATATTGGAGATTGCCTCAACCCAAATGCAACACTTGGCACTTAACCTTCTTAAACCTCTTAGATTCCTATGTGCCCATTTCTCAAGCTTCCAGATCCTTCAGGATGGTATCCTTTCACTCTGTTGTGTCCGCTTCACAGCTCACTTTGGTGAGCTCAATAAGCTTGCTGAGGTTACACTTGATTACACTGTCTATATCATTGATAAAAATACTGAGGAACTCTGAACTCAAGATGGTCCCCTGGGGAGCAACACTTGTGACTGCTCTCCACCCAGACATATATTCTCTGACCACAACTGTCTGGCTACAACCATTAAATCAATTATTTATTCACCAAGTAGTCAAGCCTTCAAATATACCTCTGCAATTCAGAGATAAGAATGTAGTGTGAATCCATTGAAAGGCCTTGCATAAGTGAAGGTAGACAATGTCAGTTGCCATTTTTTGGTCTACTGATGCCATCACTCCATGACAGAAGATGACCACATTGGTCAGGCATGATCTGTTCTTAGTGAAGATCTGCTTGTCTCAGATCACCAGTTGTGTTCCATCCCATATCAAAATTTCTTGCTAATTTTCTGATTCTATGACTATTTATTTATTTATTTATTTATTTTTACCCTTGATGTATGTAGCAATACTATCTTTAGTGGCACCAAAAATCGTGTATTAATGGGTTAGAAACTGCATATCCATAAAGTAAATTAATTATCTTTCTTGTAAATAATAATAATAATAATGATATTGCTGATCTAGGCAGAATGTTTATGTAGAAAATATTATGAACTTATAAATATTGGTGTGAGAATAAAATATGGAGGTGAGAGGATGAGAATAGGGGAAAAAAAAGTAAGAATCTTTGATCTTCCTAACAAAAAGTATGCTTAGGAAGGAGGGAGGGAGGGAGGGGTGGAGGGAGTTATTCTGAAGAATCAGGCACTATATATTTAGTGTTGGATGTACACTTGTGTATCATTGCTATGCGCTAAAGATGAAATAATATTTGGGAACTTTGTCACAGCTGAACCTAGAAATGAAGTAGGAATGAAAAGACTTACTTCCATTCACAGGAAGAAAAAAAAAAAATGTTTTAAGACTAAGATATCAAATGGAAAATCATCACTTCAAGTACTTATAATGAGTGGAATAGAATGAAATTATGCCTGGGAATTGTGAACTGAAACAAAACAGAAAGAAAAAATCTTGTTTTAAAGTTTGAGGTATAGTACCATCTTTGGAGGTGGGTAAGGGTATTGGCCTCTTGACTCCAGACATTTCACAGAAGTCGGTGAAAGCAGGCAGCTACTGACTGAGAGCAGGAAATATGATGGCCCTCCTACAGAGAAAGAAAGACCAAGAGGACTGTGTCATCAGACAGTCAATAGGAAGCTGCCTTTAGGACAATGTGGACAATTAAAAAAGATTTTAAAAAGAAAAAAAAAAAAAAGAGAGAGAGAGAGAGAGAGTGTTTTTTGGTCTTGATAAACCTTTAAGTGGTTGTACATGTTCCAATGAATTAGTGGTACTGGGAACAAGTGCTTCTGCTTTAGTAATAGGTCATAGCTGGCTTCAGTTATGTATTGAGAGCTTCAAGTCTGACATCACTGAGCAGTTGTTCAGATACCCTCTACTCTGCTCTTGCGAGGCCCCATCTGGAGTACTGTGTCCAGGTCTGGAGCCCCCAGTACAAGAAAGACAAAGAACTGTTGAAGAGGGTCCAGAGGAGAGCCACAAAGATGATCAGGGGACTGGAGTAGCTCCCCTATAAAAACAGGTCAAGGGTGCCGGGCTTGTTCAGCCTGGAGAAAAGAAGGCTGCGGGGTGACCTCATTGCAGCTTTGCAGTACCTAAAGGGAGCTTATAAACCGGAGGGGAGTCAACTCTTTGAAAAGGTAGATAAGAGCAGAACAAGGGGAAATGGTTTTAAGTTGAGGGAGGGAAGATTTAGGTTGGATGTCAGGGGAAAGTGGTGAGAGACTGGTGAGGTGCTGGAACAGACTGCCCAGAGAGGTTGTGGATGCCCTGTCCCTAGATGTGTTCAAGGCCAGATTGGATGGAGCACTGGGCAGCCTGGTCTAGTATTAAATAGGGAGGTTTCTTGGCTCTTCATGTGGCAGGGGGGGTTGGAGATTCATGATCCTTGAGGTCCCTTCCAACCCTGGCCATTCTGTGATTCTGTGATTTAAGTAGAAGCATTTGGCACTTGTTATGGCATGCCTGGTTGGATTTAAGGCAGATTTTGAATACAGCAACAACAAAAAAATATTTACAAGAACAAACAAGTAAAACACATTTGCAGGACAAAGGAGAAGCTTAATGTGAACAGTGAAGTAGAATACAGATTATTTGAGTACAAACAAACATATTAGAAATATGAACTGCATGTACCATTCATGAACTAAAATTACATTTTTTTCTAGGTTCTCTCTCTTGTTGCCAGTCCATATTAAATAAATGAGAAAGAAGGAGTAATAAGATGGAATGACAGAGAATATTTGCTAGAAAACAGTTATAAATTTCAATAGGAAGTAGTGCAACTGGTATTAACATTAGATTAAGACACAAATTCTCCTTTTTAAATGTTCTGTACTCTGAGGAAATCTAGGATACATAGGAGATAAATATTTTCACTAAACCTCCAAAGATTTTACTAAAATTATGGCAAAAGAACATACTAGATTGAAGTTAGAGAACTTTGGCAACAACATAAGTTACTATGTTAAATAATATTTAGTTATTTCTCCATTTTCTTAATGTAGTAAACATTGCACAGTCACAGAATTGTAGGGGTTGGAAAAGACCTCTGGAGATCATCAAGTCCAACCCTGCTGCCAAAGCAGGCTCTCTACAGCAGGTTGCATGGGTAGACATCCACACATCAGCAATCAAAAATTAATTTTTCCATATTGCTTTCTTTGTAAATATGGGATGACATGCCATATCTGAATTCAAGAACTAGGTGATGGAAATGTGTGTTATTAAGGACATTATATGAAAGTTGCATCTTTTTTATTCCAATGGTATCACTATTTAATTAGGACTCTCTCTGACAAATAGGTAGACATTTGAATTCACCGTCAGCCCTGGCAATGAAAGTCATTGATCTCTACTACCACGGTGACATTGATAACTTCCAAGATGCAATTTTTTTTGAAATTTTTATAGTGAATATGTAAACTGGTGTGAATTCCTCACATTTCACCAATGTGTGTTTCTCCACTACCTTGTAATTAATTATTTCTTTTTCAGCAACATATATAACCCCTAATAGAGTTGGAGGCCCCAGGTGAGCAAGGCACTGTTCAAATGTCTAATGAGATACTATACCAGACCCGAGCAGTTTATCATTGAAATAAAAGGTTTGTGCCACTTTTCAGAGCAGTAAAATATAGAGATCATCCTCTATAATTTCTTAAGTCTTTAAGTCCCTGAGAAAGCATGGAGAGACCTAGATGCATCATTCTCTCTCTCTTCTCTTTCTTTCTCTTTCTCTCTTTCTCTCTCTCCTTCTTTGTCTCTCTTCATTAATTCCCATCCAAATGCATATCCCTGCCTCTTCTGCTCTCCTGCAGTCACAGAAAACTGAAGAAAATTGATGCGTTACCAGTTGTAATGTGACATTTGAAAAGTATGTTTTTTATTTTCAATTAACCTTGCACAGAAAGGAAATACAGAAATTCACCCCTTTGTTCTTTGCTATGTATGCTATACAGGCAAGTGTTGGTAGGAATGAACTACCAACCCTAGGAGCGGCTGGGCTGAGAAGGAAAAAATTGGCACCTCGTTCAAGCGCTCCACTGCTATTTGCACAAAATGAGACAAGACTACCCTACAGTAATTACTCTCTGAAGGGGGAAACAGGTAGGAGAGAGAGTGCTCTTGTCATTTGTTTGACTTAATTGTATGCTTTTATGAGCTGTCTGGCTGGAAGGATTAAAGTTACTCTTAATAACATTTCCTTTCAAAAGAATTTGATTTGAGATTTCTCAGCAGGGCTGCCTACCAAGCAGCAGGACCCTTTTCTTCCTTCCAACCCTCAGTTTCTTAGTATTTTCCCCTCCTCCTGCTCCCTCTTCCTCACTCCATGAACACAAGCATTGTTCTCTTTGATTACAAGTAGTCAGTCTGAATAATGTAGCATAAAACCAATTTTGTATATACGATTAAATAAATAAATAAATTGGACTAAGAAGAGGTGTGAGTAAGAGCAGCCTTTCCAAAGACACTGAGCATAAGAAAAAATCATTATTTATTTTTCCTCCTGCTACCTTAGATCAAGTGTTGCTGTTATAGGGAAAATTATTATTAGACACTTATGGAGCAAGCCACAAATTTGGTTAGGAATATTTGTACAAAACATTGTTGCTTTTTGAAGCAGGAGAAAAGAAAAGTTATTCAATGTAAATATACTGGAAATGTATGAAAGAGGCTGGGGAATGATTTCTTGATGTCATGGGAAACTATGTCAAAGATGAATGTCTTCAGAGACATTTGGTAAGCCATAAATTAACACACTTTAATTGACCTTAAGTCTTATGTCATCCAACAATTAATAAAACAATAATGTTCTTTATTGTTAAATGATATAAGACAAAGGAGTAAAGTGTAGTTTTGTTTTGTTTTGTTTTTGATTCATCAAGAGTATTCTGTCTATGTATAATTTGAGTTAATATGGTAATAACAAGCCATATTTAGTGAATCGTAGACTGATGGGTGAAGATAAGCCACTTAAAAGTGTGTTTCATTATGGAATGTGCACTTTTAAGCTATTACTTAAAAGTCATTGTAGGAAATACTATACACTTGCACAATAAACCCCTAGCTCCTAAGCTGTTAGTTTAAAGCTTCCTTATTACTATTATTTCATTCACATTTTTAAAAAGCATAGTACAAAATTTTGTTTTAATTGTGTTCCTTTTGGCTTAGAACAAGCAGGGAAAAATAAAAACATTACACAAGAAGAGGTTTTCTAGATTCACTGAAGGAAATCCTCTAAAATTCGTAAACTTTATTTGCTTGATAATTTATTGTCTATTTATAAAGTCATTTACAAAAGCTATCCATTGTTTATTTACTTTCTATGAATTATTATTATTATTTTTAAATAATTCTATTATGCTAACAAAATTAGATTTGTTTGATTTTTGTCCTATCTTGTAAGGATGCCTAAGAATACTAATGTTCTATTACTGTACTTTATGTCAAACTCCTGCCACGCAAACACTTCACATCTAACACTTCAATGCATTACAGGTCAATTGCTCTTCTGCATTAAAAGATAAATGATGTCTTTTTATATATGAAGCTAAGCCATAACATATTTAGTTCACTCTCACATTCAAAGTCCAAACCACTTTTCTGCCTGTAGCAGTAATTATCAACACTGTTATTTATTTGACAGTATCGAAGACTGAGGTGATTATTAGTTATGCACCATGATGATCATTATCAAGAATAACCTATGAATTCTTAACATATATGTCACGGAATTAACAAGAAAATGTTAATCTATGCCTGTGACAGGGGGCACAGTAGGCTCCTGTCCCCCACCCTCCTGGCCCTACAAAATGGGAAAGAAGGAAGGGAGAAAAAAAACCAGCAGCAACAATCTATGGAGGAAAATTTATTTTACTAACTATGGTATCGGAATGCAAGATAACACAATATAATACAGTCTAATCAAAATTGAGACTAATAAATCAAATAAGATAGGAGAGAGAGAGTTTCTGAGACTAAGTCAAACCTGAAAAGCTTGGATCGGCTAGGAAAGTACTCTCCAGCACCCACTGTCAGGCAGTAAGAGACAGCACCCGGAAGGGTCAGATCACATGACTTCCGTATATGTATAGGGGACTAGGTACCTGGAATTGGAGCATTAACACTTTAACTCCCAGTGCACTACATGATGTTATGATGCAGAATACTGAAAACCAAAAAACATAAAACCATGACAGTATACTTGAACATAATCAACAGCATCCAATACCTAAGGTTTAGGACACCAACCTCATATGTCAAAAAGGTGTGCCTCATCCAGAACATTGTCTTGAAATTGTTTCTTCTGCATCCGAAGTGAAAATTTTATTCAGATGACTTAAAACAAAACAAAACAAAACTCCACTTGGCAATAGATTAATTCTCTTTTAAGTTTTGTATATATTAACTGATCAAAGAGTTAAAACATAAATTTGATTAAGAATGTCTCAAGTGAATGATTTTAACATTGCTTAATTTTCAATGGCCTTATTTGTTTACCTACTTGAAAAAAGATTTTAAGGATAAAATGATGTCAGGTTATTTGCATATATTTGTATTCTTTTCAATATGTTGAAAATCTTCAAAACTTGAAAATGTATTTTCTTTACAGGTCCAAGCAAATACATTTTTTACTTAGAAAAATGTACTTTTTTTTTTTTTTTTTAAGTTTTCTCCATTTAATGAATGTGGAAAATTTTTCAGAGACTACATAGAGCAAATATAGGAGTATTTAGATGTAATTACTTTGTGTTTTATTACAAATGCTCTCTTTAAGGCAACTGTGAGAAGTGGAATGAAACTCTCTTTATATTGTAACACTGAAGGGGTCATGTCATTGAACACTGAATGTTTTAATCTAAGATAGCTAATTGAAACTTGGACCTAATCTTTTCTACAGAGAGAGTGAAGTTAGAAACTGGGAAAACCTCTGCCCAGGTATATTTTGCTTTTCAAGAGACTTCATTAAATAAATGCACCTTTTGCATCTGAATTAACAATTAGGTTTGAAGTGTGACTGAACAATGCAGACTCCTGCAGGAAATGAAGAAATAATAAATACTTATATAATTGTTGGGGGTAGTTACTTCCCTTATCTAGGTAAATAGCTATTATTTATTTATTTATATATTCATTTACTTGCTTGTTTGCTTGTTTGTTTAGATTAAACAGAGACAACAGCAACTAATTAAATATTTGCTTTTGAACATATCCCTTGGGTTTTATCCACAGTTTCTACAGTATATAGTGCTCTGATGCACTGTGTACAAAAAATAATAGATTGAAAAGTATTCTGCAATAACTGTGCATTTTCCAAGCGGAAATATCCGAGAGATTACAACTCACTTGTAACCTTCCAGAAAAGAGAAGACATTATGTGTGTGATCTTTATTGATACTACTTATAGTGATTCGTAAGAGATGACTAAATATGAGTTTGTTTTATTAAAACAATGGTCAACAACTGGCTGTACAGTCTACCTAGAAAAACTGAGAATTGAAATAAAATTAAATATGATGGTATCCTACACAGATTTTGACTCCAGATATTACAGACATTATTTTCTAAAGTTTCTAAAGGCCATAGCAATAAAGATAGGTATAATTAATTCCATTCTCCTTCCTCTTTTAGGATAACTTTATGTGATAACTCTTAACAATACAAACATTTCATTTATATGTTTGATCCTAGTCCAAGAGAAACCAACATCCTTCCTATGATGTTTTTATTTAAATAATAATAATAATAAATAAATAAATTGTTTTTAAAAGTTTCTTATTTATAGTTTAAGAACAATCAAAGAAATAATCTGTCTTCATTGCCTTTTTTAAAATTTCAATTATTTAAAAAACAAAAACTAACAAACAAAACCTCAAAACCTGCAGTAACCTTTGCAAACAATATTATTTTTTTAGACCAGATAAATGCTATAAAAGGGCAGCAAATATATAAGATGTTTATTTCTTCATCTGCAGTTAAATAAGATAAAAATTCTTTGTCTTGTCCTTTCTCTCTGTAACCTTATGGTGTAAGATAGAGCAATGATCTCCAACTGCTTGCATCCTCATTAAGCTCACTAGTCGTAATATACAACTACTTATCTTACGTAAAACTAAAAGTTAGATTCATTATGAGATAATTTCTTGATTCGTATTCACGTGCACACTGGGTTCAAGATCTTGGGTTGCCAGTGTTTCTGCACAGGAGTTCGAGTGCAATCTCCACATTCAAAGTGATTCAAGGCGTACAGAGCTTTTGCTAGGATCTCAGCCTGTCTGGCAACAGGGATCCTGTTCCTATATCCCTCCCCCTCTCCAAGGACGCGTATTTTGTCCTTGAGGAGGTGGTTGGCATGCTCTCTGATTGCTTGCCCCTGAGAGTTGCCAGGGATGCCTGTGATATGGGATATGCCCCATAGTGCTAGCCACTCTTGGGTTGAGCATGAGATGAAACAGGACCTATTATCAGTCTTAATCTGCCTAGGTAAGCCCATTACAGCAATTGCAGCAGCCCAATGGTATTGTGCAGTGGACGGGTTAGACTTGGCATGCTGCGTGGCTATGATGACAGTAGAAGAAGTATCTACCGTAACACGAGCCAGGGGCAAGGAGACAGACATGGCTCCCATGTAAAATCTGTCTGCCAAATTTGTAGCGGTCTAAGACCACAAGGATTTACCCCAGCTCTTATCACTGGTGCCGAATTACAGTGGGGACATGCCTGGACAACATCACATGCTACAGATAAAGGAATAGAGCACATTCTGGCCAGTGCACAAGCACCTATGAAGAGTAGCATGAAGGTCACGGGCTTCTCTAACTGTGAAACAAGTGTACAGGTAGCTTTGTCCGCCACAGCATTCCCTGTTGTAAAGAAACCTGGTATCTCAGAATGGCTGTGGACATGCGGGATGGCCACAGGGGCCAAGCGAGAAGCCAGGGCCTCTTCCAGAAGGCCGGCGGCCTCAGAGCTTGGATGTCCTTCTTGGCCCATACAAGCAAGTAGTTTAGCTGTAAAGGCAGAATTAGTGACAGTGTTACATGAAATCTCACGCCAGAGGCAAAGCACAATCGCCACAGCCATTACCTTGAGCATCTACACACTAGCTCCTCGATTAGTAAATACAGCAATTCCCCAACTGTTATCCGTGTCCTGCCAAACCACAGCCCCCTGACCAGTAGTTGAAGAAGCATCTCTAAACAGAGTGGGTCCGTCAAGCGAAGTCAGGCAGTCAGACACGAGATCGAAGAGAGATCCCTAGAGGCCTGGCTAGAACAAAAATAGGAAGTGAGTCAGAGTACTCAATACTCCCTCTGAAGCCCTGTAAAGCTGTTAGAAGGGCCTCAGGGAGTGGTTGCACGTCACAAAATGAGCTCTGCAGATACATCACATCAGGCTCTCAAGCTAGGGCCTGCAACAATAGCAGTCAGGATTTTCTGAGTAGCATTGCTAAAATCTCGAGCCATGAGGTATAAGCTCGCGTAGGCTGCACTGAGAACAGTCACCACAGAGGTTGTGGCTTAGCATCAAGGGTATGGCCCAAAATAGAGGCCGCACCAGCCTCGCCTCGAGTCACTGTTATTTCAAGATCTGAGTCGGGGTTGTACCAAGCGAGCGTATTCTTCATGCAGCTATGAAGGATCTCTTGCCAAGCTGCAGCCATTTCATTGGTCAAGTCCCTATGTTCCTTTGGGTCCGGGCCCCTTAGCTGATCATAAAAGTGCTTCAGTCGAGGGGGTATTCCCAGGGCACTGCGAACCCACTGAAGGGCTTCTACCAGTTTCTGTACATCCCATAGGGTCTTAACGTGTGGTTGAATGATAAGACCCATTGGCTGGACCATCTCTGGGCCGAACTTATACCCCAGGTATTCCACTCCCGAGCCCCTATAGGAGATTATTCCTTTTACATCATCTTCTCAAAGCTTGCTGAGGACACAAATGAACAAGTTCAGGCAAGTCCTGGGCAGGGGTTGAGAAATCCTTTGTCTGGAGAGCTTTGATGGACAAGTCCTGAGCAAGGGTTGCAAAATCCTTTGTCTGAGGGACACAGATGGACAAGGCCAGGGGCAACAAGAGAGAGATAAGCTGCACCTTAATGGCCTTGAAGTGGTCTTTTGTGTGGGCTTATCTTGAGGAAGATGGCCATCTCAGGGGGTACTCACATGACTCTTGCTCAAGCACTCAGGGATGTCACATAGGCAGAAAGAAAAGAAGGATAAAATGGGGACCTACAATCAAGAAGAGAGGTTTTCTGGCAACAGATTCCTCATGAAGAAGAAAGCAGGGTTTTCTGCCAACAGATTCCTCATGAACAACCAGAGGTTTTCTGGCAACAGATTCCTCATGAAAAAGAAGAAAGGTTTCTGCCATGAAGAAGCCTCATGACCTGCCTCTCTCCCTACCGAACTTGCTCTGCACTCTCTCCCTCCTGGACTTGCTCTGTGCTCTACCACGATGCTGAAGAAGAACAAAGGTGTCTGCCATCAGATTCCTCACTACAGAATGCCTCTCCTGGGCCTGCTACCTGAGTTCTGCTGCTTCCCCCCCTGTATTGGCTCTGCAACTGCCTCCTGCTACTTGCTTGCTGCCCAAGGCCGGCCACGCTGTTGCTCTCCCCCCCTCCTGCTTCTGCTTTGGACCTTCAAAACGGCGTGCAACGGGACCGCTCCTGGATCCTGGTGGTGACTATCCCCGGCCAAGGAAGAGCCTCCCCCCCCCCCCCGGGTCTGTCGAGTTAGCCGTGCTGCTGGGAGAGCCCTCCCCCAGGGCTACTGAGTCAAAACCCAAGAGTTGCTGGGCTTGTATCAGCACCTTCCCCTCCTCCCTTGCTGCTTTCAGCGCCTCGAGTATTAATCCCCAGGTTTTTAGCTCTGAGCCATCTTTTCAGGCGCTCATGATATGTCGTGTGAGCATGAAGGTAAGATCATCCCACCTCCTGTGATCGAGAATCTCTTGGGGTGCTTTAATCGCCCCCTCTCGGTCCAGCTGGGCTATAACAGCGTGAACATCCTTCTTAGAAGGAGCATACTTCCCGCAATAATCCTTACAAAATTGAAGCAATAACTTAATAACCTTTTCCACAGTAAAAGTCCCCCGCAAGCGTCCTGCCGTCACCTCAGGTTCCCGCACCATTGCAAGTTGAGCACCCCATTGTCACCCAGGGTTTCCGCGCTATTACAAGCTGAGTGCACCATCATCACCACTGTATAGTACTCTTGCAAAGGGTAAAAAGACACAGCGCTCCTCACACGGGGCACCAATTGTTGCTGCACATATTAAGATCATGCTGTATCACCCTCTGCTTAACTGATCAGCTCCCCTGATCAGGACCAAGAACTGCCGGCATACACCAATTTGGTGAACAGAAAAATGGCATTTATTACAGCGTGGCATCTGTTTAAATACATTCATCTTCTACTTCGTCTACACCCCTTAAGCATGCATTGTCCAATCACTGAGCTGGGGGGGTCTTATCGTGTCACATCCCATAGCCTCGGCGCCTAATAGAACAGTTCAAGCATGACACACAGCATTAGGGGAGATCTAGAAATGGTATAAGAAATTAACCGTACTGCCAATTTCACCAAAGCAAAGTGACAAACACCTTTGAGAATGAAGAAGAAATCCACCTTCCTTGTTCAAGGTGTATTATGAGGGAAATAATCTGCTGCATTGTAACAACTAAGTTAGGCAGAAGACATTGCTGTTTCTGGTCTCATTCTATAACAGCAGTAGTATGTGCAGATGATTGGGTTGAACTGAAAATTCACTTATTTAGAAGGATGTCATCATGTTTTGGAAAGTTAAAATACCAAAACACTTTTTAAAATTTATCATTGTTATATGTTCCTCCTCAACTTGTATTTCCTATGTTTGGTTTCAGACCAGTAGTGATTATTTGTGTGAAAAGTCTGAACTGAATCGGTTCAGCCAGTTCTGAGTTATGTATGTAAGAAAGAAATACAATGATTTTTCCATAAGTTCCATTTGGCAATATTGTGATTGACTAACTCCAAATAGCTGAAACTGGAAACATCACACTTAGCTAGACCATGACACTCATTGGGAAAGGATAGGAAATGAAGCCTCAAAAGAAAAAAGATTTAAAGTTATGAGTATTTACATGTGGCATATTAATGCATACAAAGAGTCAATTTTTCATTCTGTTAATCCTCAGGCTAGCAAACACCATTTAATGTACTGGGTGTACGTTGAGTCATTTGGGATTAAAACTGACTAAGTGTGCAAAGTTTAAAGCTGATAAATAACCAGGTTTTCAAGATTTTTATGCAAAAAGAGTTTTTCTTACATGTTTTGGGGACAAGCTTGTCCTTCCTGGGAATAAATGAGGAACTCTTATTCATTAAAATTGTTGTTCATGTTCAAAATTTTGTGAATTTACCCTAAATAGTGTGAACTATAGTTACACTTAGGGGAGTCAGCAGGATAACAATGAATCGTACATTAAGTGTATTTAGTAACGGGCTATTCTAATTTAAAATCGTATTTTGACTGTCTAAGCACATGAGCCATCATAGGACAAGAGGGAATGGCCTCAAGTTGCACCAGGGAAAGTCCAGGTTGAGTATTAGGAAAAAAATCTTCTCCAAAAGAGTGTTCAGGTTCTGGAACGGGCTGCTGGAGAAATAGAGTCACTGTCCCTGGAGGTGTTCAAGAAACATGTGGATGTGGTACTATGGAACATGGTTTAGTGAGCAAACTTGGTGGTAGATGGACGGTTGGACTAGATGATCTTAGAGGTCTTTTCCAATCTTAATCATTCTATGACTTCATATGGAAATACTTATTTAGATGTAACTTCATATAGCTTAAGTTCACCATAAACACATAAAGGCACTGGTATCTTTCTTTTACCCTCCCAAATATGTAGAAAGTCAAGAAACTTCCAGGAGGTTTAAGAGAAACAAGAGGTTTTTGTTTTTGTTGTTGTTTTTGTTTGTTTGTTTTGTTTTGTTTGTTTGTTTTGTTTTGTAAAATTTGCTGTTGATATTTTTATACCCAAAATTTAGGTAGTTAAATCTTTAAGAGAAGTTTAAAAGAATATTTAATCCCCTCCCTTGATAGATTCTGAAATAAGATGGATGTATTCCTTGGAAAATTTCTCCATGGTTGTGTGATTTTTGGCTACCTACTGGTGTTACCCTCAACTTTTTTTTTTGGTCTTTTGAAAATTTATTTCAGAGCTGGAAATGTCCCACCTCGTGGTAGCCATGAACTACTGATGATTCCTCTTCAATCTTTGATATTAATCATTTTACCTCTTCTTAACCCTTTGTGTCTTTGCTTCATGCTCAGAGGTAAACTAAATTCACATGAACCTTAATTTTCATGCAACA
This sequence comes from Phasianus colchicus, assembly GCF_987193195.1. Classification (NCBI taxonomy): domain Eukaryota; kingdom Metazoa; phylum Chordata; class Aves; order Galliformes; family Phasianidae; genus Phasianus; species Phasianus colchicus. The sequence goes on along the minus strand of NC_143476.1, from coordinate 86,982,164 downwards.
TTCTCAGCCCTTGCATATCACCTAGTTATTAAAAGAACAGTCCTAAACTTGTTTTCCAGTAATACACTGCTTGTGTTAAACAGAATCATTGGATTATGGAATGTCTTGAATTGGAAGGGACTCATAAGGATCACTGAGTCCAACACCTGCCTCTACACAGGACCAACCAAAAATTAGACCATAAGATCAGGAGTGTTGTCAAGATCTTTTTTTTTTTTTTTTTTTTTTCCTCTCTCTGTCAAGTTCAGTGCCACACCCACTTCCCTGAGGAAGCTGTTCCAGTAACATAAACACCCTCTCAGTGACGGACCGTTTCCTGCTATCCAACCTGAAAACTCCCAGTGGATTTTATTTGTTGGTTTGGTTTTTTTTAAAACATTGCTAAGAGATTGAATATTATAAAATTCAAAGCACATCATACAACAGAAGAATTAGCCTCAGGGCTACTCAAGTGTAATAAATTTCCCTTAGGCTCTGTCCATTAAGCCAGTTCCTTAAATGATTCTTCCACAGGTGCTAAAGTTGGGCATGTCCCTGACAGCACTGCTGATTTCATCCACAGACAAAGTTGGTAATTTCCTAAGCCAGAACATTACTGATGGGAATAATGCAGTTATGGTTGTATTCTGCTTTATTGGTGCTATGAAGGTCTGCAGTTTTTGCAGCTGAGGGAGGAAGGGTGTGAAGGGCACTACTACTTCAGAGAACAGACAATTTCAGGCAACAATTGTCTATCTTTCACCAGGGAATCTTCCTTGTTCAGGGATGACTTTCCACCCTTCCAATGGTAGCAGAAACTGACTCTCTGGGCTTAGTTCCCTTTTTTCTTTCAGATGTTTACCACTTTCCTTTCTTCTTTCCCTTTCAGTCATAGAAACATCCCAACCCTACTCATTGACTTCAGAGGCAAAGTTCATTTTTCTCCACACTGCCAAGAGCTATGATGCTTGCTCTGGTTCACATTCAGTGTCTTGCACAATAATTCTAGGGAATGATTAAGAGTATTTCATCCAGGCTGGATTTCTGATTTCTTTTCTCCCTATCAAGTTTCAACTACTTAAAATAGAAATATTTAAGAAAGGAAAGAGAATAAATTTTGATGGTACCAACTGTTAAGCAATTTAAGTTGTAGCTGTACTAACCTTAGAGTAAATGAACCCTGGTCTGGGAGCTGCATGATCAAATGCAGTTACAGAATAATTTAGTCCAGTAGAATATTTCAGTAATGAAATAAAAATTCATTCTGGGCACATTTAAAGCTCTCACTTGTCACTTGCTCCTGAGAGTTAGGTTTTCTACAGATATGTAAGTTCCTGGACAAACTTTGAATAAATTGTTCAAGTTCGTATCCCTAGCTGAGATTGTCAGCTGATTATTCCCAACCTTATAATATCTTACAAGTGCAACAGAGTATGAGTTTTGAGAAACTTGTATAGATAACTAGCATATAAAAACTGAGACAAATGATAATATTTGATGGGTGTAGCTTATAAACTTCTAAGCCAATGGCTATTGCCTTTTCATACTGTTCTTATTACAAAACTGTTTTTAAATGATTCATAACACAGAAGAGGATCAGAGGCCACAACAATGACCCCTTGATATCTTTGATTTTATAACCAATATAACAATTGAAAAAGGGATTTAGTATTAGAAATCATATATTGTATTTGAAGATTAACCTATGGTCAAGTGGAAACCATAGGTGAGTTATTTTATTGAAATGTGTCACAACTATCTCACCAATAAACTGGACATAATGACACTTAATCTATTTAAATAATATATCATGAAAAAATGTACAGGTAGTTAACAATAAGACAGTGTTGTAGTTGAAAAAAAAAAAAAAAAAACAAAAGAAAGGGGGACTGGTCCTCTTTAATATCTTTATCAACGACATCAATGACAGAATCGAGTGCACCCTCAGCAAGTTTGCTGACAACACCAAGTTGAGTGGTGCGGTCAACACAGTTGAAGGAAGGGATGCCATTCAGAGAGACCTCAAGAGGCTAGAAAGGTGGGCCCAGGTGAACCTGATGAAGTTCAACACGGCAAAGAGCAGAGTGCTGGAGGAATCCCAGGCATCCATACAAACTGGAAGGAGTGGTCCTTAAGAGCAGCCCTGTGGAGAAGGACCTGGGGGCCTTAATAGATGAAAAACTTAATATGAGCCAGCAGTGTGCCCTTGCGGCTCGGAAGGCAAATTGTATCCTGGGCTCCATCAAAAGAGGGGTGGCCAGCAGGGACAGGGAGGTAATTGTTCCCCTCTACTCTGCTCTTGTGAGGCCCCATCTGGAATATTGCGTCCGAGTGTGGAGCCCCCAGTACAAGAGGGACAGGGAGCTGTTGGAGAGGGTCCAGAGGAGGGCCACAAAAATGATCAGGGGACTAGAGTAGCTCCCCTATGAAGACAGTATGAGGGAGCTGGGTTTGTTCAGCCTGGAGAAAAGAAGGCTGTGGGTGACCTCATTGCAGCCTTTCTATACCTAAAAGGAGCCTACAGAGGAGAGGGGAATCAAGTCTTTGAAAGGGTAGATAACTGCAGGATGAGGGGAAATGGTTTTAAGTTGAGGGAAGGGATATTTAGGTTGGATGTCAGGGGGAAATTCCTTACAGAGAGAGTGGTGAGGCACTGGAACAGGCTGCCCGCGAGGGGTTGTGGATGCCCTGTCCCTAGAGGTGTTGAAGGCCAGATTGGATGGAGCCCAGGGCAGCCTGGTCTAGCATTAAATGGGGAGGTTGGTGGCCCTTCATGTGGCAGGGGGTTGGAGATTCCAACCTGGCCATTCTGTGATTCTGTGATTCTGTGAAATGTGATTGCGTTGCATTGTATTAGTAAATCTTATTGGTCGACTTTTTTTTTTTTCTTTCTTTTTTTTTTTTTCCTTAGTAGTGATATTTCAAATACTTAAGCATCTTTGACAGTAATCATTTTGTTTGCTATTCAAGACCAGACACTTAAACAATTCACTGCTCTTAGAATATGTGTCTGATGCCCTATAATTAAAACTATGCTGCTTGATAGTCATTGTCACCATCTCTGAAGTATTTTGGCTCAAGAGCTCATTGAAAGGGGAAGCCAGAATGACAGCGGGTGACTAGTTCTTCCTAGTCTTTCTTTCCTTGCTCTTTGTTATTTAATTTTATTTACTTTTTCTTACTCTCTGACCAAAAGAAATCAGAGATCTGCATCCAATATCTCTGTAATTTTTAGGAACAAGATCAATTCTGGTTCCAGGCAGTGTCTTTCCTTTTTATTCTAAATCCCATGAAATTTTCTTGTGAATTTTACTATTTGAATATGTTTTCCTGTACTATTTGTAAAACTGTCCAGTAAGTCTTTGTTTACTACTTTCTGATTACATATTATTTGAATATTTATGCTTAACTTTTTAACAAAATGTTTCTTCCTACAATATAATAGTGCTTGATTCTCACACTGATTCATATAAACTGCTTATGTATGATCTCTTCTTCATTTTATACTACAGGCTAAGGGAAAGTTTAGGATGAGGGATGTATAAGGGTTGGACAGGAAGAGTGCTCCTACAGGAGCCCACTCAATCTTATCTATTTCATTAAGCAAGTGCCACAGAGTTAACTAGATCAATCTATGCCCGTGACAGGGGGCAGTAGGCCCTGCTCCCCACCCTCCCACTGACCCCACAGAATGGAAAGGAAAGAAGGGAGGAAAAAAATAGTGGCAACAATCTATGGAAGAAAACTTATTTTACTAACTATGATATCGGAATGCAAGATAACACAATATAATACAATCTAATTGAAAATTGAGACTAATAAATCAAATAAGATAGGAGAGAGAGAGTTCCTGAGACTGAGTCAAACCTGAAAAGCTTGGAATGGCTAGGAAAGCATCCTCCAGCACCCACTGCCAGGCAGTAAGAGACTGCTCCACCCAGAAGGGGTCAGATCTCATGACTTCCATAATGTATAGGGATACTGAAAACCAAAAAACATAAAACCATGACAGCAAGACATATAATTTCAGATGTCAGCTTTAACTCCTGGAATCATTGGATAGCATTAAATTTACTAAATGAGTGGATATACAAATATGTAGTAACCTTCTCATTTTTCAATCAAGAATGAAGTCCACTTCTAGGATAGAACTGAGTTACTGTAGAGGAAAATGCAATAAAGCCCTATGTTGTTACAGCTAATGTATCACAAATTTAGTGGCAGAAAACTCAGCAAAGGCAGGGATTTGAAGTCAACAGTGGAAAGCAGCACTCAATAAAATAAAATAATATAATATAAAATAAAATAAAATTTCAGTGATGTCAAATTAAACTACTGGAAGAGTTTTTGTTCCTCACAGAGTTTAGTTACAGGGACGTTTCATTTTATTTCAAAATTAAAATAATTGTAAAAATATAAGGATTTATGATGAGTAGAATTTTGTTTTTGATCAACTCTAACAGGACTTGTTCCATAGGAGCATTGCACTATAGTTATACAAATAATTTAATTATTCTTCATAAGAATATAATTCTAACACAATAATATTACCAAGTATTTTTTGAATATTTTAAAGAAGTGAGAAGTAGAAAATTATGAAAAATCTTGTCAATAAGGAGAATATCTGTTAAATATTTCAGTTACTGATTTAAACCAAAAACAAGAATTCTACTTTCCTTCCTTCCTTCCTTCCTTCCTTCCTTCCTTCCTTCCTTCCTTCCTTCCTTCCTTCCTTCCTTCCTTCCTTCCTTCCTTCCTTCCTTCCTTCCTTCCTTCCTTCCTTCCTTCCTTCCTTCCTTCCTTCCTTCCTTCCTTCCTTCCTTCCTTCCTTCCTTCCTTCCTTCCTTCCTTCCTTCCTTCCCTCCCTCCCTCCCTCCCTCCCTCCTTCCTTCCTTCCTTCCTTCCTTCCTTCCTTCCTTCCTTCCTTCCTTCCTTCCTTCCTTCCTGGAGCTGATGATTAGAACATTTAATAATTCCAAGGAATTATAAACCTGAAAGATTAACAGTGCCTTATCAGTTGTTTCTTTTTAACTGAACATCCTCTTTGGATTTTTCTTATTCAAATATGAAGTGCTGGAAGAAAAGTTATAATTCATACAAAAAAAAAAAACAAAAGAGATCTTCATCTACTGCCCTTGAACACTTATATATACACAAACATGTGCACTATTATGTGCTGAATCTTCTAGCTGTTTTTTACTGTTTTTTTTTTTTTTTTTTTTTTTTTTTTTTTTTTTTGTTACTCTTAACAATGGTATGGGTGTGGAAAACATCTATGAATCATGCAAGTTTCCCCCTACCAGACCAGAAAAATTATCTTCCCCACACTAATCATCAACATCATTGACCTTTGTCATAAAGCTTGGGTCATTCATATCTATATTCTATGAGAAGTATCGTCCCATGACCACTTATTTGAGTGCATTAAAGTCATGTGAAAAAGAATCATTGACTTCTTGTCAAACACACACAAACTTCCACATTAATATATTTATGGATGCCTCACTAATCTCTCAGCAAACAATGCATGATATGCACAAGACAGTGAGAAGTGAAGGAGAGCCCTGTCTTCCTCCAAGCATAGCTCTGATAGTGACAAGGATAAAGAGGTGAGGGTATGCTTTCTCCCTGTTCGTGAGTTGTAGGATTGAATAGACAGTGCTGTTCACTTCTTTTCTCTTTCTCCTCCTTCTTCTGTTCAGGAATACAGGAGTCTCGCTATTTTGTATGAACAGTGATGAGGGAGTGAGTTTTGTTTTTTAGTTTATAAGCTTATTTATGTTTTTTTTCCTAATTTATCATGTTGTCATTGTAACTTGGTCCCTTGAAACCTAAAACATATCCAGTCTTACTGAAGGGAGCTGTGTTCTCTATACTGACTTTTGAAATAAAACTGTACTGATTTTGAACAAATAAATTTTATTGATGCCTGAATATGTTATTATATCATGTTATACAAATAATTCAAAAATGTTTGGCTAGATTATTAGATTAATAATTTAGAATCTAAGCTGACTTCTGTGTCACTAGAGTGGAATTCGGGAGTACTGTACTCTTAATCTGTTTACTGAGCAATTGTTCCCTGAGTTATATACTTATATATATACATTATCTATCTATCTATCTATCTATCCAGACATATGCCTCTCCTCCAGCTTCAGTCATTTGACTGTTCAACATGTGAGCTCTTCAGAGAAGGAACTACTTTTCTCTCCATGTTTTCACAGGACTAACTCAGCAGAATGGGAAGAGACCATACAAATCAAAATACTGTAAAATCTGATTTTCAGGAGCATTCCATTGCAGATTAAAATTCCAGAGTCTTATGGGTCTTGAGTATGGAAGAAAACTAAGGTGGAATACAGACTATTCTGGTCTCCAACTTTTAGATATAATGCTTTGAAAGATCTTGTCTCCATTTTATACTTATTCTTAATGGATAAGTAGGTAATTATTTACCTACTTAAAAGGAATGTTTTGAAGTTAAATGTAATAGTCTTCAGGAAAAACAAACAAAATAAGCAAAACAACCCTGATTTTATATATCTGAACTGCAAATTATTACTATTATTTCAGTTTAGTATTCATTAACAACCTGTCAGGGGGAAAACAAAAACCTGAGGAAAAAATACTGGACACTTCCAAGACCATATGTAAATAATTATAACTGTAATATAAAGAAGAATCATAAAAATATTAATCATGATGGAAACAATTTTTTTAAAAAGATAATTTCAGAAGAGTTATAAGTTTATATGTTTTAGGGCATAAACTGTTTTTTATCGATAACAGATTAGGAGGAGACTTCCCTGATGGGCAAATTTTTGTACTATTCATCTATTTCTCCGAAGCGTCTGGTGCCAGCCCTTGTTAAAAGCTTATTCTATATCTACCAATATCTTATGTGTTTTGGCAATTTTTATATTTCCACGAGCTGAAATAAAATTGTCTTTACCTAATACTAGTTTCAAGATAATGATATTATCTGTGCCAACATTATGTTGGCAGTGCACTCTGTAAACTACTTCTGATCATGAAGCCAAATGCAGCCCTTTTGAAGATCTGTAGGCTTAGTCTGACAGCTCTGGCAGAAGCCTAGTATACTTCAAGGGCGTTGAAGTTTGTGCCAAATTTTCATCTTTGATTTCCACAGATCTCAATGCACACATCTGGTTGTGGGAGGGGTTATCACACATCTACATCTGCCAAACATGGCCATGCTATAACCTATGCATATTTCCTTTTTTTTTTTTTTTTTTTTTCGTGTGTTTGTGTGTGTGTGTACTTTCCTGTGACAGGTTAATTCCAACAGTGAATTATTTCACAGTCATTTAATTAAAAAAGAAAGTTTAGAGAGTAGGAAAGACTGGGAGAAAAATTCTGAGCAGGATTGGCTTAATTCCCACTGGAATTTGAGAGGTCCACATGCTGTTTGAAGGCTTCTGATAAAGTTATGTCAAAGAGTTGACACAGAAACACAGCTACAAAAAAAAACAGAGGTGAAAATAAAACATGAACAAGTGAAAAGTCATAGAATATGGGAGAAAATATAGGCAACAAAAAGTAATAATAGTTGTTAGATTTGAAACAGTAATTCTCAATAAATAAATTACTCAATGAATTATTTTTCCTTTCTTACTTACATAGATCCCAGGATTTGCTTGTGAGCTGTTATTGTTTTCTGATTATCAGTAGAAGCAGACCTGTATTTCGGTATTATGTTTTAAGTATTCTTGATTCCAGAAGTACTTCATATGTAAATTTTGTCTTGTTCTGGCTGTAATTAGGCCCTTGGGTCACATGGTGTATTTGTTTTCCTCTGACTGGAACTCTGCAGAGGGAATCCTTGGAAGAAATGATCACTATTCTGAGACTCTGAGGGATAATAAGAGATTACAAAGCCAACAAAGCTTTTCACAGTACAGTATTCCTATGCATGCCCCCCAGGTTCTACATACACACATAAACACATAAACAAAAACATGCATAATCAGTGCTGTCACTGAATTAAACAAACACAATAACAGTTTAGTTTTAGAAGAAGAGTTGAATTAATAATGCCAGCAATGTTGCACATATCTGGATGATACTGAGTTTTACTTACCTTGAGGTTCAGATGCATATTAGACAGCATAGAGAAGAGCAACAAACGCAATGCATTGTGAAGGATAGGGACGAGCTACATTGTTTTAGTACTAGTCAGACCAGGTTTTCCTCCTTTTTTTTGATGGGGTTGAAAACAAAAAGAATTTAGTTTATTAAATGACTTCTCATTCATAATGAAGAAAAGTGAGGGACAAAAATATTTTTGAGCGCGTGAATTCTGGTCCAGATTTCACTGACAGGATCATGAGATGGACCCTTGATCTTGATAGACAGATAAATGCCTTGCCATATACTTTTTCAGGTGGCTGAATAAGTCTTTCTCTGTGTGTTCAGTGAGCCTAAATCTGATTTTGGACAGTACTATTTTAAAGAAAGTGAAATAGCTTTAAAATATTATAAACAGAATACTTCATAGCTTATTGTAAGTTAGATTAGTAGGCAATATGTGCTGGCAAGAGTTATTATCTCTTCTCAATTCTAAGCATCTGTGATAATTGGTAAACCACAAAATACATCTCCATGTTCTTCTACTTTATCATCAAAAAGTATGTATTCTTGTTTGGGTGTTGGGCTTCTTTGAATTCCTTTGCAACAGTGTTAATTTTATCCTATGATATTGCTTGGCAACTTCAATTTCTAGGCAGGACTGGTGAGCCTTCAGTCACAGATTATGTGACAAATGCTTAAAATCCATATCCAGCTGTTGAACACAATCCTAAGCATTGAAATACTTGGTGATTACTGTCATATATGTCTAGGTGACTGATAGAGAAAGTTATCTGAAGTATAGATATCAGTGAATCATGAATCTCAAAATGTGAATATAGATACACTGTGGATAAGAATGTGAGTAATACTTTAGTAAAGTTATGGGTAGAATCTGCACCTCATAGAAATTGATATAAATATGCAACTGCTTTAAATGACTTAAGTCCTGACTGTGGACAATTTCTTTTACTCATAATGGTTCACAAATTTCTTGAAGTATTCTCTGAAGTTAATGAATGAGTAAAAGATTCTAAAAACCCAACTTTTTTTTTTTTTTTTTTTTTTTTTTTTTTTGGTGATGATTCCCAGTCAATAAAACAACAACAACAAAAAAAAGCATTACCCGAAGAACAGCCATTCTTTAGGATAGATCATCTTAAAGTATGAGTTGGCAGAGGACAGGCTGCATTTTAGATTAGTATCACAATTCACTATTAAGAAGTAACAAGTAATATATCTTGTTTTTATTTCTTCTCCTTTCTGTCTTTGAAACATTCTGTTACACATAATGAATAACTAGTAACGTAAAAGTTTGGGAGAAGTAAAATGAATGGGAAGGTACAGATAGGGACACTAGGAATTCAGATCATTAATTAAGCCCTTTATTATTTTTTATTTTTATTTTTTATTTTTAAACATCCACAGAAGTTTAAGATCTACTGATGGATGATATATTTGGTCTAGAATTCAGAAGGCTGTAAGATGAAAAATGCTTCAATTTGCAAGATTTAAAGTTCTGTTCTTCACTAAAAGTCTACCTGAATGTTTAGCTTCAGACCCAATTATTACTCTTCTCAATACAGACAGAAATTTTCTATTTCTTTTTTGCAATAATGATTATCAGACAGCTGATAACGTAGCAGGTGTTAACATTCCACTAATTAAACCCTTAATGTTTCCTGAAAAATATTTAATTTCAATTAAATATTCTGTAAAACTGTAGAATTTGAGCTACAGATTTGAACAGAGGTTTGCATTCCTTTTGCAGAATTTTATAAAGTTAATAAAATATAATCTTAATTATGTATTTCAGATAGGCTTTCAAAAGAATAATCACAGAATCACAGAATTGCAGGGGTTAGAAAGAACCTCAAAAGATTGAGTCCAAACCCAATGCCAAAGAAGGTACTCTACAGTATAGGTCACACAGGTTATTGTCCAGACGGGTCTTGCTTATCTCCATAGAAGGAGACTCCACAACCTCTCCAGTGCTCTGTCTTCCTTACTGTAAAGAAGTTCTTCTGCATGTTTAATATGGAAAATCTATGTTTAAGTTTTAGGCCATTATTCCTTGTTCCATCACTACGCACCACCAAGAAGAGCCTGAATGTAAGAATGTAAAAATATGTTCTATTTTAGGAAAGAAAATTACATCTACTTAAAATTCCTTTTGTCTCTGAAGGAAGCCCACAGAAGTTTCTTCATTAATAAAGTTAAAAGATATATATATTTTTTTTATTGAAAAAGGGGTTACATTAGGGAAAGGGAAGGTAAGGAGGTGACACTATATATATGTAAAAAAAAAAAAAAAAAAAAGTATAAAAACAGCTATATTGTGCAGATGACAATATTGGGTGATAAATTATATACTTAAAGAAGAAAAAAATTAAAATGTGAGATTTGCAATGCAGTGTAGAAATGGAAGGAAGAAAAAGTTTTGCAATTATTCTCATAGAAAAATGTTATTGAATTCAATGGAGAGCAATAACTTTACTGTATAATTCATATACTGACTTTTATATCAGGAATATTACTCTGCATGAAGTAAAATGGCTAATTAGTATGTCATTCAAAAACCAGGGAAGGGATATTATTGCATATTAACACTCTAATTCAATGAACTGCTTAAGATTGCCCTTAACATTACGTACAAGCAGAAGTTCCATTGCTGCCATTGAAATTGCACACATAAAGTTCTTTCATATGCTGGGATCTCTATTCAGTAGGATTTCCTTGAAGTTGAGAATTGGTCTGTTTAATTTTTATGGAAATTTGATGTTCTAATACCTATTGAGTTCTATAGTGTATTTCCATGGGAATAAAATCTTCTTTACAACATCATTTTATGACTGTTCATGGTTTAGTTTCCTCTCAAAACCAACTTTTCTTCAGAGATGATCCTTTTGTATACCAACTGACATCAGAAGAAATAAGGGTTATAATATGCTTAACACAACACATGTACAACTAAGGATTAAATTAACTGTCTGTAAATGCAACATAATTTATTTCTCAGTCTAGTTGCATCTACCTGGTTAGTATCTGCACTAAATGAGACACACACACTAACCCCATGTTTGCTTTTTCTTTTTTTCTATTAAATATAAATCTCTTCTAGTCCATTACAATTCCCCATCTTTATCAGCAACAAACATTTGAAGTCCACTACTTGACTTTATGGATCACACAAGATTTCATGAATAGTCATTTTAAAGGGAAGAATGAAGTGAGACAGAAAGACCATCATTATATAGAATAAGAGCTCCTCTGTAGGACTTGTGGTGTATATTAGATAGGACCTACGCCACAAGTAAAGTACTATGTGATACCCATGTTGTGAGAATCTTCAGTTTTCACTTACTCTCAATTCTATTTCAAAATTTTATGTGTGTTTATTATTTTCCCTATTTTTTTATAATGTTTAGTTGAGAATGAATGAATCGAAGAGAAGGGACAGAACTGTAGAGGTTTCATCTCTGGGGAGAAGAAGTACAGCTGGTGATAGAAATTATTTCTTTCAGGAACAGCTGTGAAAACCTTATGTGCCAGTAGCTGCACATGAACCCTTTATTTTTTGTGGTATAAAATCTGACAGGAAAGTGTAACTCTAGAGAGAGTATTTATATGCAACCAAATGCATCCACTTTGCATTAAACATCCTTGTTAAGAAGGTTTATGTACTCCTGTCTGCTGTCAGTCAGGTTTCTGTCAGTTGGGATCACCTGCTTTCCTGGTTTCCGGCACTCAGGTTTGGGTAAAAAGTGAATAACTGTCAGATGCAAAGTAGTTGTATGGTCCTAAAAATGGGTACAAGTTAATAAGTTTGTCAGCCTGACTGATATTCCAGTTCATCACAACTTTTGAAAAGTGGAAAGCTGTTTCTTTTTGAGTTTGTCTTTTAGTTCTATTTGTAGCCACCTTGCACATCTTACAGTAACAGTGAGTGCAATATCTTTAACAGACCAAAAATCTAACACTTCCAAAACCTCATCTCCTAGTCATACAATTCACCATTGTCTGTCTTTTAATTCCTACCAGTAAGTATAGCTGCAGTTCTGGTGATTCCAGTTATAACCTTCAGAAAGTACTGTACATTCAGCCAGGGATTATCTACTTCCTTTCGTAAAATGAAGCAAAAATTCTCTTATCTACAATTCTTTATAAAATACAGTTAAAATTAAAGAACATGGAAATGTTAAAAAATGCAATCCCAAGCCTACACAATTGGTGTCAGTAGGAATTTTGCAATGGAATTCAATGGGAGCAAGGTCAGGACCTGGTATAATTGAGAGAACTTGTTAATATACATCACTTACTGCTTGTCTGCAGTTCTTGTCTAGCTAATAAAGTCACTCACTGATATAACAATATAGAGTGCAGGAGCAGGTGACACACTCTACTATGTGACTTTGAGGTCTTTTATAGAATGCCTTTCTCTTCAATACATGGCAGAGGGTATAATATGTATTCCATATGCTTTATACTGCTATAGTGAGTAACTTTTTCTGAACGTTTGCTTTGGCAATTCAACATATCTCAAGCAAAAGTTACTGACATCCATAACAGATTAGAAGCTTCCGTGCATTTAAGAAAACACCAGAATACCCTAACACCACTAACTGCCGGTTATACCTATTTGGCTTTTGGAAAGCACTAATAGACATGTTTAGATTAGTGAGAATTTATGTAAATTAGTGAGACTTGATTTTTTTATTTTATTTTATTTTATTTTTGTTAAAATCTATAGTTTAAATCTATTCCTCTGTCATGAAAGGATGAGAAAGTGGCATTCCAAATGTAGAGCTCTAAGAGCAAAACTATACTAGAGTTAGTGCTTGAAACCATCTATTCTGGCAAAGGGGACAGATTGTGACTGTTGGATGAAAATAGAGACAGCAGTGTTGTGAAAACCCTAATCACACACTCTTCCTCAGACTCTCACCAGTTAATATTTTTAACAAAATATACTTAATTATGCCATAGAATATATTTTTCTTAAGATCAAGAAAGAACCAAGGAGCAAGACTATAGATAGAAGAGTACTGTATACCACAACACACAATAGAATGCTGTGTTCTCAAGATTTTTGACATGGAGAAAGATTCATTGGTTAAGAAATTCAGGAGAAGCTTCTAAATATAAAATACGTTTACTGACCATGGCTAAATAACTATTGATTTCTAAGCAGGAGTGAAGAAATTTTTATCTTATATGGTGGAGAAAAGCCATCGATGAAAAGAAGTAATTTGTGTTTGGTGTAAATTGAAAGAGAAAAGTGAAAAAGAGGGAAAAAAATCTGTCAGTGTATTTTAAAATTAATTGTGGTTTGGAGAAAAATGTAAAATTTGAAGGAAAGTGATCCTTAATTTTTGTAGAAAGATGAAGAGAAGTTTCTGCTAAAATGCGTAAGTATCCTAATAACAGGAAAAAAAAATCCTGACATGAAGTCAATTTCTCTCTCTGCCAGGGAAATGTAGAGAAAAAAATATGTGCTGACTACATCACATTCATATTAATCAAATTTAGGATAATTTAATTGGGATTTTTTTTTTTTTTTTTTTTTTTTTTTTTTTAAATTCCCCAACAGTGTCTGACCTGAAGCTTTATGGCTCAATGCCTGGATGGAGATCAGTGATGAGAAGTGTCGCTCAGGGGTTTGTACAGAGACCAATGCTCTTTCATGTCTTCATCAATTTCATCAACAGTGGGATTCAGTGAACCCTCAAAGAACCTTGCGGATGGAAATAAGGAGTGCAACACAAACAACACACCCAAGGGATAGGATGCCATCTAGAGGGACCGACATAGGCTTGAGCAGTGCCCTGAGATGAACCTCATGAAGTTCAACAAACCCAAGGGCAGGTTTGTGGAAACCCCTTCTATAAGCTGAGGCACAAAGTGATATAGTAAATCCTGCCAAAAAAGGCTTGAGTGTACTGATGGATGGCAAGATGGACATGATCCAGCACTGTGTCCTCACAGTCCACAAAGCCAACCATAATCTGGACTGCACCAATAGAATCATGGCCAGAATGGTGAGGGAGATGATCCTGTCCTTCTGCTCTGTGCTGGTGAGAACTCACCTGGAGTACTGCATCCAGATGTGGAATCATCGGTACAGGAAAGACATCTTGAGGAGTGTCCAGAGTAAGGCACAAAAATGACCCAAGAGATGGAATGCCTTCCCAACTGAGAAAAGACTGGGAAAGCTGGGTCTATTCAGCCTGGAAAAGAAAAGGCTCTGGGGAGGCCTGAGAGCAGTATTTCAGTATCATAACAGGGAGTATAAGAAAAAAGAGAACAGAATCTTTTGCAGGATCTGTTGCGATAGGGGAAGGATAAATTATATCAAAGTAAAATGGGAAATTTAGATAAGATATAAGTGTAAGAGATTATTATTTTACATCATCGTTGTCTCAAAGCTTGTTGAGGACACAGATGAACAAGTTCAGGCAAGTCCTGGGCAGGGGTTGAGAAATCCTTTGTGTGGAGAGCTTTGATAGACAAATCCTGGACAAGGGTTCCGAAATCCTTTGTCTAAGGGGCACAGATGGACAAGGCCAGGGGCAACAAGAGAGAGATAAGCTGCACCTTAATGGCCGTGAAGCGGTCTTTTGTGTGGGCTTATCTCGAGGAAGATGACCATCTCAGGAGGTACTCACATGACTCTTGCTCAGCCACCCAGGGATGTCACGTAGGCAGGAGGAGAAGAAGGATAAAATGGGGACCTACAATCAAGAAGAGAGGTTTTCTGGCAACAGATTCCTCATGAAGAAGAAGAGGTTTCTGCCATAAAGAAGCCTCACCACCTGCTTCTCTCCCTCCTGGACTTGCTCTGCACTCTATACCACATTTCTGGAGAAGAACAAAGGTGTCTGCCATCAGATTCCTCACTACGGAATTCCTTCTTGCTGATGGACTCTCCTGGGCCTGCTACCTGAGTCCTGCTGCTTCCCCCCAGATTGGCTCTGCGACTGCCTCCTGCTATCTGCTTGCTGCCCAAGGCTGGCCATGCTGTTGCTCTCCCCCCTGCTGCTTTTGCCTCGGATCTTCGAAATGGCGTGCAACGGGACCGCTGCTGGATCCTGGTGGTGACTATCCCTGCTTTACGCAATTCTTGCTTCTTTCCTATCTTTTCTGTCGCCCTCCTTCCCTTTCCCATTTTCCCTGATTAGAATTTATAATAATGGTTGGTCTAACATTTGAACTGCTGTTTCTTAATCTCACGCCAGGTATATAGATATTAAAAGAACCTCCTCTCCCTCCTATAAATTGGAGCATGACAATAAGGAAAAAGGCTTTTACAACAAGGATAGTGAAAGCATTGAAACAGGCTGCACGGAGAAATGGAGGATGTCCTGTCCCAGAGACATTCAAGGACCTTATATTGTTGTAGATGTCTCTATTCATTGCAGGTAAATGGGAGCAGATGACCATCATTTTCGTCCTTTTCACTATGAACATTTTAATTCATGTGCAAAACAAACAAACAAACAAACAAGTCAGAACTCTTAGAGCAAATTGTCACTGTCTTTGTGAAATTACAATGAGAATATTTTGCACTTTTAATATATATATATATATATATAGTCAGTTCAGTTAAAGAGTTTTATTCATTTCAGAGTGAATATCTCTTTCTTTGTTGGAAAACTCACGATGACCATAGAGAGATAGAGAGAACCAAATTGTATGAGCAACCTCTGGATGCTTAATTGAAATTGAAATTCAAGATGCCTTTTGCATTCCAAGTCCCAGTTCAAAAAAAAAAAAAAAAAAAAAAATCAGGTTTCAATATTTACTTCGAGGTTTATTAACTCTACTCTAGTCTAGGTAGGAAAGAACTATTTTTTTTTCTTCCTATTATAAAGCTTCCTATTTTGAAGCTCTGTTGATAGCCACATTCTTTTAGAAATCATATAGTGATTGACTGCATTTGTCACTTTACACTGAACTATAACTTGACAAGTCCTAGCCAAGTGCATTGTTTTAACAAGAAGATACGTGAGATGATGAAACCTGAAAGGACATAATTTCCCTTTTTTTTCCTTTTCTTCTTTTTTCTTTTTTTTTTTTTTCTTCCTCTCTCTTTATTATTATTATTATTATTATCATTTCTTAAGACATAGAAAGACACAGAAAGAAGAAGGAAGAAGAAGGAAAACAAAAGTATAGACTTTGTTATCAGTCTCCATTGGTAATGACAGCACTTGGCTATTTAATTTAAGCTATGCTCCAAACTTCTAAATGTCATAATGGAGGTAGGTTAAACCTAGGGCAAAATAATGAAGATGGACAGCACAATGGTGATATTTTTTGACCTGAGAAGAGATATGTCTTCCTAGTTTTGTGTTTGTGTTTGTTGTTTTCTGCAGGAAAAGGAATATAAATACAATCAAATAAAGTAGATTCCCCCCAAAAAATAGTCTTTTGTGTTTCTTTGCTTCTTAGTTATAACTAACAGATACATTTATTCTTACACACTATCCTAGAAGATTGTGCTGTCTCAACTATTTGTAAGCAAGGTATAATTTTCTTTGTGCAGCAAAGCATAGAACTAGTGGATTGTGACCTGGTGATAGTTTCTCTCCCTCATTGACTTTTTATCGAGAAAAAGTTGAGTATTTATGCTGTTTTCGAAAATCTTCTATCAGCTGGTCCTTAAGGAATTACTTTAAAATGTAATTAATAGGGATGTTTTTTTTTTACCCAGTTCCTCTGAGAGTGTGTAAAGTGACTCATTTTACTGGGAAAGTAAAAATAGAATAGTAGTATACAGCCAGAAGAACTGGGTTAGCTAGCAAAATGACAAGGTGTTACATTCAGGCATTGTCATATTTTCACCTCTAAAATCTAAGTCTTGAATCCAGAAAACATTCAGTAGGATTTACCAAAAAAATCCAGCAGGCTGATTCCACCATACCAGATCTCAGAATCCATTCACATATCCATGGAATCATAAAATAATAGATTCCTTAGGGTTGAAAGGGACCATTAAAGGTCATGTAATCCAACTCCCCCACAATAAATAGGGGCACACGCAGATGAGGTTACCCAGGGCCTGATGCATCCTGGCCTTAAAAGTCTCTGGGCAACCTGTTCCAGTGCCTCACCACCCTTTGTCACAGAACAAAGACTTTTTCTTTATATCCAACCTAAACATGCCCTCTTTGTGCTTGAGGCCATTTCTCTTTGCTCATACATCACCATTTCAAACATCACCATTTCTCCACTCTTGCCTATCCTCTGCTCACTTCCAATTTCTCAGTGCTTTAAATAATGAAATCTTTAGTATCATTATATAATAAATTATTATTACTTTAAGAGAAAATAAAAGAGGGGAATAATAAGTAAATGAATGTTACTTTAGAGACAAACCCTATCATAAAGCAGTAAGTCCTCCTGATATTTAATGAGAAACAATTAGTTTCAGGGTAAATAGAAAGCATCAATTTCAGTTTAGTCTGAGTTGGAGAGGATTTATGCAAATTAATGTCTGGGAGGATGTATGGCTCCCAAGCTTGTGTGTGCTCTTGACTACTTCATTTGTGAAGCATGTTTTCCCCAGGGGGGCATACAACAAGTCTCAAGTCCATTTTTTTTTTTCCTAAATTAAATTTAAAGCAATGATCGTGTAGCCCCAGAGGGGCTTGAGCTGGGGGTGGTAGGGGCACACTTCAGATCCTAATGGGATTCTAACTTATTTTGAAAGTAAGTAACTTTGGAGCAAATTCAAACTACGTATGACAGGGGCATGGGGTGGTGGAGTGAATTAATATGAGAATTTAATTAGCTATATTGTTACTATCCTACCCCAAAAGTCTATGGCTTTCTGAAGTGGTTATGAGCAATTTGAAATGTAGAAAAAGCTTACTAGAAATATTGCTTTGATATTTTCTTACTATTATTCATTTAAAATTGTAGTTATCATAGAGATGTTCAGAATGAGTCTAACTACTTGGTTGCTATAGTTACAACTTTTGAAAAAAGCTGCTATCCTTTAAGTTCTAAATACTGGAGTATTTAGAGAGAACAAATTACCAAAACCAAGAAGTTATAGCCTTTAGCACTATATTGCTCATCTGTTAAAAAGCACTATGTACCAAGGTAGTGGAAATTGTCTCATGTTACTTGTAATAATTAATCTTATTTTCCGCTTCTTTTCTTCTGTGCTATGTTGTACAGAGGTACAGAAGTTTCTTTTCCAGACATTACCTGACTAATAAACAGGTCATCTAAAAATATGGGAAACCAGAATTTTGAAGATAGCAGTCAGTCAAGATAAAAAAGCAACTTATGTTGTTAGAAGAACCAGGAGACATATTTTAGGCAAGTCACTCTAAATTAAATTCAAATTAAAATATCACAAATTATGTGGTTTTTTTTTTTTGTTTGTTCGTTTGTTTTGTTTTGTTAAATGTCCTGTCCCTTATGAGATACTCTGATTTCCCCTCCCCTTCCCTCCCCTCCCATCCCCTCCCCTCCCCTCCTCTCCCCTCCCCCTCCCTTTCCATTTTCTGATTTTTTTTTTTTTCTTCAATTGTTTTATAACATGCAACTTTGGGGATTATAAAACCTTTGAATAATACCTCAATATGAATTTAAAAGTTTAAAGTTAGATACAACTCAATAATTAGTGTTGTGCAGATAGATAATCCCTGCCACAATATAACATTTTCTCCAGAGAGAACATGAATATAAATTCCATTTAAAATCTTCAGTTTTCCATT
Source organism: Phasianus colchicus (assembly GCF_987193195.1). Classification (NCBI taxonomy): domain Eukaryota; kingdom Metazoa; phylum Chordata; class Aves; order Galliformes; family Phasianidae; genus Phasianus; species Phasianus colchicus. The sequence continues at coordinate 86,963,364 of NC_143476.1, read as the reverse complement.
GAGGCATTCTTTTAGATAAAATTCTTGTTAGATTTTAGATGAAATAGACCGTAAGATATAATACAGATACACTAAAAATCTTCATTATTTAGTACTCCAAAAAAGGTACAGTGAGTTAAATTATCCAGTCAGCATATATTTAAAATATACAAAGTAAGCAGTGGTTATGATAAATTGCAAAGATGTATGTGTCCTTTTTTTTTTTTTTTTTTTTTTTCCCCAATAAATGTGATTAACAGAGACAAAGCTATGTGATTTATTATTGAGAACATTAAACCAATTTGAACAATTTTTTGAATATATGGATCATATATTCTCTTCTATAAATGCTTTTTAGATAATAATATCCTTCAGCAATGACAAAATTATTTCAGTTGATCTGTGGTATATTTTTCTTTATGTGCCTTTTACCAATGAAATGATAAAAAAAATTAAATCTCAGAATGTGAAGAAAAAGAGTTTTTATTTACTTCAAGCCAAAACTGATTTTGAAAAGAGGGATCACACCTAATCCCACACCTGTGCAAGAACAGATGAACTGTTGTATGTGCATCTTTTATAGGGTCTTATATTAAAAGATCAGCTGTGTCTGTAGTTAGAAGAAAGTTGAGTCAAACTCCACTTGGCCTTTAGTGATAAATGAGTCAGGGATGCTGATAGCTCTAACAGATCCTGTAAGGGAGAAATGTTGTCTGTATATTTGTAGTTGAGATTTTTCATCTTAGGAAAACTAAACTCCTGCAGTACCATCTTTGTAGTATTTGAAATGTTTTCTATTAATATGTGAATTACACATCATTTATTTAATATCAGCATCACTGAAGCATTGATGAGCATGATATTAGCAGGTATCATACTGGACATGCTTTATCCTCCTCAAGTGTTTCTATCTAGTAAGAGCAGAAGGATTCAATATGAGGGTGATATTACAAAGAAAGCAGAATAGTTTTCAGTTATCAGTAATTCACTTTACAAGTAAAAATTAAAGTAAGTAATTTTAAGTTAATTTGTAATGAAGTAGGGCAAGGGAAAGTAAAAAATGAAAAGGAAAGGAAGCAAACTTCTTAAGTTGTTCCACATAAATCCAGAACTTTGTGGTGCTCTATAACAGTATTCAAACATTGAAAATGGAATCAAAAACTAGGAACAGAAGGAAAATAAATAAGTTAATTTTGCCAAATCAGTTCACTCTAGCACTGGGATACTGCGGTGGCATATTTATCAACCCTAGGCCAGAAAAAAAAAAAAAAAAAAAAAAAAAAAAAAAAAAATTGGAAGAGGCTAACTCTAACCTACATTTAGTCCAGATACACGAGGTTACGTGTGTCTCAGATGTTGACGGTAAACTCCTTGAGAGAGGCAGAGTGTTGTCTTCTTGAAGTAGGTGCAATTTATTTGGGAAAAGCAGGGCTTATCATATGTCTCGATGGAGAAAAGGGAAAGAATGAAAGGTGCAGAACTTTGTATGTAAACAAGCATTTGTCATGTTCTTCATCCTCTGTCAAATACAGTCATACTAGGGGCAGAGATTATTTGGGCCTCTGTATTTGAAAAATGCATTGAAATTGAAACATACTTTGTAAGTGCTAAGTATTATTATTAAAATTAATTGATTGGGTGATGATTCTGTGCAGCTAGATAGCTTAGATTGAGTTATGCTACAGGATATTTTTTTTGCTGTACTAAAGAAGACTGAAGTGACTCTGTGACTGTCTCTCTTGGGAAGTCTCCTTAAAGCAAGATATGCTTCTGACAAGAGTATTTCAGTGAGCAAGTATTTAAATACATAAATGGAATGAATAAGAATGGTGAACATTCATGAGAGGCAATTTAAGGGCTTTAAAAACACCAGTCCTTAGTCTTTATAAAAATAACAACCTTGGTCTTCATTTTGGGGTTAATGGTTGCTCCAATGATGACTTCAACATGGAGAAGAGAGTATTAGCTGAATTCTAACTTCTTTTCTGAGATCACTTTCAGATACTGATAACTCCCACTCACTTTAAGGTAACTTTTTTTTGGCAGAAGTTGCAGATAATTTCACCTTTTCAAGTCATTTAACAGAGGTTACAGAGATTAATCCAGACTTCAATTGCAGTTTGTGGAGCCAGGGGGAGGTGATGGAATGACAGGAAAATCCAGACTATTCAGAATAATTAATGTCTTAAATGTGCTGTATCTTCCTCTGCTGACCAGACAAGGAGCCTGCAAAAACTGGACACAAGTGCTTCAGCTGAGGAAAGTCTCTAAACTGGCATAATTTCTCTCTGTGCAGAAGTAAATTTCACCTTAATGCATCTCTAGATGAGGTGAACTGATCATGCTAATTACTATCCTAATACTCATAAATTCCTTATTCTTTCTTTCCTTGAGTACAATAAAGTCCTTGAATTCTTTGCTTGCTGTTCCTGCTTTCCAGTACTAAGTCTCCTATGCAAACAGTTATGCTAAAATATAGCCATCTTATTTTGCATAACAGACTCAAAACACAGCTCTCATCAGTCCGCGTTATGCTAACTTATCACAGAAACATTCAGACCAGAACCCCTGGAATTTTCCATCTGCTTTTCATCTGCTCAGCTGATGCTAGAAAGGCAACTGCTGTGAGAAACCCTGCCAGGAAGGTTTTACCAGTGGGTGTAATTGAGAAACAGTTGCTAACACACTCAGATACAGGACAAGGGGGTGGTTAATAAAAGAAAACATAGATCAAAAACATATAAACACACATCACAGCATGATACAAATCAGTGTTAGTATTAGATTGTGAAAGTGTATATATATATACGTGTATATATAGTGTATATATACACACACACATAAGTCATACTGAAAGTAATGCCTCCTATTTATTTTCATGGAAATTACAACAGCTACAAAGAGCATAATACCATTTGATAGAGCAAATTCCTTAGTTACAAAACAACTTTGTTCAACATAATCAGTGTTGAACATGAGCTATGCACTTTCATTAGCGATGAAGGACCTGAATGCCATGCTTGTAAAAATCTGTACCAGTGGGGGTGATTCACTGTTTTACAGTTCATGCAATCTATCTTTCATGAACCTGAACAGACAAAAATCAGAAGGTGCCAATTCCAGGCTATATGATGTATGTGGTAGGGCAGTCCAGTCAGATTGACATTGTGCTTCCCAGTCTTCAAACACTGCTGTTATTGCATTGTAAGAGAAAAGTGGTCCTCTTCTCTGGCCTGACTCTGAAGCTGTGAGTTTTTGACTTAGACAGTAGCATGATGGTTTGATCAAGTTTAAGGAAATCCAGAAAGATCACCCGTTTTCTACCCCACAAGATGGTGTATATTTCTTTACCTGCTAAGGTCTGCATCTAGAACTTTTTCTTCAATGGGGAATTCACATATTACCACTCCAAGGACTGTCATTTTGACTTTTGCTCATAGTGGTGACACCACATCTTGTCACTGGCAGTGATGTGATCCAAGAAACTGTCACCTCCATCCTCATCCTCATTCAGTAGTTTCTGACAAACTTGCATATAGTGTTCTTTCCATTCCTACGTGAACATTTGTGATGCAAATCCAACATTCTAACCATGGTTAACAAGGCATTCAAATTGGTATTAAGCTCCATACATAGTTCTCTGGTTATAATCTGCTGATCGTGTAAATGAGCTGACTGTGATGCTCTTCATGGTCACCCAGGATGTGGCATGTTTCTCAAGTTGCGGTCACCACTGCTGAAATGCGGCACCCACTGCACGAATATCCTCTGTTGGGTCTCCATAAGCATTCAGCAAACATCGATGAATGTCAGTGGGCGTTATTTTTTTCCACATAGAGGGATTAAAATTCACACCATTGCCTCATGCACACGCCATGTCAAACACCATTTTGTCAGACTGCCCCTCTGCTGCCATTTATTGAACATCAACAAAATGTAGTGGAACATTGGAGAAAGGATTCAAATTCTACTGCTGTGCCACCAACATCTGTCTCTGATGTGGGCCAACACAATAAAATATGAGGCAATACCTGTTGAGCTGCTCTTGTGTGTGTTGTGAGAATCCTTCTTTGTTTTTTGTCTCAAAGCTTGCTTCCTGAGGTATTTCTTGTGATAAGACTCTGATTGATTTGTTGAGGAGGCAAGTGATGGGTGCTGCCATGTGACAATTGACATCCTTTTGGGAACGTTTGAAAGCCCCTTCCTCCAGAGTTGCTTATGTCCAGAAGAGAGTGCTCAGGAGTGTTTACTGGTGTAAGATTTGGCCTGTGACTAAATACATCCAGCTTGCTATGGGAAAACTGGGGAATTATACCATCGTGTCCTGTGAAAAACAGGATGCAGATGGGCATCCCTGCTCCCTCTTATCTGCTGGCAAGGCCCGGAAGGTGGGAACAAGGGAATTTCTGTTGAGATCCCAGAGCCAGAAGCTGCCACTCCAAGGAGAGCTGACTCAACCACTTTGGATTTGAGCTGTCATTCCAAAGACAGCTGACTCAAACACTTTGAAAGCATTGAAAAGGGGCCATTATTGCCATGGTCACTGTTGTCGTCACCACTATTGTTGTCAACAGAACAACAACGCCCGATGACCCACCACTACTGAAGATCAAAGGCTGAACTACGAACCTTGCTGGATCTATGGTGGTGACTATCTCCCTCTTATTTCCTATAAAGACTCCTTGATTCTTCTTTCCTACTTTTCTATCGCCCTCCTTCCCTTCTCCATTGCCCTAATTCACAATAGTGTCCATCCTCCCCTTCCCCATCTCCCTAATTAACATCTGTAAAAACTGGTTGGACCAACATTTGAACCGTTGATTCTTAATTCATGCTGGGTATACAGATATTAAAAGAACCTCCTCTCCCTCCTGTAAATCAGAGAGAGACATGTGTGCACATGCATGCATATACATATACACATACACAATCAATTGTACAGTCTCAAGACAGTATGTGCTACAATGTCCTTTTGGAGAATGTGAGAAATTTTAGATTTGTGGAACGTGAACAGTATTTAAACAGGGAGAAAGATTTTATTGTGATTCTGAACAAAGAGCAGGGGAAACTGAGATCCACTTCCCAGCTAACACTGTGACTAGGTTCCTCATCAAATCAAGAATAAGAAAATAACTTATTTTAAGTGCTTGACATAACATGTCATAAAATCAAAAAATACAAATCTGAGCCTGCTTTTCACAGGGCAGTCGAAGAACCCTGAGGTCTACCTTCAACCTTGTAAAGTGAGTGTAATAGTTGCAGACCTGTATTAAAAAGCAAAGTAATATATATTAACAGTTACATTAGGGGGCAAGCAGGACTAAAAGCATGAAGTTAGCCACACTATTATAAATATAATCCTCTATCAACTGGTTAGAGACAGAGTCTGTAAAATCACTGATAAGGTACCTGTACATTTCTTGTTAGAAATACTAAGTAAGACGTTGATGAAAAATTGATTTAAATGAACTCTATTTTCCCTTTTTTATATATAGAAAAGTAATAAGAGAATGGAACCACATGAAAAGAGCACAAACATAAAAAAAAAAAAAAAACTGAGAAAATATTACATAAAAAGTCCAAGGCAAATCAAGGAAAACAATTATTGCAGCAGATGGAGCAGAAACCCTATTATAGCTATATGCCAGTTGACAGTATACAGTTCTGGAGGTTCAGAACTAAAAGCATTTTCAGCATGTTTACCACAATTTATGAAATTATGTTTTAAAATGAATCAAATTTTTTTCCCCACTCTGTGACTATATTTTATAGTCAGAGTTTATCATCGTTCTAGTTTGGTTTTCTTCTAAGTATTTTCAAGGCTGAAACTGGAGTGGATAGCATTCCTTCGATATGTGCTAAAGAAATTACTAAACTCTAGGATAGGGTGTAAGATGATGAGGAAGAAAGAAAACATCTAGAATGCCATTTTTGCCATTTGATGAAAATGTCTGAGATGCTTCAGCCCTAATTGAATCAAAGTTTTTATATTGCAGCAATATTTCCTCGTAAATTGGTGATGCACCCGATGTCAAGCTGATATACATATACATGTATTTTTCCAAAGTGCAAATATAAAGATAAAAAAAAAAAAAAAAAAAAAAAAAAAAAAGTATATGCATTTATTAAAAATTTTAGCTAGTTTTTACCTTTTCCTGGAAGGAATTTCCACAATTGTAAAGGATGAATTTTCTAGTCTTAGTCTCACATTTATACTGATTTCATTGTTAACGTGGGGAAAAAAAAAAAAAAAAAAAAAAAAAAAAACTTTAAGACTTTTTTGCAGACATAACCCTTTGACTGTACGTCTTGGTAATCTCCAAATTCTGCATAGTGAATCTATACAGAAATTATGCTGTAGATAAGATATTTTCAAATAGAAAAAAAAAAATGTTCAAAATCATCTAACATATGATATCCATTTTTAGAATATATGTATATATTTGAATGCTATCCTTCTTTTGAATTTATTACAAACTAAATTAAAAAAAAAAAAAAAAAAAAAAAGTAATCCTATTTCAATTCCTATGAAATCTGGAGCTTGTGTCTCCTGAATCTTAACTCATTTAGTTCTTCCTCATTGATACTGGCTCTGTATTTGCAAATTTATTTTTGCTTTTACAGTCATTCTCTAATTTTCATGATATTAGGAAAAACTATCAGATGTTTTGGGCAGAGGAAAAAAAATGGAAAGAAGTTATACGTACCATAAAGAGTAACAGATGCAAAATGGAGAATAGAAGCCATAATACCCATCACAGAGGCTCTTCACACAGTCAGGACCACACTTTTGAAAGACATGCCTTGCTTTACCTCTTTGAACATTTGTGTAACATTCAGCTATTATATCTCACAAGTTCAGAAAATTATAATGAGAAAGTAATACAAACTTCATACTTCTGAAAAGGAATTACAAGAAAGGAAACAGAAAAATCAAACTAATAAATACTTGGTAATGACTTGCTCAGTTTATGAAGTATGACAAATGAATTCAGGATCGCAGAATCACAGAATCACGGAGGTTAGAAAAGATCTACAAGATCATCTAGTCCAACCATCCACCTATTACCAATAGTACTGACTAAACCGTATCCTTCAACACAGAATCCAAACGTTCCTTGAACACCTCCAGAGTTGGTGAGTATACCACCTCCCTAGGCAGCCCATTCCAGTGCCTGACCACTCTTTCAGAGAAGTAGTATTTCCTAATGTCCAGCCTAAATCTCCACTGGCACAGCTTGAAGCCATTCCTTAGTCCTATCACCAGTCACTCAAGTAAAACACATTAAGATTATTCTATTCAGAACCAACATTTTGTGAAAGCGATCTTTTCAGGCATGCTCTAAGAAAAAACACTCCCCCACCCAAATTGTCACCTGAAGCTTGTATCAGATAAAAATAAATAAATAAATATACAAATGATATAATATGTATATATAATATGTAATAATAATTTATATTAGGGTTATTATGTATTTGTATTAAAATCCCAGCTATCAAAACAGTACAGGAAAAATAGACTTTTCAATCATTTGTAGTCTACTTCAAATAGTCAATTTCAATTCTGTACTAATTCTTAAACTGGTGGATATCTGTAGAACCAGTAATAGAAAAGGATAAAGACATGAATACATAACTAAAGATAAGCCCTTATCAATCACTTATTTATAGATATAATTACTCCAAGTTTTTAACCCATTTTGAAGTAATTCTTTACCTCCTCTGGGCAGAGTTCACAAGCTTTTGGAAGAGTCATTCTAGCACCGTATGATCTCTCTAGGAAGTAGCCATTTGATGTTTCATTGCTTTGTATTGGTGGAGACCAATTATTACAGGTGTATCGGGGATTGCCAGTGTATGGTCTATGGTCAAGCTCATCTCCCAGCCATTCTACCACCCAACTCCATTTTCTCTTCAAATCTCCATTACTCTGCAGATACAAAGTTAGCATTTAGAAATTATTTTCTCTGTACTTCAAGAGAGGAATACTTTTTTTCTTTCAAGAGAGCATACCACCAACTCACATGCTGTTGTTCAGAAGACTCATTTTTTCACACAATATAAGCTTCAAAACTGAAATGAAGTGAAAGAGGATCTGCAGTTGCATCACATGAACACAAGTATAATCAAAACACTTGAATTCAATATACTGACCATGTGATACCAGACGGTTTACATGAGTTTTACTTGAAGGCCATAATTTTGTCAAACCATTGAAAATTGAATATATATGTATATATATTTTAAACATACAACAGGAAAAAAGCAGCAGCAAGAGACAACAACATTTATTACTTGAAGGATCTGGTAGGCTACAGGGCAGTTGCTGAAGAAGGCTACCATTCATTTTATACACTGGTAAGCTCTTTTCTGATAATGGTTCTTGGAGCATTGAATGGTGTCAAATAGTCATCCCTGTCATCTGGGATTCCCTTAAGTGCATTGTGAATCCTACAAAAATATGCCAGTGCTAGAAATCTGGTTTCACTTACGGTGTAATTATAAAAGGGGTAAATCATAGTCTGAATATTCTAATTTTTAAAATTAGGAGAATAACTTGACAGGATGTAGCTACTGACATGGATTTTACCATAGTATCTATTTGTGTATGCATAATCACAGAATCACAGAATGGCCAGGGTTGAAAGGGACCTCAAGGATCATGAATCTCCAACTCTCCTGTCACATGCAGGGCCAACAACCTCCCAAATTTAATACTAGACCAGGCTGCCCAGTGCTCCATCCAACCTGGCCTTGAACACCTCTAGGGATGGGGCATCCACAACCGCTCGCGGGCAGCCTGTTCCAGCACCTCTCACTCTCTCTGTAAAGAACTTCCCCAAGACATCCAACCTACAATCTTCCCTCCCTCAACTTAAAACCATTTCCCCTTGTCCTGCTCTTATCTACCCTTTAAAAGAGTTGATTCCCCTCCTGTTCATAGGCTCCCTTTAGGTACTGCAAGGCTGCAATGAGGTCACCCCACAGCCTTCTTTTCTCCAGGCTGAACAAGCCCAGCTCCCTCAGCCTGTCTTCATAGGGGAGCTACTCCAGTCCCCTGATCATCTTTGTGGCTCTCCTCTGGACCCTCTTCAACAGTTCTTTGTCTTTCTTGTACTGGGAGCTCCAGATCTGGGCACAGTACTGCAGATGAGGCCAGATGAGCAGAGTAGAGAGGGACAATTACCTCCCTGTCCCTGCTGGCCACCCCTCTTCCAATAGAATACCATTTGCTTCCCAAGCTGCAAGAGCAGCACACTGCTGGTTCATGTTAAGCTTTTCATCCATCAGGACCTCCAGGTCCTTCTCTGCAGGGCTGCTCTCAAGGACCACTCCTTCCAGTCTATAGATGCCTGGAATTCCTCTGGCCCAAGTGGAAAACCTTGCACTTTGCTGTGTTGAACCTCACTAGGTTCACCCAGGCCCAACTTTCAAGCCTCTTAAGGTCCTTCTGAATGGCATCCCTTCCTTCCACCATGTCAACTGTACCACTCAGCTTGATGCCATCAGCAAATTTGCTGAGGGTGCACTTAATTCCATCATCGATGTCATTGATAAAGATGTTAAAGAGCACTGGTCCCAAGACAGACCCCTGGGAGACACCGCTCATTACCAGCCTCCACCTGGACATAGAGCCATTGATGACCACCCTCTGTCTGCAGCCTTTTAACCAATTTCTTATCCATCGAGTGGTCCACCCATCGAATCCACATCCCTCCAATTTGGAGATGAGGATGTGGTGGGGGACCATGTCAAAGGCCTTGCTCAAGTCCAGGTAAATGACATCGGTCGCCTTCCCCTTGTCCACTAATAAAGTCACTCCATCAATAGATGGCCACCAGATTGGTTAAACATGAACTTCCCCTGGTGAAACCATGCTGACTGTCTTGGATCACACATTCATTCCTCTTGTCATCAAGCATGTCATCCAGGATGATCTGTTCCACAATCTTCCCAGGCACAGAGGTGAGACTCACCGGCCTGTAGTTCCTGGGGTCCCCCTTGCTCCCTTTCTTGTAAAGGAGAGTGACATCACCCTTCCTCCAGTCATCCGGGACCTCACCTGACAGCCACAACTTTTCAAATATGATGGAGAGTGGTTCCACTTCAGCCAGCTCCTTCAGAACCCTGGAATGCACGCCGTCTGGCCCATAGACTTGTACACATTCAGTCTCATCAGGCAGTCTCGGTCTTGCTCTGCCCTTACACTGGGGGGAGATTTACTGCCCCAGTCCCCACCCAGAGATTTAGAGATGCAAGACTCGGGGACATGAGAAATACTAGAATCCTGGCTGCTAGTGAAGACCAAGGGAAAGAACTCATTCAATACCTTAGCCTACTCTTCGTCCGTTGAAGCCAGTTCTCCTTTTACATTTACCAAAGGAGGTACACTCACTTTGTCCTGTCTCTTCTGGCCAGTGTACCTGTGGAAAGTCTTCCTATTGTTTTTCATGTCCCTTGCCAAGTTCAGTTCCACCTGCGTCTTGGCTTTCCTGATCCCACATCTGCAAGTCCTGACAGCATCCCTATATTCTTCCCATATGACACGCCCTTTATTTCCAGGGCTTATAAGCTCCTTTCTTTGTCCTCAGATCCTTGCTGAGCCATACTGGTTTCCTACCTCCTCTGCCTGCTTTCTTATTCAGAGGGACAGAGAACTCTTGTGCTCTTAGGAAGATTAGCCAGCTCTCCTCAACATCTTTGTTTTTAAAGACAGCATTTCATAACATGTGTAGCTCTGAGTATAACCTGGTTGAAGAGTGATTTAATTAATAAGACACTATAAGCTTTAATTTATCATGAGACCCACTGGGGCTTCTTTCTTTACATTGCTACTGAAATAAAAGAGGAACTTAAAACTAGTTTAAATTGCTTCTACATGTCAGACATAAGATACGCAGATTGGAACATACAGAAGTTTCATGCTGTCATGGAGTTAACTAGATCAGTCTATGCCCATGACAGGGGGGGCAGTAGGCCCCTGGGACCCCCTGGCCCCACAAAATGGAAGGGAAAGGGGAAAGGGATAGGGAGATGGAAGCTGGGATCAAGGAAACAAACAAACAAACAAACAAACAAACAAACAAAAAAAAAAACAGCGGCAATGATCTGTGGAGGAAAATTTATTTTACTAACTATGATATAGGAATGCAAGATAGCATAATATAATACAATCTAGTTAAAATTGAGATTAATAAATCAAATAAAATTGGAGAGACAGAGAGTTCCTGAAACCGAGTCAAACCTGAAAAGCTTGGAACAGCTAGGAAAACACCCTGCAGCACCCATTGCAAGGCAGTAAGAGACAGCACCCTCCCCACCCCCCGCCCCGATGGGCCAGATCCATGACTTTTGTGATGTACAGGGGTAGGTACCTGGAATTGGAGCATTAACACTTGAATTCCCAGTGCACTACATGATGTTATGATGTGGAATACTGAAAACAAACAAACAAACAAAAAACACAAAACCATGACACATGCAGATGTAAATGAATACCTCTGTATGTGCAATGAATAGAAGGAAGAAAGGGGGATAAAGGGGTGAGGATGGGGCATTAATATAAAGTATAATTTTTTGAAGAACATATGTTTAAATGTCTTTATTTTTCTTTTTTTTTTTCATTTTTTTTTTAATGAAAATAAACATGACAAGATTATCTTTTGCAGTTATTAGTAAGAATCTATTTATATAGATGCCTTTCTAAATTATGAATTCAATCATCATCTCACAGATAAATATTGAGTCATAAAAGAACATGTTAATTTAATATCTGAGAATGAGGCTTTTGAGTCAAAGAACTGAATCACATTAGAAGTTCTGGGTTAGAAATGGTTATGCTTTGAAACTTAATACTGCAGCAAATAAAATCGACAATGCATTTTAAAATTGTGAAGGGGGAAAAAAAAAAAAAAAAAAAAAAAAGATAAATTACAGCCATGAAAATACCATCAGAGTATTTTTAGACTGAACTACTGCACATTTCAATAGTATTTTATCAAGTCTGTTTGAGAGTCAAATGTATAACATGTTCATCAGTGTAATAAAACATTTTACTCCATATAACATACATACTTTAACTAGAGATCAACAAATAACATAAATATGGTAAGCTCTGAAGTTTGACTGGTGTAGCAAGAATATAAATTGACAGAAGTAGGAAGTTGTGTTTGTTTGTTTTCCCCCACAAAGTAAAGGCTATCATACTCCTCCAAAATCATGACTGAAATTGTATCTTCTTTGTATGTTAAGGGACATCTTTCAGAACAAGAAGACAATAAGTCAACATTTAAAATTCTCTTCATTTAATATTTTGAACACTAACTTAGCCATAAGGATAACAGTGAAACAGTATAATGGGCAGTAGTGTGTGTAAACTAAAATAATTACAAACCTATAAACGATGTCTATCCCATACAAATCTATATTTAAAGGATTGTACCATATGTAAAGGCTGTATTACTTTCTAAGGATGTTATCTCTTTTTCTCATCACTCTCTTTAATTGAGAGACAAGCTAAATCCCAAACAGAATTGTAAGGCATCAATTTTCTTAACTGCCTAACCTGCAGATTTGTTAATCTGTCGGTGCTTCAATAATTAACCTTCATGTTGCTTAGGTACTCAAATCCAGATGTTTAAGCCTCCAAAATGAACATCCTAAACTATGGGTGGTAGTCTTCCACCTAAAGCTTCTACATAATGAAACATAATGCAGACACCAGCAACTAATGAATTCTTTAGTGCAGATAAAGATTCAGCACTGTCATAACTCCCTTATGTTAAGGCTCTTTCTAAAGAAACTCTAGACCTGATCAGAATGAGAGTAGTATCTCCCATTTAATGGCAGAGGATGGTAAGATGAGAGTGGAGGAGAATTTTGAAGAAGAAATTCTGATGAGAAAGGTTAAGACTTGAGCAGATTGAGTCATGTTGTGAAGGCAAATAATCATTTACATAGACAACATACTCTGAGAGAATGTAAACAATATACTCTGAGATGAGCTAAAATTGAAAAGCAAAAACTGATAACGGCTTTCTCTCTGTCTTCTCTATCTATCTGTCTATCTGTCTATCTATCTATCTGTCTGTCTGTCTATCTCTAACAAATAAAAAATCTAATTATGAAATTTCCAATCTCAGAGTACAAATACATTGGAAAATTGCAAGAATCTACCCAGGTAAAATGTTTTTTGACTTAACAAGATGAGAAAAGACCGCTAGGTCTACAGGAGATATCACTCACTAGATCTACCCAGAGACTGAGGAATTATTTTTAGCTGCCTTGTATCTTCCTAGAAGAATTGCAAATGGATGGACTTCAGTAATAAAAAACCCATGAAGTAATGTTTTTTGTTTGCTTGATTCCTCTTCATGTGTTCTGAAATTATTTTAAGACCTTTTCTACAAGTAAGGAGGGTGTCATGGGTTGTAATGATTCTATGTCAAACTTAAACTCATAACTGCATTGATGAACATCTAAAAATTTCCAGGATAATACTCTATTTTTTTTCCATAACCTAGGATGTTAAAATGTACATCTAGATATGTGATGTCACAAGAACATTTTTAGGAAGCTTCTCACTTAAAAATCACATTTGTCAAGAGGTCTGCTGTCTTGTTATTTGTTACTGAAAAAGGGAATCAGAACTTCTTGCACATTTCTTTTAATAACTTTTGGACAAGTTTTCCTTCTTTTCCTTGCTTACATCCATAGAAAAATCACAGAATCACAGAATGGCCAGGGTTAGAAGAGACTTCAAGGATCATCAATCTCCAACCCCCCTGCCACATGCAGGACAACAATCCTGACTATATCTTCCTTAATAAAACAAACAAAATGGAAAAGTTGATAGGGACTGAAAAACAAAGAAAAAACATTTGATCCTAACTATAAAACCCATTGTCTGTTCAATGTGGAGGAGTATCTATTTTTATTCAAGGATTTGAATGGCTTTGATTCAGCATAATAAGTAAAACCACACATTTGTTTTTCAAGGAACACTAGAAATTGTTCTAGAAAGGCCTAATTAGTTCCGCCTTTCCAGTTCCCAACAGTGTGACATCATGAACAATGATAGGTTTTACAGACTTACTGAATTGTGTTATTGTCTTTGCTGACAAACCCTGGCAAGATGCTGTATGTGTTTTTACAAAGCACAGTGTCAAAACTTTCTCACAGACAGCTCTAGGACCTGTGCAGCATAAGCTACATAAGACAGAGATTAGCAAATTCCCACTGTAGCTGTTTACAGATTTGCAACTTGTATATTCACTTATGAGATGTCACAGTTATATACTAAGCATCCATAAATCACAAAGCTCTCCAGTCTTATTATGGAAATACGACAGTTCCACTTGGCACTTGCTCCACCCTTTATTTCTGTCACTTACCAGAATAACAGTGGGCTATAAACGTCTCCACATACTAGGGCCCCAGCTCTGATTCGATGGAATTAAATGACCTTGGCCAAGATGATATTTTTGATGTGGAGAGCTTATCCCATTCTTCATGCAAAATAAGCAGATCTCTAAACCTGAGTGACAGAAGTCAAATCTTAAAGAAAAAAATGAAATGACATCGACTCTATTTTAATATTTGTTTTCCAATGTGCTTTACCAGGTAATTGCCTGATACAAGTATTTGTGAACGTCAGACCACGGTTTTATAGCATTTGCTCAGAGAATAACACTGCTTAATGAATTCTACCATGCACATGGGACTCTAGTCTTTAATGAATAGGTCACTGTGATTTCTAGAGAAGGCTGTCACTTTGAGATATGAGAATCATTTCTCTTTAGTGAAGAGGAGCTTGGATATGTGCATATTTAAGGGTTCTATTTCTCTCAACTTTAGATCTCTCAAAAATGATGCAGAACCAGGGCTAAGATTTAGGAGATTTCAGGTTTTAACGCTGTGATTCCTAAAGATAAGGAGAGCAGAAACAGGAGAAAAAAGAAAAGAAAGAAAGAAAGAAAGAAAGAAAGAAAGAAAAAAAAAAAAAAAAAAAAAAAGCCCTACAATTTCTCCTACAGTAAGTTTACTGCTGTTACTGCTTGAGTCGTAGAGATCCAGAAATTGATTAAATACTATTATTATTTTAGTATCTTTCACATTTCATTTCTAGTTCATTTGTTCATTTATACATTTCAGAAGTTTCATCCTTTGTCAGAATTTTGTGTAAAATAGAGCAAAGTTGAAATATAGTGTTAGAATTATATTAACGTAAGTACATCTTTTACATTCTATTTTTTTTTCTAATTTTGTATGTGACGAAGACAGCAAATATAATTACTTAAAAAGAAAGAATTTGATGGTGATTTTCTAGCAACAGAAATACAAAAGGAATGTTAACCTTAAAAATATATCAGAAACATTTCTACTTGCTTCAGCATAGAGAAGAACTCAGTTTCTGTTTACATCTGAGTATTACTATGATTCTTTTATTTCAGTGCTGGAAAGCAAAGTAGAGAATAAGTACACTTCTTAGCTCTTCTCTTCTGAACCACTTAACTACAATCTTAACGTTACTGATATATATACATATCAGTATATTATATATAATATAATTATATATATATATAAATTTTAACAGCAAAAAAAAAAAAAAAGAAATAAAAATATTTCTCAAATTCAATTTAATAAATTTGTTGAAATATTGAAAATCTAAAGCTAATTATTTTACGGGTCAGAGGGACATTTGCAGCCAAATGGGAAGTGATTTCTTTGTATACACTGTAGATTAAAATTGCATTACAATCTATGGAACAGTATCTTTTAAATGGGAAAAAAAATACTAAATTTTTAATATCATGGGATCTAGAATGTCAAGAATTATGTAAATAGCGTGACAAAAAAAACACGGGACTTTTTCCCCACATTTTTTTTTTTTTTTTTTAAATAAATATCTTCTTGTTCCTGCTGAATTAAAAGTATTGTGATGTAACTGTAAGACAACTGAAACAAAAATTCATTTTTCATAACTCAAATGGTTCATGTTTTCACTTGTTTTTTTCTTTTTTTTTTAAAATTTTGTTTGAAACTGATTTCAAATTAAAGGACTTTATTTCACAAACAACAGTCCCTCATGGAAAAAGACACTTGGTAAGCCTCTTATCCTCTTCTGTTTCTTTTGAGACTTTATCTTTGCACTCTGCACGTTTCTACCTATTTTAACATGACTGGCTCTAAACAAGAACTTCCACTGGCTGACCCTGCTCTATGATATAAAGATCATCTATGTCTTTTTCTGATCATTCTCCCCTGTAACAAAAGCAAAATAAAATAAAATAAAATAAAATAAAATAAAATCTCAGAACAAAATTTGAATATTTTATATTTTGTTGAGGTTTATAGCAACCTAATGATTTTTTGTTAAGTGTACTGTACATCTGGAGTTGCTCCACTATTTTTTTCATGTAAACACGTAGACTTTAGGTTACTTCAATTTAGATACCTCAAATAAGTGCTTATGCAGATAAGTTATAAACATAACCTGTCTAGGTGAAAGCAAATAAATGAATGAATAAACAAATAAATAAATACATGAAACTATTCAGAGAAGTAAGATTTTATTTTTTCTAAACATGGTGTCAGGACAGAACATTTAAACTTCTGTAAAAAAAAAAAAATCTGTTCTTCATTTTGGCAATTAGTAGAAAGCTTGTATAATTTTGATAAATCACACAGCACAAACTTGTGCCTGGAAATACCTGTGAAGAAGACCAATGACTTTAATCTTAATGTCTTTACTGGTAACACAAAATAAAGGGTCAACTGCAGTTTTTTTGTTTTTTTTTTTTCCTTAGCCAGTTATCTGAATAAATGCAGAACTGGAAGATGGCACTGCCAACTTTGTCCTTAAATAATTTGCTCTTTCAATTTATTGTTCAGTTTCATAAATTTGCAGTTTCAATTGATTTGCAAAAGCCATTTTAGTAAGAAAAGGTTTCCACTAGTCACTAGTAGCACTGCTTAGAATTTTGTTTTCTTGACTGTCACTGTGCTTTATGTATTTGGCTATGAAGAGGCCACATCCTTTCATTTCTTCAGCAACATGAGTGGATTGCAGCAATTCCTTTGGTAACTTGGTACACTAAATCATTCTCTTTGGAATACTATGCCACTTCTGTCTTCTCTCAGGAAACAGCTTGCATTTTGAAAAAGAGATTTTTATTCAAATAAACACCAAACAGTAAACTGGCTTTCCAAAAATGATGCTCTCTTAAAGTGACAGTGATACCCTGTGCCTTAATCCACTCGCCTGACTCAAGCAATAAATTGAGAAATGAAATCAGTGATTTTAGAGAAATAACAACTTTCAGTTCATCTGAATACATGTGCATGTGTGCATGCACACACATACACTAATACTTCTCTTAAACAAGCTCATCATTTAAGCAAACATTCTTGAAGTTACAGTGCAAGCTATATAATGAAACAACAACAACAAAAAGAAATACCCCAGAAAATGTTCAGAAAATAAATAATAGATAAAGTCGTCAGTTGATCAGCTGATATACAGGTTTAACTTCATAGAAGCAACAGAATTTGTGTTTCTGAGCTTGTTGAGTATACTCGGTTTCACAAAACCCATTACTACACTCTGTATTAATGGTTCTAAATGATGTTGAAAAGCAAAATTTCTATATCTGTTATTGTGGAATATTATGGCATTTCTTTTTAATAAACATCATGGGTAGAATTCCAGTTGTATGCATGTTGACAAATGTTAATGAATAGTTACTTTGTTTACTGAATTTCAGAACATTAATTATTGTATCTCTAACTAGTGATGACTGTTTATTCATTCCATAACTCATCATTGAATCAAAAAGAAGAGTTTGAAATTGATGTTGTTAACAATGAAGCCATTTCTCACTTCTCTCCAGGAGAAAGGGTCATTGTTTTCACAGATTCATATAATCCAGGCAAAAATCTCTCTTTTCTGATCTTTGTTTTGCATTTAATATTGAATGATAAAATCACAGTATTTGAAAAAGACAGAATGGAAAAAGGAATGGAGTTTTTTTCCCATGACTTCAAAAACTTTGGAATTAAGCTTCTTTATATCTCTTTGTGTATTGTTTTATTTTTCTTATTAAAAATTGCATGGTCTTCAGTTTTTGTTTTAGAGCTGACACATTAGGCAAACGTAACTTGCTTATGTGATTTAGTTAAATGCACTGATGAGTACTAACATTTCAATTCTCTAATTTTTTTCTTGACTACACATGTACAGTGGGACAGCAGAAGTCACCACTGCAGGTTTATGAACTGGGACACGGTTATAAATCAGTGTTGAAAACCATGACAGTTTGTCAACTTAATTTATATTTCTGAGTGCTAGGCAACAGTTGCTGCCTCTCAGAACAGTTTCCATCTTGATTTCAAAAAAAAAGAAAAAATAACAACAACAAAAAAAAAACAGAGGACGTCTTATCTCTCATGAGCCATATTGAGACCAGCATCTGTGGCAGTAACTGGTTTCAGTGAGATACCCCATTTCAGGAATAGTCTGCCAGCATTTTTACAAGATAGCTGCAACCAAAAGAGGTGTGCAACAAGAGCTGGAGAAGGGCTGCTCATTTTATACACCTTACTAGCTTTCAGCATGCTACTACGTAATTCTTCACCTCTGTGTATAGAATCTGCCTTAGCAAACTGCTGAAAATAAATTTTAGCTTCAGTGAAATCATAGAATCATAGAATCATATGAGTTGAAAACAACTTTTAAAATGCATCCAGTTCAACTGCCCTGGAATGAACAGGGATATCTGCAGCTTGATCAGGTTGAGCAGAGCCCCATCCAGGCTGACTTTGAATACCTCTGGGGATGGGGCACCCACTATCTGAACAGCCTGATCCAATGCCTCGTCATCCTCACTGTAAAGAATGTTTTCCTTATATTTAATCTAAATCTTTTATCTTATAGTTTGAACATCTCCCTCTCCCTTTTTCCCAGTCACCAGGGACTTTGCCTGACTGACATGACATTTCAAAGAGAGTGTGACTTGGTGACTATATTAGCCAGTTCCCTCTGGATTCTGGAAGGCATCTTACTGGGACTTACAGACTTATGGATGCTTTTATGGATGAAATAGACTTCTCTTCTTTAGAATAAAATTGCAACAGAAAGTTTGGTATGGAATTAAGTTTGTTACTATGAAATTGGTAAGGTGCTGAAACAGGCTGCCCAAAAAGGTTGTTGATGCCCTGTGCCTGGACGTGTTCAAGGCCAGGTTGGATGGGGCCCTGGGCAGACTGGTCTGGTATTAAATGTGGAGGTTGGTGGCCCTGTTTGTGGCAGGGGTTTGGAGATTCATGATCCCTGAGGTCCCTTCCGACCCAGGCCATTCTGTGTGAATAGAGTGGAGTAGAGTAGAGTAGAATAATGCAATTTCATTTCAAAACCTTCACAAAGCAACATTAAAAAACAACAACAACAAAACCTACAATAGAAGACAATGTTTTGAATGTCTAATGTGTCATGATAATGAATGTTATTAACTATAAGTACATTCTGATTTTCTTACTCTGAATCACAAGAACTAAAAAACAAAGTTTCCTCCTTTCTTTCCATTTTATTTCTTAGAATTTGTTAACTGTGTTTCTCTTAGTGTTTTTGTTTGTTTGTTTGTTTGCTTATTTTCATTATAGAAAATATGTTTAAGTAAAGAAGAGTCTGGAGTTCTGACCTGAGACAAACATCTGAATGTCACTCAATTATAAAACAAGATTAACCTAAAGAGCTGTGTTTATCTGTTTAGCTCTATGACTGAAAATTAGTCTATTCCCAAAAGAAATTGATACACGGCAGTACAGGCATACTGACTTGAAAGCTTGGACAATGAAGGTTTAATTCCTTTCACTCTCTGAAATATAACTTAAGTACAGAAATGAAGGCAATTTGAACTGATGAACAAAAATGTGTGTGTTTTTTTCTGGGCCACTTCAGTTTTCCCATTGGTAAGGGGGCTTCTTAGTATATTTAAATAAATAAATAAATAAATGAAATCTGTAAAATAAATAAATAAATCACTTTTGGAGCAGAAATGAATAAACAGACTTCTACAAAAGGAAACCTGAGTCACAACTGGTCCAAAGCAAGTTCTCTTTTGTCAATTATATATATGCAAATTCAGGTTTCTGCTGTCTATATATATCTCTGCTGTTTGCTTTCTCTGAACGTTTTGTGTTGCACTCTCTCAAAGATAATTGTACTTATTCCTAGTAAATTATCTCCAGATATTTTGCTCAAATAAATGCAAGAAAATTAGTTGCTTATTAGTTGTGTCTTTTGTCATAACAACATAAGAATATTTGTAGTGAACCAAATGAAATATCCATTTAGTCCAGTGTATCTCTCTAACAATTACAACATAGAATATTCAATGAAAAAATATAGGAATAGAATGGTCCTAAGAATATTCAGGATTAATCTGAGGGAAAAATAGTGATGTACTGTATTCTCTGCCATCAGACTTTGCTTTCCATAGAAAAAGAGACTGTGATTCAACATTCTAAACTGGATCCATTACTCAATTCACCCAGTTTTCAGGTAGAATAATTACAGAACCAAATCTGCAATGCAATGCAATGCAACCTCTCCCTATTTGCTCTTTCCCTGTTTCCTTCCTAGGCTAAGAGGTGAATGCTCAACATTTTTCCATAAGTCTTTAATTCACTTTGGGGGAAATAAAAAAAAAAAAAAAAAAGAGGGGGAAGAAAAGAACAAAAAAGAAAGAAACTCCCTAGAGAACATAACTGCACAGCTGCGTGATAGATTTCCACCTTACAGTTGTGCTACAGACAGCACCTAGAGCTTGCGCTGGAATGTCTATCATGGATTACACAGTCTGCTGGCTGTGCAACATTGTGATCAGAAGATTTCAACGTCTTTATTTTGGCTGTAGGAATCCATTGGTGACAAATAATAAGGCTGGAGAGCGTATCCTAAGAAGAAAGACTGAAAAAATTGGGGTTATTTAGCCTTGGGATGAGAAGACTCTGAGGACACATTATAGAAGCCTTCCAGTACTTATAAGGAGCTTACTGAGAAGGGACTCTATCATGGAGTATAGTGACAGGACAAGGGATAATAGTTCTAAGTTGAAAAAGAATAGATTTATCTTAGCTATTAGAAATAAATTCTTCTCTATGAGGACAGTGAAGCACTGAAACAGATTACCTAGAGAAGTTGTGGTTGCTGTAATCCCTATAAGTGCTTAAGTTCAGATCAAATGGGGCTTTGGCAACCTGGTCTGGTGGGAGATGTGGCAGGGCAGGGATATGGAACAAACTTATAATTAAGGTCACTTCCAAATCATCAATTGTCTGACTCTTTTTTTTATATTTATTTATTTATTTATTTTTTTTTATTTTTGGCATCTAAAATGTAGATTAAGAATCAAAAAAGTATGGTTTGAGGGGAGAAAAGACAGCTCAGGAGGGCAGTCCTTACCATTTCAGTATATACTTCAGGAACAGAAGATGAGGGAATCATAAAATGAATTTAAAAAAAAAAAAAAAAAAAGGATGCTTTTTTCCCCTCTCTACAGAAAGGGCACAGAGCATGAATTTAAAGTAAACACCTAACTTTTAGTGTCTTCGGTGAAATAAATTGTCTCCTATTCCAGTATAACTTCTATACAAATTCAGTCATTTTTACTGTGGCTGTTGTATCATACCCCAGTAACTATCTAGGGAGATAATCTGCTAACAAAGAAAATCTCAGTTTATCCTCCCATGTGTGTCAGAAACACTGACCAAGTTGCTAAGGATAAACTCTCAGACACCAATGAGGAGTTTTTGCTTCTGGATGTAGGAGGCTGGAACATGTTACAGTGAATTATTGGTAAATCTTGAATAATAATATGACCCATTGCAACTAACAACCACAGCTTGACAAGCACAGATGTATGTAATTCTTGGTCTGTTAATGCTGAAAAGATGACCAGTAATTATCATGTAACAGGACAGGGCTATTGCACAAGAGGATGTGGGTGAAGGAGAGAATAGACATCACTGGGAGCTAAAGAAGTATTTTTTTCCCTTGTACCAGGTAATCTGCCATTGTCATTAACCAATTGCTTAACACTAAAAAAAATACTAGATAATCCCTGCCTTTTCTGTTTAAGATTTTTGTTGAGTCCTGATGTCCATTACACCGTCCATTATTCGTCAGCTAATTACTTTGGAAAAATATCTGCTGGAAAAGAAAACTTTGGGGCTACAAGTGGCAATAACCTCATGGCAACAGAGTAAGTATGAAACTATAGCTACATACACTTATTCAGACATCTTAATAACTCTTTATAATTTTTATTCCTAGACAAGTCTTGAAATTTAATTATTCTTTCTCCATATGAAAGCATGCAAAGATCTGTTGTTTCTTTCTTTCTTTCTTTCTTTCTTTTTTTTTTGTCTGAATTGTTCAAACTCAGATGATGCTTAGACTTTACACTGCTTTTAAAGTATTGTTCATTCAGCTCACTTTGAACTTTGAAGCTTTTTACTGAGATAACAGGATCTACAGTGTGAGATCAAGCTTAGAAATCACAGCTTGAAATGTCCATCCAAAGGAAGTCATGCAGAAAATGAAACATATCTGGCAGAACAGGACTGTAGTTGGAGTGACGAGACAAAGTCAAGGTAAAGGGCAATAAGGAGAACCTGAAACAGAAAAAGACTCCCTGGTGCTCTCAAGAGAAAAGCTGGTAAAGAAACAAGAAAAATAAAGAGTTAAAATGCACATAGCAGGGCTGATTGAAGTGTATGAACAATCTCAGCTTCCTTCTCCCATTCCTCTCAGAAAAGGTCATTCTGTGTGAAAACATTTTCCTGCCTCTAAGTATTTGCTTTTATTTTGGCCTCTATCTAGAAGATTTTTTTTTATTTTATTTATTTATTTTTTTTTTTTCTAGGTACATTTGTGCCTTTTCAAGTTGTTCAATCTCTTACCTGTTTCTGGGATAAAAAAAAAAAAAAAAAAAAAAAAAAAAGACTAAATTTAGTGCTTGTTAGCTGATATTGGATTGACAGTTGTGTGACCATCAAAGTTATAACATGGGCAGAAAAAGCTTATTCTTTGTTGGTATCTTTCAGCGTGCCTTGTTTTCCTTAGTGAAGGGCTGCTGTAAAGTCATCCTCAAACACTTTCCATACCTCTATATCTCTGACACTGGTTCTGTGCTGAGTGCCTGTGGTCTGCACAGGCAGCATTTGCCTGTGGGTTCACTCTAGCCAAATTGAGGCCACAAATTTCATTGCACAGCCATTCCTGATTCACTGACTCCTGGGTTCAAAACTGAGATGCAGGTAGCAAAGCATATCTGTCTCATAAACTCTTGAATAGACACTTTCCTGCTAGTATGACACCAATGATGAGAAAACAGCAAAAGAAAAAAACAAAACAAAACAAAACAAAAACCATCACAAGGCAGCATGCAGTTTGATCACCTCATCCTCCATGTCTAGATTGCAAATCTTCCCAAGAACAGCTACAAACATTGCTGTAACTGTCAGCTAATGCATAAGAAGAGATAACACACAGCTAAAATTATTCATGCTGATGTATTCTTCACAAGGTAAAAGGTAGAAATGTAAGCACAGAACACATTTTATGTAAAAACAAACAGCTTCCAGTGAATTCTAGAGTGCTTGAGAAAAGGAGGAAACTACCCTTGACCAGACCGCTGTACTGGGTTTCCACTAGCTAATTAAGCAGTATTGAAGCAATGAGCAGAACCTTCACAGGTCGTCATCTTGCAAAATTTGATTATCTGAGCATTCCTGTTGAAAATAGATACATATATATATGCCTAGGCAAATAGATAGATGGGGAAATGTTTAATGCATACCCAGGAAAGATTTAATATATTTTAAAATATATTTTTAACAAATTATTTATTTACTCTTAGATGCCACCACTACCTACGTGAGTCCAAGCATAATTATTTTTTGCAGAACTTGGGAGCAGATTAACAATAATGGTTCTTAAAAGTTAATCCTGTCTAACTTAAATAAATAACTTTCATGTAACCTTTAAGTAATTGGAAGTGTTCAGGAACAACAACAACAACAATAATAATAATAATTTTCTTGAACATTTTCCTTCTTTAAGACTGAAAATTGCACTGAATAGTACTGAGATGTTATAAAAATGACCTTTCTGTACTTTCAATAGAACAGACTGGAATATGAAGCACTATAGCAATATGAAGGCAGCTAAATGGTAAAACTTGTTTTTGTGAGTTACTGAAGTAAAAAATAAAATAGTTAAAAAGTATAAAGCTGAAAAAAAAAATCTCAGAATAGAATCAAATTGGTTTTACAGGTATTATGCTAAACAACTGAAAATAGCCATCTGCAAATGTTACATCTACATGTATTACTTTATAAATATATTTACATTTGTGCATTTATTTTTATGTATATTAATGTACAAACAATATTTTAGGTGTGGTTATAAATATATTAATGTATTCTTTGTGAAACTGTATGTGCATAAGCATATATATATGAATATATCTGTCTGTCTTTCCCTTCTTCATGTTAAAAAAATTATACTTCTTCCACTATTGCTTCTTCTAATTCCAGATTCTCTCCAGCATATGCTCCTGTCTACTGCCTGCATTGCCATTTATAAATAATAAGACAGAGGGATAGATTCTTTTTTAAAAAGATACCTAGGGATATCTAGAACATCTACGTTTATTTTGGTTTAATTTTTCATTTAAAAAAAAAAAAAATCATTAAAAATGATACTGTCCTCTAATTTTCTCCCTGTTCAGCACTGCCATTGTCAAGCTGTTGTCTTTGATACAGAATTCCTATGTGTAAGAGACTACAAACCTCTGGTGGTCTTTTTTTGTTTGGTTTGTTTTGTTCTGTTTTTTCTTTTGTTTGTTTGTTTGTTTGTTTTGTATTTTGTTGTTTTTAAAAAATAACATCTTGCTTTTAGTCAAAATAATGAGAGCAACCTCTCTTTTTAACCCTTATTTCTCTTTAAAAAAATCTACTCCTGAAGAAGAGCAAATACAAGTCCTTCACTGGGGAAACTGCGGTAGCTTACTCTGATTTGCATCAGTTGAAATTGTGGGGTGTAGAAATTACAGCAATAGTCTCCATACGGAATATACTGAATGGTGCTTTGACTGAGATAATGTAAGGAAGGTAATCGTC
This sequence comes from Phasianus colchicus, assembly GCF_987193195.1. Classification (NCBI taxonomy): domain Eukaryota; kingdom Metazoa; phylum Chordata; class Aves; order Galliformes; family Phasianidae; genus Phasianus; species Phasianus colchicus. Next base: position 86,938,200 of record NC_143476.1, on the reverse strand, counting down.
ATGTAAACAATAAGCTGATCTGCTCTTTTGTAAGTGTAGGCCTGTTTGCAATGTTGCAAAAAAAAAGGCTGTCTATTATTACAGAAATTATTTTTTCAAATAATTTTCTTTCTTATACAAAGTTAAAGAAATAAAGTAAGGAAGATACACTGTTCAGCAAAATATAATGGCACAAGACTCCAAAGTAACATCTGCTTAGGTTCAGCTATCTGAGTTTTGTGAGCTGTGATCTAATTTTGAATATTTTCAATAGTGATCATCTTTTGTATCTTCTTTATTATTATTATTGTTGTTGTTGTTGTTATGGACATATATGCATATGTTTTAGTGATAAAATACATAAATCTGACAGCAAATATTAAATAGTTTTTTTTGTATTAGTCTGAGCTTGGTGAAGTCATGCAGTTTGAGACTATCGCATTTGTGCAGCACAAAATCCATTGTTCCATCTTAACATTGTAAACAGACTTCCACAGTTGTATATGGGAGATTTTATATACATGATTTTGTGTATACTGATCATGATTAATCCATCCCAGCAATAAACATTGAATTTAAATGTTTGCAAATGTACACTTCCTCACTAGAGATTTGAAAGGTCCCAAAACCTCTTATGTGCAAAGATCCATGTGCAACAACACACACCATCACTGAATAGGACTGAAATTAATTTAAGCGACTCATAGAACTCAGTCTGGATTCTTTCACTGCTCTTTCATCAGTGTATAGTTCTGTAATTTATCTGCATTCAATTATGCCATACATTATTCACAGCACTGAAGAATCACTACATACATTTTTTTTAAAAAAAGCTCTTGCAAACCATGAAGCATAAAAAATATATTTTCTGAAATGTCATGGTTTTATGATTTTTGTTATCGGTATTTCATGTAAAAATTGGTATTTCACCATGAAAAAGCACTGAGAGCTAAAGAGTTAATGCTGCAGTTCCATGGACTGCCGATTTTCTTGGGTACCTGGTTCTCAGAAGAGAAGAAGAAGAAGAGGACTTTGTGTTCAGAGGGAAATAAAAACTTCTCACAAATCACAGGTTTTTCTCTTTTCTTGTTGCTCATATTGGCAGTGCATCCAATCGTCTCATCTTCATCTCTTGAGTAAGGTCTTTGGTTTTGGCTACTCTTTCTCATTGTATTTGATTTCTTAGCCTCAACTCCAATTTAATTGTATTATATTTTGTCCTTTTGCATTCCAGTATCATCATTTAAGTTAGTAAATTAACTTTCTGTTGCCGCTGTTCTGTTTTTAGATGCATCTCCTATCTCCCTGCCCTTCCCCCTTTTCCTCTTTTCCCTTTGTCAGGGTGTGGGCCCATGGGTCCCCTGCCCCATTAGTCACAGACTGTGTGGAACCAGCCTGTGGAACCATTGACAGCCCTCCCCCTCCCTCTCCTTCTTTGGGCCTATGGGTCTGTGGGTCTGCTGTTCCCCTGTTATGGACACAGATAGGTCTAGAGATAACTCCATGACATGAAATTACATCATTTATGAAAATGGTTATCTTTGTGATCTCATGCTGGATAATTAAGATGGGTACAAAAATCATGGGAAAGATGGAAAGAAGATAGGAATTAAATTTTATTGATTTTGTTTGTTTGTTTGCTTTTGCCCTTCACATAAATCAGTTTTAGGTCAAACAGTCCTATTGGTCCAAGCTTTTCTAACTTCCTCTCCACACTGACTAGATTTCCATCAACTGGAAAACAACAGAACAAATATGTTCATTACATAAAGGAGGGCCAAATTAATTTTTCCAATGGTCCACTTAAAAAGAGCCTTCTGTATACGAAATACCAGTCCAGATTCTAAGATATCCTTCCTGAGTTCTATATGAAGACTCTACTTCAAAGTAGCAAATGTTCTTATGTATTTTCTGAAAGAGAAACTTGGAATCACAGAAACAGAGTTAAAGAATCATAAAGGTTGGAAGACCTTTTAGATCATCCAGTCCAACCATGCACCATCCAGTATTTTCCACTAAGCCATGTCCCTCACCACAACATCTAAACAGTTCTTGAACACTTCCAGGAGCTTCACATTTCAGTGCCTGACCGCTCTTTCAGATAATACATTTTTCTTAGTGTCCAGCCTAAAGTAAGCAGTATCTCTTGTTCTTCACAGAAAACAGACACTTTTAACTGACTTAAACAACTTTAACTTATTTATTTGTTTGTTTGTTTGTTTAATGGCCAATATGAGATTAAAAGTATTTATCAGTCCCGGTTTGAGCACAGCTAAGAACAAATGAAATACTTCTGTAATGTGTTATCAATATATGGATACAAACAGTTATCATATTAAACAAGATTACTGAATGAGAAACCTATGTATCCCTTTATCTTTGATGTCTTGAGTCTCAATAAAAATCTAATCACATCCATTATATATATAACACATCAACTCCTATTTACAAGGACACTTATACATTAATCTTGTTCTATGATAAAGTGATTCCCAAGAATATCATCCTTTTAAATATATAATCTGTAATGGGTAGCTCAGCTCAGTTTACAGCTGATGTTTAATTAGGAGCTTGCAGTTGCAATAAACTTTTTTTTTTACTTTTTTTTTTTTTTTTTGTGTGTGTGTTAATTGCACTCAGCCAAGGTACAGTATAATGAAACGTAAGTTGTAAGTGACCCAAGCTAAATGGAAGCACTGAAGTAGATAATGTGGCAATATATCAAGTAAAATATACTGATTCTGCAGTCAGTTCATGCCCTAATGGCAGAAAAAGAGTTTGAAAACCACTTTAACCATAAGTATTGTGTTTATGTATTATTCACAGTAGCAAATTGCAAAATACCACATTTCATTTTCTGTTATAAGATTTTATTTTGATTAGTAACCTAAGTAGCAATTAAGAAGGGACAAAAGAGTATGTATTTGTATTTTTATTTTTAAAGTGTAAATATGAAAACCAGTACTGTTGCTTACTAAAATTTCACATTAACATTAATAACACCCTACTGATCAGAGATAAAATCAGTAAATAAAATACCCCAATATATTCACCTTATGAAGTGATGTGGGTTTTGTTTATTGTGGAAATGAGATTTTTTTGTTAGCACAAAGTAAATAAGGTAAATATTTCAACTGCCCAATTTTGTTATTGATGTTATCAGCTGTGTTTGTTCATTTGTTTTCCACTACTTGGAAGAAGAAATGAAAAGAAGTAGCCATAATCTCTGTATATTCGTATTAGATGTCACCAATTACCTGCTGCTTCCTGATCAGCTTACTAAATTCTAGTTTACATTCCTTAAACAATATACACCACAAAGTAAGATTGGCTTTAGGACATAATTCTTTCAGCAGATAATAGTGACAAAGAATTAAAGATGTTCCCAACTTTATTTGGATTATCAGTTACCTGCTCTCCTTAATTTAACATGTTAGTAGATATTCCATGCCAAAGCAAGGAATCAACTCAGTGGGCAAGGGCAGTCCCTGTCAGGGAGCAGCTGCCAGGTGCCATTAGTGGGCAATGAGCAGCAAGGCCACCTCCCATACCTACAAATGCAGCTCCTAGAGAGTGTTGCAGCCCAAGACCATGGTGAACAGGATGGGCAAACAGGGGGTGGCATGTCAGAAGGGAATGGTGCATTCATTTTGCACAGGGCATTTGAGCAGGGTGTGATGTTGTTCTTACAGGGGGCTGCAAGGGGATAGCTCTCTAACCAATGCTCTGAACCTGGTGTGACAGACAGGCTGAGGCAGAAGCACATATGGGGGGGGCTACAACTCGTCTGACTCATGCAGCCAGATGGACCTGCTAAGGAGTAGGACAGCTACCCAGACCTTCAGCCATAGGGAGATCCAGAATCTGGAGGTAAACAGAGGGACTGATTTAAGGAGAGGTGTCATGAGGAATGCCCAAGTAGATGATAATTTTGAACAGCTGATAAAGCTGCAAGAGGAAGTTGCCAGGCTGAGATTTGGTAGTCTCAGAGAGAGATTGAAGCCTGGTATCATGCAGTGACAGAGAAGTCAGGGAGCCCAATCTTGGGGCCCAGTCAGGGGAGGAAGATAAGCAGACAGTGCACCTGACTGAGTGGGTATGTAATGAAAAAGACTATGGGTTTTATGAAATAGTAGACACCTTCATCTCAATGTGGATGTTGGATGGGATGTAACTGACAAGGCAGCAATCTGGCTGGTCTCATCACAATGACTTTAAATGACAGATGCTAGGGGAAGGGACTGCACTGCTGAATGACAGAGAGCTGGGAAACACTGCCAGCTAGGAAACAGCAGGGAAGAACATTGGATTTGTTAGGTTTGTTGTAGGACTCCTCTAGAAAGATAATGCATCTGAAATCTCATCAGAAGTACCTCTATACCAGTGCACAAGGCGTGAAAAATAAGCAGGAGAATTTGGAAACCATGGTACGCTTTTAAAATGACATTCTTATTGCTACCACAGAAACATGGTGGGATAACTTTTACAACTGGAATACTACCATTGATGGCTATAAACCTTTTAGAAGGGGTAGATGAGGTATGAGGGATGGGGGAGTTTTACTCCATGTTAAAATCTGAATAGTCTCAACGGACCTCCCTTTAAAAAACAGTAAGAAACATTTCAAGAGCCTGTGTATTAAGACTGAGGACAGGACTAATAAAGGACAGCTGGTGGTCTTCTACAGGCTACTTGATCAAGGGGAGCCTGTTGCTTCAGCTGCAAGAAGTGTTGCAATCACAGGCTTTCATTCTGGTGCAAGATATCAATTTCCCAAGATATCTGCTGGGAAAACAACATAGAATCTTGGAATCATAGAATCCTTAGATATGGAAGGGACTCCTGAAGGCCATATATTCTGTTACCACCGGCAACCACCATGACCGGGGCTACACCGTCAGGGGGCTAGTGATCTGCATTTGCTAGGGCCATAGCAACACTGACACCAATATGATGGAGAAGCAAATGGCATTTATTAAGGCACTACCCCTTAAATATACACATCCCACTTTGTCTACGCCCCCCAAGCATGTGTCATACGTCAATCACAGAGCAGAGGAGGTCCTATTGCATTACAACCCGATACCTCATTAATGCCTACTACATCTCTCCCTCCCCATGCTCAGTAAAGCCTTGCCCCGTTACATTGCGATTGCAACCCGCGGCCCTCACAAACTCTCATGCAATCTGTGATATTCCATTCGTTGATCAAAAATCTTCTCCATCATTTGTTGCAGACAATTTTGTAAACATCCCATAAGGCATAGAAGGCAGATAAAGGCACGTACAAAAATTATAAACCCTACCGCAAGAACCTTAAGTAATTGTTTTAGCCATGAGCCTATCCCCCCAAACAGTCCGTCCAGCCAATTTCCAAGGGGATCACTCTCTTTTTTAATCTTCTGTGTATGTTCTTGCATCCACTGTAGCTGTTTATGTATTGACACGCTATGATCACTGAGGTTAAAGCAGCACATTCCTTCAACGTCCTCACATCACATCACATATCTTTGAGCCAACAGCAAGAAGTCAGTAGCCGCTCTATTTTCTAACAATGCATAGCGAACACTATTAAGATCTTCAGGCACTGCATTTAGCACAAAAGTTGTCATATTGGCTTGTTTTGCAGACCAACATGCCAGTCTTTCTATTTGGGTTAAAGCTGCTGCTGCTGAAACATGAGGCGCGAAGAATGAAGCGAAGATGCATGCTGTGATGCTCCACAACTTAACTTCATCATTACATTCAGGTTCCAGACTTATATCGCGGCGACACCTATTAGGATGTAAGCTATGAGACTGTCATGGTTTTGGTTTTTGCTTATTTGATTTTCAATATTCCACATCAAAACATCATGTACTGGAAGTATTAATGCTCTAATTCTACGTACCTATCCCTATACATTACGGAAGTCACGGGATCTGACCCTTCCGGGGGGGGCGGTCTCTTACTGCCTGGCAGTGGGTGCTGGAGGGTGCTTTCCTAGCCGTTCCAAGCTTTTTCAGGTTTGACTCGGTCTCGGGAACTCTCTCTCATATCTTATTTGATTTATTAGTCTCAATTTCAATTAGATTGTATTATATTGTATTATTTTGCATTCCGATATCATAGTTAGTAAAATAAGTTTACCTCCATAGATTGTTGCCGCTGTTTTTTTCCTTTTCCCCCTACCTTCCCATTTTGTGGGCCCAGGCGGGGGGTGGGGAGGGCAGGGGCCTACTGCCCCCTGTCACGGGCATAAACTGATCTAGTTAATTCCGTGACAGATTTTGGTGGAGAATGCGGGCATAGCTGCCTTTTGTTTTTTTGGTTTTTGCTTTTTGGCTCTTAGAACGAATCTCGCTCTCTGCTCTTAGAGAGCTTCGTTAGGGAGCATTATCAGTAGTTCAGGTTTTTGTGCTGGAAAACTTGACCTTGAAAGACCAGGCGTACTGCCAGTATTCTGGGATATTTGTAAACTTTGAGCACTGCTTAGTCTGAGTAGTGCCTTTTTTTTTCCTTCCCCCCCCCCCCTCTTGTTAGTTTCAATTCATTAACCCTTTTTGAGCAGAAACCAGCGATGAACCCACTCTTTTTCGTGGGAGCGCTGAGTAGGGGATTAAAAACTATGGTGTTTCTCGTGACCTACTGGCCAATCATCAATGTCATCTTTACTTGTTGTGGAATGGTGTACGTATATAACTACATAAAGGCACTGATGGAGACGCCTGTATGGTACCTATCTTGGTACCTATATGCAATGTTTAATATGAATTTTGACATTTGCATCCCGGATGGAATGGCTAATTTCACAAGCAACTACATCCCAGATGGAATAGCTAATTTTACAAACCACACGATGTTCGAACCAGTTTCCAGGTTTTCCTTTTGGTTTATCAGACGTTTTTCCAATGCTGACTTAACTCTCATGCTTGTGGTCGTAATATCACTCTCCCTGAATGTAGTCCTATACAGGAATAGTAAGCAGGAGTCTCCTCCAGAACTAGAGAATGCTGACTGGCAGGGAATATGGAGAGGTTTAGGAAAAATCTTAGAAGCATGGGGACCCGCAATGTCATGGGATTTCACTCTTGAGCACCTGTGGGATCCCCAGAAACTTAGCCAGTATTTGGAACAGGGGCAGTGCGGCTTAGGTAAATCTAAGGAGGTACAACTTATTTGGGGTTTGGCTTGTGCTTACCGTGCCATATATAATACTGTTTTGGAGAGAGAGAGTTTCCGAGCTGAGATTCAAGCCAAAGGGGAAGTCAAATCTGATCAATTACAGGAGACACCAGTAACAATATCAGTTGCCCCTGTGGAGGGCAAGAAATGGAAACGAGTGTCCTCGCGTCTAGAACGGAATAAAGAAGAAGAGGAGGAGGAGGAGGTGGAGGAAGATCCAGGTGAGGGGCCCTCCTCGAAACCACCAACATCAAGAAAGGCAAAAGGAAAAACTAAGAGACATGCAGAAGAGAGTGATGAAGAGGAAGTTTCTATTACTACTCGTCGGCCTCTGAAGATGACTGAAATCCAAGGCTCAAGAAAGGAATTTATACGGCGCCCAAATGAAACTATCGTTTCCTGGCTAGTTCGCTGTTGGGACGACGGGGCCAGTAGCTTGTCTCTAGATGGTAACGAAGCTCGCCAACTAGGAGCCATTGCCAGAGATCCAGCTATTGACAGAGGAATTAGTCGATGTCTGGATGGGGCTGCCTCCCTCTGGGAACGAGTATTAACAGCTGTGAAGGAAAGGTACCCCTTCAAAAGCGGCTTGAAGCCTGTGACGAAAAGATGGGATACAGTTGAACAGGGTATCCAGTATTTGAGGGAAATAGCCGTGGTGGAAATGTTGTATGACCCGAACTGTGTTTTTAACGACCCACAAGGCCATGACCCTGAGAGAGTGAGAACAACGCGTGAAATGTGGCAGCAACTCACATCAACAGCACCAGCCAGATACGCCTCTGCACTATTGGCCGCATCGGACAGATACCAGGACCAACAGAGAAGCCCCTTAGTTTATGAATTGATTCTTATGCTCCAAAGCTATGAACAACAGCTACCCCCAACTCGCGCCGCCATCGCCGCCATCTCACAAATGACGGAGCAACTGAATAAAGTCCAAGAGCAAGTGTCTTCACTGATGAATCGTGACAAACCTGTAGAAGTATCAGAAACGCTTGATGAAGATCAGAATAGTCAAAAGAGTCTACTGAAGGAGATGAAGGAAATGATGGAACAAATGTGGATCCAACTAACTAAAGATGATGAACCCTCCTTCTCAGGTGCAAAATCAAAAATCTCAGCTGTTAGAGGCAAACGCTCTCCAGCTCCAGGAAGGAATCCTACATCGCGACTTGCCTTGTGGCGTTACTTACGTGACCATGGAGAAGACATGAGGAAGTGGCACGACCAAGCTACTCATGTACTACGAGCACGGGTGAGAGAATTACAAGGCAGATCAACCGCCAGTGCAGTTGCTCCGGTTACCACAGGTAATGAATAGAGGGGCCCTGCCCTCAGTCAGGGGGGGGAAAGGGATAATAGAGTTTATTGGACTGTGTGGATCCGATGGCCTGGCACATCAGAACCACTGAAATATAAGGCATTGGTGGATACCGGTGCACAGTGCACTCTGATGCCCTCGACTTATGAAGGGACAGAATCAATCCATATTTCTGGAGTGACTGGGGGCTCTCAAGAATTGACTGTGTTGGAGGCCGAGATAAGCCTCACTGGTAGGAACTGGCAAAAGCACCCTATTGTGACTGGTCCAGGGGCTCCATGTATACTTGGTATTGATTACCTCAGAAGGGGGCATTTCAAGGATCCTAAGGGGTATCGATGGGCCTTTGGAATAGCTGCTGTAGACACAAACAACATTAAGCAGCTGTCTGTTTTGCCTGGCCTGTCAGAAGATCCGTCTGTTGTGGGGTTGCTACAAGTAAAAGAGCAACAGGTACCAATTGCTACAAAAATGGTGCACAGACGGCAGTACCGCACCAACAGGGATTCCTTGCTCCCCATTCATAAGTTGATTCGTCAACTAGAGAGTCAGGGAGTGATCAGCAAAACTCACTCGCCTTTTAACAGCCCCATATGGCCAGTGCGTAAAGCCAGTGGAGAATGGAGGCTGACGGTGGACTATCGTGGCCTGAATGAGGTCACACCCCCACTGAGTGCTGCTGTGCCGGACATGTTAGAACTCCAGTATGAACTGGAATCAAAAGCAGCCAAATGGTATGCCACCATTGACATTGCTAATGCCTTTTTCTCCATTCCTTTGGCCAAAGAATGTAGGCCACAATTCGCTTTCACCTGGAGGGGTGTTCAGTATACTTGGAACCGTTTGCCCCAGGGGTGGAAACACAGCCCAACCATTTGCCACGGGTTGATCCAAACTGCATTAGAACAGGGCAGTGCCCCTGAGCACTTGCAGTACATTGATGATATCGTTGTGTGGGGCGATACAGCAGAAGAAGTCTTCACAAAAGGAGAGCGAATAATCCAGATTCTTCTGCGTGCTGGTTTTGCTGTTAAGCGGAGCAAAGTGAAAGGACCTGCTCAGGAGATTCAGTTCCTAGGTATAAAGTGGCAAGATGGCCGTCGTCACATCCCGACAGATGTGATCAACAAAATCACCGCTATGTCTCCACCCACTAGTAAGAAAGAGACACAATCTTTTTTGGGTGTAGTGGGCTTTTGGAGAATGCATGTTCCAAACTATAGCTTCATTGTAAGCCCCCTTTATCATGTGACGCGAATGAAGAATGAGTTTACATGGGGCCCTGAGCAGCAGCAGGCTTTTGAACAGATTAAACAGGAGATAGCCCGTGCCGTGGCCTTAGGGCCAGTACGGACAGGGCAGGATATAAAGAACATCCTCTACACTGCTGCTGGAGAGAAAGGTCCCACTTGGAGCTTGTGGCAGAGAGCCTCAGGAGAGACCCGAGGCCGACCCCTGGGATTCTGGAGTCGGGCCTACAAGGGGTCAGAAGAGGGCTACACTCCAACTGAAAAGGAGATCTTAGCCGCATATGAGGGGGTTCGGGCTGCTTCTGAAGTGATCGGTACTGAAACACAGCTCCTTCTGGCACCTCGACTACCAGTGCTGAACTGGATGTTTAAAGGAAAGGTTCCCCCCACCCATCACGCAACTGATGCCACTTGGAGTAAGTGGATTGCGTTGATTACGCAACGAGCGCGGATGGGGAACCTCAGCCGTCCAGGAATCCTAGAGGTCATCATGGACTGGCCTGAAGGTAAAAAGTTTGGAACACCAGCAGAAGAAGTATCACGAGCTAAAGAGGCCCCACCATACAACGAATTACCAGAAAATGAAAGAAAGTATGCCCTGTTCACTGATGGATCATGTCGTATTGTGGGAAAGCATCGCAGATGGAAATCTGCTGTGTGGAGCCCCACACGACAAGTTGCAGAGGCCACTGAAGGGAAAGGAGAATCAAGCCAATTTGCAGAGGTAAAGGCTGTCCAACTGGCCTTGGATGTGGCTGAACGGGAGAGGTGGCCAATGCTTTATCTTTACACTGACTCATGGATGGTGGCAAATGCTTTGTGGGGGTGGTTACAGCAGTGGGAGCAAAATAACTGGCAAAGAAGGGGTAAACCTATTTGGGCTGCTGAACTGTGGAAAGATATTGCTGCCTGAATAAAGAATATGGTCGTGAAGGTTCGCCATGTAGATGCTCATGTGCCCAAGAGACGGGCTACTGAAGAACAGCAAAATAACCACCAGGTGGACCGAGCTGCCAAAATTGAGGTGGCTCAGATAGACCTGGACTGGCAGAACAAGGGTGAATTATTTCTAGCTCGGTGGGCTCATGAGACCTCGGGCCATCAGGGGAGAGATGCAACATATAAGTGGGCTAGAGACCGAGGGGTGGACTTAACTGTGGATGCTATTGCACAGGTTATTCATGACTGTGAAACATGTGCTATAATCAAACAAGCCAAGTAGATGAAACCACTCTGGGAGGAAGGGCGATGGCAAAAGTATAAATATGGGGAGGCATGGCAGGTTGATTATATCACCTTGCCACGATCCCGCAGTAGTAAGTGTTATGTGCTTACCATGGTAGAGGCAACCACTGGGTGGCTTGAAACATATGCAGTACCCCATGCTACCGCCCGAAATACCATATTAGGTCTTGAGAAACAAGTCCTTTGGCGACATGGCACCCCAGAAAGAATTGAGTCAGATAATGGGACTCATTTCAAAAATTCTCTTGTAAATACTTGGGCCAAAGATCATGGCATTGAGTGGATTTACCATATTCCCTACCATGCACCAGCCTCTGGTAAAATCGAACGATACAATGGGTTGTTAAAAACAATGCTGAAAGCAATGGGTGGCGGAACATTTAAGCACTGGGAGAAGCATTTGGCAGAAGCCACCTGGTTAGTCAATACCAGAGGATCTATCAATCGTGATGGTCCTACCCAATCCAGCTCTCTACATACCGTAGAGGGAGATAAGGTCCCTGTTGTACATGTAAAGAGCATGTTGGGAAAAACAGTTTGGGTTCTTCCAGCTTCTGGAAAGGGCAAACCTCTCCGCGGTACTGTTTTTGCCCAGGGACCTGGATCTACTTGGTGGGTAATGCAGGAAAATGGGGATGTTCAATGTGTACCACAAGGAAATTTGATGCTGGGGGAGTGCAGACAGTAATTCCATGTATATGTGTATATATATATATATATATATATATATTAAGCGTGATGTAGTGATGTAGAATAAGGGGTGGAATGTCATGGTTTTGGTTTTTGCTTATTTGATTTTCAATATTCCATATCAAAACATCATGTACTGGAAGTATTAATGCTCTAATTCTACGTACCTATCCCTATACATTACGGAAGTCACGGGATCTGACCCTTCCGGGGGGGGCGGTCTCTTACTGCCTGGCAGTGGGTGCTGGAGGGTGCTTTCCTAGCCGTTCCAAGCTTTTTCAGGTTTGACTCGGTCTCGGGAACTCTCTCTCATATCTTATTTGATTTATTAGTCTCAATTTCAATTAGATTGTATTATATTGTATTATTTTGCATTCCGATATCATAGTTAGTAAAATAAGTTTACCTCCATAGATTGTTGCCGCTGTTTTTTTCCTTTTCCCCCTACCTTCCCATTTTGTGGGCCCAGGCGGGGGGTGGGGAGGGCAGGGGCCTACTGCCCCCTGTCACGGGCATAAACTGATCTAGTTAATTCCGTGACAGAGACACACTGAGCCAGCCAGTATGATTTGAAGCAAGCATTGTTAGCTTCCCTAAGTAACACAGATCACAAAGGGGGTTCTTTGGGATACCCTGCCAGGCTCTATCTCCACAAATTAGGAATATTCCCGGAGGCAGCGCCTTAGCAGTCCGATTATTCTACAATTTCTCTCTGCTATCTGCTCTGAAGGTAAACCCATATGCGTAGTGATTCCACTGCACTGTGCAATTACCACCACAGCCCAAACAAGTGGTTCCATTAGGGAATCCTTCCGACCATTCCCCCTCATTTGACCCTTGGCACCAATCAGACCAATTTGCTTTGAAATAATGAGTCCAATTTCACGTGAACCCGCAGTATGGGCCGCTTATCGAAAAACTCTCCATATCTCGGGCTTACTACTGTCCAGGACTCGTTGACATAGGGGTGAGGTAAGTCCCACCTTGTTATAAAATCTTGTAACTCTGCTTCCACCCCACCGGTCCCATTAAAATTCCCATCCATCTTGTAACAGACGGTTATGTTACCTTCTTTGCGGCATGTGGAACCAAAGATGACACACATATGTGTACCACCTTCTGACCCATTTTTGATCATCTGGGACCCTAAAATGTCCAATTCTTGAAGGTTCCATGGAAAGATATGGTTTAATGATTGAATCAGGCACGCCGCTTGAGCAGCCACATCCATATCGTTTCTACACACAGTGTGATTAACCATGTAACCCACCAAACAGGTAGTTAAGGAGAGGTAGCGGACTAGAGGCTAAGACAAAAACCTGTTTGTCTCATAAGGTTCGCCCATATGACCCAAACATTACGTGGCTGTTGCAGGAGGTGCACTTCCTCCCCCCTCTTTGCCATAAACATCAGTAACATCAAAAATGTCCGGAATGCAGGCATGAGGTTCCTCTTGATGAGTGGTTCCTGGTCCCGTCGTCCATCTCCTGGTTGTCCTGGCATTGCCTTCGGTTTGCCACTGAAGAATTTCTGCAGAAAAACTCACACCTTGACTCAAGTTTTGTGAATGCCATCATCATGCGTCTTGCTCACATCTGGTTTTATTTTTCGCGACAGGACCCACAATATTTTCCCGGATTCATTATGTTTAACTGCTGCATACCCCCTTCCCCAAACCAAAATCATCCAGCCCACTTCCCATTCCCCACTGTTAATGCCACGGTATGCATGGGGCATCACTGTGAAATAGAGGGGTCAAAGACGTGCGGGTTAACTGCGCTGGCCCTATCAGAAGAGGCGGGGAGGGGCCCTGGGCCTGTGGCACCCTCCCATTCTCATTTCCCTGCTGGTAAGACTCCTCCCCCATCACCTGGGTGCTTGGGCACTGGCGTGCCATATGCCCACATCCCCCCCATACTCGACAAACAACCCTTGACAACCCCTTCCTACAGTCAGGAGGCCTTGACTGGCCTTCCCCAGAGGGATATTGTGCTCTAATGTGGCCCTGTTGGCCGCATCAAAAACACGGCCCGCGTTGCTGCAGAGATCTTTGTTGTCGCAGGCCAACAACTGTGACTATCGCTGCAGGTAGTCCTTCATTAGTTAAAGGTGCCACCTTGAGTTTATCTAAGACATACTGGATAATTTCACCTGGGGTGTTGAGCATTCCCAGGGTGGCCTGCAACAATGACTTAATGTTATCATGCGATTTCTGTTACAGACAATCAATGATCACCAGCCCTTGAGCTGATCTCGGGAGATCAGACCCCTCTACAGCGGCTAAAAGACTATATGCAAAGTTTTGAAAAGATTCATTCGGGCCTTGGGTAATATCTGTCCATGGAACAGGTGGCTCGGCCTTACACGCAAGTTTTTTGAACGCCTCCAGCATTGCATCGGTGGCTGCTATGAGTTCCCCTGGCCTTAGTTTCGCTAATCGGCCCTGAGGTTAGGCCATTCCCTCAGCCTTTCCAGAGAGTCGCAGGATGCTGGTCCCATGCAGAGGGTGGTTCGGGTCGACCTCCACCACCCCGGTGTATCCCCTCAATTCTGTCATCCAGTCTGTTGCCCACAATGTATATTGGACCAGCTTAAGCACCATACGCATTAGGTTTGTGGTGTCATGAGGAAGGAGAGGTCCCAGTGCGGTCAAAGCCTATAGTGCATTTAGCATCAGGGACGATTTTAGGCCTTTTTTATCCACAAGTTCCATCAGGCGTGTAGCACCTTTGGGATCAAGCGGGACCCATTCAGGGCCATGATCACTCACAATCACCAGGAATGCTTCTGGGACTATACCCTTCCCCAGTGCCTCAAATCTTATTCGGTTCCAGTCCGTCATAGAGCCCTTCCTTTTCCTCCCAGGACTAACTTCCCCTTCATCTGTTGAGCTGTTGCTTGAGATATCGCCCTTGGGTGTAACTAGAGACAGCAGGCCCCACCCCTTGTCCGCATTGCTCAAGCCTTTTGTCTGGTCCCCCCCTGTGCGGGCGGGAAGCTGATCCCGCCCTTGTGGGTCATGCCCTCCTCCGCCCCCTTGAGCCAGGGTGCACGGATGCAATTCAGACAAAGGAAACAACGTTCCACCCAACCGGTCTGGGTATGGCGGTGGGGGGTGAGTCAGTGAGCATCCGCCATTTCATTGTCTGTCTTCTTTCGGACTGAGTGCTGTCGGTTCAGCTGGCACCATCTTGCCAACAGGCGTTGGCAGCTCCATCTCCCCTTGGTCCCTGCAAACAACAACCGCTCCTGAGCCCCCACCGGAACCCCCCGGGTCCGGTGTCCCACCCCCATCGCCTAAACCCGAAAGCGGCTGAACCTCCGCCAGTACCTTTCCTTCCTCTCTGGCCGCTTTCAACACCCCTAGTATCAGACCCCAAGTTTTTAGCTCAGACCTGCCCTTCTGAGCGCTCATAACATGTTGCGTGAGCGCGGAAGTGAGATCATCCCATCTCTGGTGATCAAGAATCTCCCGGGGGGCCTTAACCTCCCCTTCCCGCTCTAACCTGGAAATAACTGCAGTGACCTTCTTCTTAGAAGGAACGTTCTTGCCACAGTAATCCTTGCACAGCTGGAGTATTACCTTAATTACTGGTTCCATGATTCAGACCTCAGCTCAGCGCCACCACCCTGCCGTTCCGCTGACTACGAATTGTGGCACAGCACCCATACCGCGCTGGTTCTCAATCGATGACAGCCCAGACCATGCTGCCTTCTGCCGACTATGGGCCCTGGTGCCAGCGCCAACATCACACTGCTAATTGACAGAAAATAAGGGGTGACGGTTTGGTTCGCCTCACATGGGGCACCAGTTGTTACCATCAGCAATCACCATGACTGGGGCTGCACTGTTGGGAGGCTAGTGATCTGCATTTGCTAGGGCCATAGCAACACTGACACCAATATGATGGAGAAACAAATGGCATTTATTAAGGCACTAGAACCCCTTAAATATACTCAACCCACTTTGTCTATGCCCCTCAAGCATGCGTCATACATCAGTCACAAAGCAGGGGAGATCCTATCGTGTTACAACCCGATACCCTGTTAACGCCTAGTACAATATTCCAACTCACCTGCAATGAACCCTGCAATGAACAGGGACATCCACAGCTAGATGAGGTTGCCCAAGGCCTTATATAACCTCACTGTGGAAGTCTTCATGGACAGGTCACTGGGCAACCTGTTCCAGTGCCTCAACATCCTCACTACAGAAGAGTTTTTCCCTTTATCTAACCTAAATCTACCCTCTTTGAGCTTGAAACTAGTTCCCCATGTTTTGGACCTGATATTCACCAGTGTGGAAGAGATTGTTCAAGACTTTAAGATAGAGGTAGCCTGGGCTGCAGTGACCATGCCCTGATTGAGTTCATGATCTTGAGGAATGTAGGCTTGGCAAAGAGTAGAGACAGCACCTTGAATTTCAGGGTGAACTTCAGTTCTGAGTGAACTTCAGATTAGCAAACTTCAGGTTGTTTAAGGAAGTGCTGGATGAGATCTGGGAAGCTATCCTTGGAGATAAGGGAGTGCAGCAAAGCTAGCTACTTTTTAACAATCCTTTTCTGAGAGTGCATGAGCTGTCCATCCCTCAGAACAGGATAGTAGGCAGAAAAAGCACAAAACTGCCATGTCTTGTCAAGGACTTGCTGGTCAAACTGAGGGAAAAGAAGAACATGTAGAGGCAGTGGAAACAAGGGTGCATCACCTAGGAAGAATATAATACTGTCTGGACATGAAGAGATGCAATCAGGAAAGCCAAAGCACAGATGGAACTGAATTTGGCAAGCAATATTCAAAACATCAAGAAAGGGTCCTATAGGTATTTTAATCAGGAGAGACAGGGCAAAGACTATGTACCCCCTCTGAAAAATGAGAAAAGAATACTGGCTACAACAGGAGAAGGTTGAGGTAGTCAGTGAGTTCTTTGCTTCAGTCTTCACTGACAGTCAACATTATCATATTTCCCACATCCCTGAGCTTCACTTCCCTGAATCTCTTGATGACAACTGGAAAAGCAAATTGCTTTCCCATAAGGGCAGAAGTCTGAGATCACTTCCTGAGTCTGAATGCTTGCAAGTCTATGGAGCCAGATAATATGTATATCCCGGGGTCCTAAGGGAGATGGCTGATGTGGTCGTTGAGCCACTCTCCATCTTATTTGAAAAGTTGTTATTGTCAGGTGAAGTCTCCAGTTACTGGCTACAGGAAAAAATCACTCCTATTTATAAAAATGGGAGGAAGGAGGACTGTACGAGCAACAGGCTAGTGAACCTCAACTCTGTGCCAGGGAAGTTCATGGAACAGATTGTCCCCAAAGACAAGTTAAAGCATATAGAGGATGAGCAGGTGATCTGAGACAGCCATCATGGCTTCAGTGATGATCAGATGGCTGGAGTACCCATCCTATGTAGATAGGCAGAAAGAGGTGAGCTTATCCAGTCTGGAAAAGAGAAGACTGTGAGGACACCTCATTGTGACCTTCCACTATTTAAAGAGAGATTATAGACAGAACAGAGATCAACTTCTTGCAAGGGTGATATGCCAAGGGACAATGATTTCAAACTAAAGAAGGGAATCTCCTCTATGTCTTAGCATGCAAATTTCCCCATCTCTACTTTTCACCAGCTGTTCCTATTGTGAAAGGATTTACTGTAACAGAACTAACATAAGCCTTCCATGATGGACTGCTGACATTACAAGTCCTTACTGGACAATTTCTTAGACTGCAGGATCCTGAGATGCAGGATCTATTCTGTTAAACCACAAGGAATAATGTTATCTTAAGTCATCATTCTTCCTGAATGCTTCTCACTTTCTATATTATATAGACTTGGGATTGCTTTCTTAGTGAGCATTTAAAGATTTTACTGTAAGGAGAATGTCTGCAACAAAGCAGGGTAAAAGAACTTTAAAGAAAGAGCTTCCACATAGAGACTGACATGATGGTGGTCTCATGTGAGTTTCTGCTCAGTTTTCTCATTTCTAACCCCACCATTTTTTATTTATTTATTTATTTATTTATTTGTACACGCTGCTTTCTTTAGCAATGGCAAACTACCTAGCATTTAAACTGGACTTTTCCTTACATTTAACGGGCTGTATACCAAGCTTCAGTTAAGGAGTACAGATGAATAAAAAACTTTTTTTTTTTTTGGTCAGTGCTACAAATGAAAAAATCTATATATATATATAATATAGTAATTAGTAATCTCATATTAATCAATGTTTCAGTGTTGTGGACTAGTAGTCTCTGTAGTTGTATGGTTCATTCCATGCCAAATAAGCGATAAAGCTAATATCTCTTTCTATATTATGCCACTAATTTTATGTGTTATGCCATTACCCAGAGCTCCTGCTCTGAATTATAGTCAAGAAAAATATCCAATATGGTCTTTTTTGTATCTTTTTTTTTTTTTTTTTTTTTTTTTTTACAACATATTGCTACATTAACTGACCATTAGCAAAATGAATACACTGTGGATGACATAAAGAATATTCAACTGCTTTCCATGTGGTTTACGTTAACTCAGTTAAGAATATAAGACAAGTTGTGTTAACATGCATATGAATATATCACTATTAAGGATGAGCCATATGCTTATGGTTTGTAGTTTATAAATAACACACACACACACACACCAAAAAAAAAAAAAAAAAAAAAAGCTTGGGTTTTTGGATAGCTTCAAATATTTCAAGTATTTTACAGAGGTTGCTCTGACAGTAGTGTTTCCTATTTATTTCCATGGAAACTATAGCAGAAACAAAAACACAGTAACACTATTAAATTCTCAGCTACAAAATACTATTTTTCAACATAATTACCACCTTTAGCTATGTATTTTTTGACAGCAGTTAACAGAACTTTCATGCTGCACTCATAAGAAATTGCATGGCTATCCAGAACATGGCTTGTGTTTCACATCACTGAACTGCACCATTCACCACATCACCATGCTAACCTTCACTATTTGGTCCCCTAAATGTTTAGCAAGCATACCTCTAACTGGCATACTTCGGATATCTGTTTCTGATGCTGTGGGCCAACATAATAAAAGAGGAGGCATTATTTTCAGAGCTACCCACAGATATCTGTTTGGTTTGGGGTGAATAGGGAGGAAAAGCTGATAAAAAATCTTGTTTAAATTACTCAATTCTGTTCTGTATCTCTTTAGTTAAGTAGCCATTTAATGACGTAACTTTGCAATACCTGGAGATTTGTTTTGGATCAATTATGTTGACACTAGTATGTTCCTCTTACCACAATTACTTCAGTAAGTGTTAATGCAATGATTAAATGTCCAGTTCACATATTAAAATAATAATAATTTTTGGTTTATTTTTTATTTATTTTTTTCTCTTAGCAAAGCTTTATCTCCTGTGCTGGATCAGGAAAATATGCAGAAATCTCCTAAATTCCTTCTGTGCACCCAACATACTATGATGCTTATCTGATGTGCATGTACCAATCACCATTTCATGCAGTGTGGGGAATAAGCAAGGTGACTTAGAGATGTTTTTGTGCTGTGATTTTATTGGGATTATGGAGATCTGGTGGCTACGAGTATTGGAAAGGAAAGATACAGGCTATGGACAGGACAGGCTGGGCAGAAAAGGAAGGGATGGTCACCTTTCCTTTCTCTCCAGAATTTTATTGTCATATAGTATGGTATAGCTTTTTGGTGAGTTTGGATTGGCTATCCTGTCTGTGTCTCCTCCATGCTTCTTATGCACTCTCAACCTCTTTGATGGTAGGAAAACATGAGAAGAATAAAATTTTTTATGCTATCCAAAGACACTTCATCAGTATTTAAAACGACGGTCTTTCAGTGTTTTTGTCACAAGCATAGTGAACAACACAGTGAACTTGAGTGGTCAGAGAGAAACCGGTAGATCATTTCAAAAGCCTTTCTTCCACTCTGCCTCTGCTTCTCAGAAATGTATGCTGTCAAGCAGGCCTGCATGCTCCCAGTCTTGGTTCAGATGCAAAGGTAAGGCTGTGTGCTTAGTCATAGAATGGAAGGGAGGAAAGTGGTATACCCTGCTGATTTGCTTAGAGGTTGTAGTTTCAATACCTGAGATTTAGGAGGAGGTAATTTACACACTTCAGCCAGACAATAATACTTCTAAATTCTTTACCCTTAGTTTTTGAGACCTTAGTGGAAGGAGGAAATTTCAGAATAAGACAGTCCAGTCACTCAATCAAATATTTCAGAAGCAAATGTCCCCCCCCCCCCCCCCCACCGCCCCCTTACCAACAGATACTATCCTCTCTCTGCACAACATCCATACTTGCTTCACTCCTTAAGATCCAGTGTATGCAAAAGGGAAATATTAAGTTCATAAGGAAGCCCAGACTATTTGGAAGGATGAAGATCTAAAGTCAAACGTGTGAACAGTACTTCAATGCCCTGCTCATCCAAGTTAGTCAAGGGGAGAGTCTGAGCCCAAACTTTTTGTAGTGCTATTTGCTGGAGTTTTGGAACAAATGGTAAGGTCTTTTATGAAAGGTCTTCTCTTTGGTTAGAGACAATTTACTAAACTTAAATTGAGTGGTTCTTTTTTTTATTATTATTTATTTATTTATTTATTTATTTATTTTATTAATACTTCTTTTATTTCAATTTTGTACTATATAGAAAGCAAATGATAGTACAAAACAGTTTGATCTGCTAAGAAGGAAATCAGTGAGGGGGAGGAAATTTACTAAATTTCTTAAGCTTGTGATTAAAGCAAAGGACTAGCATCACTTTGAGATTTCCAGATAAACTGTCATAATGAAATTACAGTCAAACCCGTGGTTAGAATTTTAACACAGACAACATTTTGAGCAAAATTCACTGACGTTCGCAGTGCTCTCTGGGAGGTGATTTATAGTTTCAAACTAAAATGAAGTAGAGTTGTCAATCCTAATGTTTAACCCACAGCTAACTACATACAAACATGGTTCTGCAGCCGCATTGCTTGGATCTGTTGATACTGTACAACATTGAGCCTCAGAATACTGGGCAATGCACCAGAAGTTTCCAGTGCTAGACAAATAAATCCATCCCATTTCCAGTGGAAATGAGAGTTCATCTGAGCCTAAGTCTCATCTGAAAACATATTCACAGTTCCCTCTGAATGAAACAATCATTTGGAACAAAAAGTGCCTCTTTTAAGTAGACTTGAGGATTGAATGTTTTTCTGAAGCCTCATTATGGTTTTTTGAAAAGTCCAGTTTTCATTACCACTGCCTATATTCACTCCTCTTAAACACTATCAGAAGTCTAGAGAGCTAGCAGCACAGAAAATTGAACCTCAGCTCTGAAGAACTAACATATTCAGGCCAATAGTTCCTTTTTAAGAAAAACTTAGCAATATTTCATAGAAGGATAACCCATGCATTTGTAATGGTGTCTCAGTAAATTTTCTGACAATTAGAAGCAAATTATATTAAAATTAAAGTGAGGTTAAAAAAAAAAAAAATGCAGATGTGGCATATGCAACACATAATGCAAACACTTCTAATTTGGTAAGCTTAACTTTGGTTCCTTGCTTTTACATTCTCCCCTGCGAGACAAACATACACATATTTAATTGTGTTTCTGACAGTTAAATCCACAGATAAATTCTTTCTTGCATGCTGACTCTTTTGAGAAGCAAAACATTTGAAAAGCTTATGTGCCACTACAGAAAGTTAAGTGGAACTTGACTGTGTTGGATGCAATAAAAACTCAGTTTAGTTCATACACTCTTTTACACAGGTTGCTATTACTTTGAAAAGCTGCTGGCATTCTGCAGACAATAAGAAGGCTATAAAATCCTTTCTTTCTTTAAAACCATCTACTTCAAACTTTCTTTATGAGAGAAGCAGAAGTCTTTCACGGCTCTACCTAATTTTCCCCAGAGGATAAAGATATTGTCATTTCAGTCCTGTTTTCTGAGCAGATGGTGGGTACTGGAAGACAGTAGGCATGATTACATTAGCTTCTTTTCCAATCTTCAAAACCTTGTGAACCTCAAAATATCTCACACTTATCAGCAGTACGATTTCTATAGCTGAAAAGTCCTTAAAGAATTATGTATTTCTGATTAATATGAACCATTACTGTTTTGGGGATTAGAGTTTAAAATGAAACTGAAGAAATCTGCAATAGTAGCTCTTTTAATATATTGTTTTAAATCTTAACGTACATGCTAAAATCCATGCTAAACTGTTGCATAGATTTTTGTGGGCTAATACATAATTTAGAGTAATGGAAAATCATTCTGTGTAGTGTGTACACATTCCATGTCCCGCCTAATCAAATCTAGATTATAAGATTCCAAGGCATTTATGGTTAAAGTCTCTCTTTTTTTCCATCATAAGAATTTATTTTTGGTCAATTGAATCGATTCATATATGAAAAAAAGCTGTTACATTTCTGCATATGTCTCAATGCTGAACCTGTTTCTTTAAAACAGGTCCCCCATTTTCAAATAATTATGGATTTTGGTAGATCATGCATAGTTTAATTTACTCCAATGGACTTACACATTCTTATGAAAGCAGTGAATTTCATATGCCAACTGTAAGATCATCTATAAGAAATAGGCATCCTATACCTAAGGATTTGTTAACTAGAAGTTTATGTTGGTTAAAAATTAAATGTAAAAAAAAAAAAAAAAAAAAAAAAAAAAAAAAAAAAAAAAAGTTTTAAATTAATCTTATAAAATACAGACAATTTTCAGTATGTTTTATGTAAAATAAATAAATATTAAGTGACTGTTTTTTATAAATTTGTTCATTTGAATTGAAAATTGCTCAGAATACAGAATTAAATATTAGACTGAAATTCAGTAGCCCTTCGCATTTTCAAAATAGTTGATCATAGTAGAATCCAGTCTGAAAATCTGTGAGTCATTCAATGCAGTATGTAATTTTATGTCAAATACACATAAAGCTACGATCACTTTCGATTTATTGTTAGATTCTTTGCTTTGTTCTTTCAGGTTATTCCAAAGATTACTAATCATAAAAATCCCTTAGAAGTCAACCTTCAAAGATATAGATAGATAGATAGATAGATAGATAGATAGATAGATAGATAGATATAGTGCGTGTGTGTATTCTTTTTAATAGCTAAAATATTGTGAAAGCAAGGGAAATACACTCCATGATATCAGAAACCTCAAAACAAACAAACAAGCAAACAAAAAAAGAGCTTTAAACAAAATTTAGCTGAGGAAAAGAGAGGTACTGCTGAGGAACTGAGAACAGCCAGAGAAAACTTGATGCTCTAGGAAGCAGCAGGGAAAAAAATCAAGTTTGTCCAAATATCCACAACTTCTCTGGGCATCCTTTTCCAGTGCTCCATGACCCTTATTGTAAAGAACTTCTTCTGCATGTTAGTACAGAACTTCTTCCTACGTACAGATTTTAAACACTTCTTGCCCTATCACAGCAACTAACAGACAAAAGACTGGCCTTATCCATTTACTTCCCATTTTCCTTTAGATATTTATAAACATTTACCAGATCTTTCAGTCTTTTTTTCCCCAGGCTGAACAGACCCAGCTTTGCACCTTTCATGAGGGAAATGCTCCAGGCCCTTTATCATTTCTGTGGCCCTCCACTGGACTCCCCCTAGGACTTCACAGAATCACAGAATCACCAAGGTTGGAAAAGAACGTCAAGATCATCCAGTCCAACCATCCACCTATTACCAATAATACTCACTAAACCATATTCCTCAACACAAAATCCAAATGTTCTTTGAACACATCCACAATCGGTGCTCCACTACCTTCCTGGGCAGCCCATTTCAGTGCCTTACCACTCTTTCCGAAAAGTAGTAAAAAAAAGTAGAGATCCCTGCATTTTTTGAAGTGGGTAGACTAGAACTAGACAGAATAGTCTACATATGGCTCCATTGGGGAAGAATAGAGGGGGACAAACACTACTTGACCTGCTGGCCACACTCTTTTTAATGCACACCAGGATAGCATTGGACTTCTTGACCACAGAGGCACACTACTGAACATGACCAACCTGCTGTCCACCAAGACCCCTAGGACCTTCTATGCAGAACTTACCTTCAGCAGGTCATCTTCCAACCTGTACTGGTGCATGTTGTCCCTCCCTAGGTGCAAGACTCTACATTTGTTCTTCTTAAACCTCATCAGGTTCTTCCCTCCCCAATTCTCCTGTCTGTCCAGGTCTTGTTGAATAGTAGCACAGCCTTCTAGTGTGTCACTTACACTTCCTAGCTTTGTATCATCAGCAAAATAGCTGAGGGTGAACTTGATCCCTTCATCCAGGTCATTGATGAAGACACTGAACAAGGCTGGACCCAGCACAGACCCCCGGGGAACACTGCTAGTTACAGACCTCCGACCACAGTGTGCCACTGATGACAACTCTCTGAGTCCTGCCACTCAACCAATTCTCAATCCACCTCATCATCCATTTGTCAATCCCACACTTTCTAAGTTTCATAACAAGGATGTTGTGGGAGATGATGTCAGATGCCTTGATGAAATCAAGGTACACAACATCCACTGCTCTCCTTGCATCTATCCAGTCAATGATGACAACATAGAAAGCTACCAGGTTGGTGAAGCATGATTTCCCCTTGGTGAATTCATGTTGACTGCTCCTGATAAGTTTATTTGATTCCAATTGCACAGGTTCTTGCACAGGGGGAAGATGTAACTGTGAGCAAGTCAGCAAAGAGTTTATCAGACTCCTTGATAGACCCTATCACTGTGAAACTTTGGGAGTCTGGAGTGTAAGACAGGGAGCAAATGGTATTTGTTTGCGTATAAAGGCAAACTGAAGGTTCTGTTTGTATGCATTGTTAACCTTATCACACTTAAGAAACCTTTCATCCTTTATCACTGTGTCTTGGGAGAAGCTAGGCCAATTAACTGATTAGAGGGACAGGAATTCCTGGCTTGTAAGTGAATGGTATATAAGATGTACATTGAATAAAGCAGAACTATTTGGAGAATTATTGGGAAAACTATTCAGATAACTATTCTGATGCTACAAGAAACTGTGAGAGCTTTCTAACTCGACTGAGCACTGAAATTACAAAACAAGTTTTTCCATCACCTTTCCAAATGAAGGTGAGATAGACTGGCCTGTTGTTTTCTGGATCTTCCTTCTTACCCTTTTAGAAGACTGGAGTGACATAGGCTATCCTCCAATCTTCAGACACTTTTCTCATTTGCCAGGACCTTACAAAGATGATAGAAAGCATTTCAGCAATCACCTCTGCCTGTTCTGCCTGTTCTCTCAGAATCCATGAGTTTCTCCCACAAAGGCCCATAGATTTGCATGCACTGATTTTGTCTAGATGCTCATCCTTTCCCAGGAAGACTTTCCTCAGAATGTCTTCCTTACCTCCTTTACCTCACCAGGATGTGGGATTCTTGAGGACTTGACTGAATCAAAGAAAAAGCATTCAGAATCACTGCCTTCTCAGTGTCCTCTGCTACCAACGCACCCACCTCATTCAGTAGGCCACCCACATTTTCCCCAGTCTTCCTTTTTGCCATTGATGTGCTTAAAGAAACAAACAAACACCTTTCTTGTTATCCTTTACGTCTTTTAAAAGGTTTAATTCCAAGAGGGCCTTATCTTTCCTCAATGTTTCCCTACTGCCCCTGACAACTTTCCTATATTCTTCCCAGGTGGACTGGCTCCTTTTCCACATTTTGTGAATCTTCTTTCCTTTAAGTTTATCCATGATTATTCCTTGCTTATCCATGCAGGTTTCCTGCCACATTTCCCTGATTTCTTAATCTCAGGGATGCACCCAACTTTAGCTTAGTGGTGTTTAACTGCCAACCAACTCTCATGAGCCCCCCTTACCTTCTGAAGATCTAGCCCATGAGGTATTTCCAAATATGTCTTTGAAGATGAGCTAAGATTAGAGGCAGTTTGTACTGCATCAACAATGCCCTTTTTGAGTTTGTTATCTTGAAGAATGAGTGTCTGGAAAAGTGTGGAGTCAGGATCCTCAACTTCCTGTGGATGTGGATGTGGATGTGGATGTGGATGTGGATCTGGAGAAGACTGAGGTGCTTCATGAATTCTTTGTTTCTTCATGGATAGTCATGGTTCTCATACTTCTTGTGTCGCTGAACTTCTAAGCAGGAGAGAATCTAATCAGGTTTAACAAGAGAGAGAGAAAAGATGTTGCACTTGGATCAGGCAAATTCCAGATACAAGTACGGACTGGGAGAAGAATTCCTTTCGAACAATGCTGTGGAGAAAAAACTTGGAGATTCTGATGGACAAAAAACTGGACACGTGCCAGAAGTTTGCTGTTGCAGGCCAGAAGGCCAATAGTATCGTTGGATGCATTAAAAGAAGGGTGGCCAGCAGAGAGAGGATGGTGACTGTCCCCCTTGTCCTTCTCTACTCTGCTTTCATGAGGCTCCACCTGGATTACTGTTCCCAGGACTGGGTCCCCAAGTACAGAAAGGTTGCAGAGCCGTTGAAGAGACTAGAGAACCACAAAGATTACCAGAGGACGGGAGCACTTTTCCTATAAGGAAACATCGAGGGAGTTGGGCTTGTTTAGCTTGGAGAAGAGAAGGTTCCAGAGAGAATGCATTGTGGTCTTCCTGTACTTGAAGGAAGCTTACAAGCCAGAGGGGAACTGACTTTTTACACAATCTAATTATGGTAGCACAAATGGGAATGGCTTGAAAATAAAAGAGAGGAGATACAGTTTAGAAGTTAGGAAGAAATTTTTCAATCAGAGGGTGGTGAGGCACTGGAACAGGTTACCGAGAGATGCTATAGGTGCCCTGTCTCTGGAGATGGGATCCTGGGTATTGTGATCTAGTGGCTGGCATACCTGCCCATGGGGGGTGTTAGAACTAGATGAACTTGCATAAATCCTCTCCAACTTCCATTTTTCTATGACTCTGTGAAAAGAAAAAGTCTGGTTTCCTATGGCTGCATGTGACATAAACTACCTGATTTGTAACAGTGAGGTTGTAGTAAAATTGTACATTTCTCAGAAGAGGAAACATTTTGAATCTGTCACTACAAATATCCACTTATATGCATGAAAATGACGAGTCCTTAACACTTTTTTGCAACATAAAACTTT